>NC_092215.1:41192747-41346036 GCF_043381705.1 Parasteatoda tepidariorum
AAAAAAAAAAAAAAAAAAAAAAAAAAAAAAAAAAAAAAAAAAAAAATGGATTACGTGAAATACGGTTTTTACTTATGTTTGAATTTGAAAAATTAGTTTTACAGGTTTGATTTTATTTTTTCATATATCATCATATCTAATGATGAATGAAATTTTTTGAAATCGTGAGTTCATAAAGTTTAATATCGATACAAAATTTTTTTTAAAATATTAGTACATGGATTACGGCTATTATCTATAATCGTTGTTTATTATTTTTAATAATCGGATTAATCAGAGGAATTGAGGGCAATTGCGCGGTTTATCTACACTAATGTTTTTTTAAGATTAAGTGTTACTGCCTGGTGCACATTTGCTCTCTATGCCTTACACTGATTTTTTAAAGAATGAATGCCACATACACTGATGGTTATTTAGGTTAAGTGCTACTGCCTGGTATACCCTGCACTGATGTGTTTTTTTCTATGGTTAAGTGCCTTAAGAAAAACCAAAAAATTTAAAAAGTATAAAAAAGAAGAATTTAAACTTTTTAGCGCCAAATATTCGTACAGCAAATTAACATCGCAAATAAAGAGTGGGTGTTTTCATCCAAAGTATATCAGAAACTAACATTGTCTATCTGCTTACACGGGAAATTGCAATTATGCATCAGTCTAAGAAATCTCTTGCCAAATGATTTCAAAAGTATTAAATTGACCTTACTATAGTGGTAATTGTGAATAATAACATGCAAATGTAAGGAATTCTGATAAATTATTTATTTTAACCGACTTACTTGGTTATGACTAATAATAACTGGCCATAGATGATTGGCTATAATAATAACTCGCAGTAGAATAATAATAATTAATTAATAACATGGACTGTAACATAGATAACATTTTTTTACTGTTTTGCCGTGTTGATTAATTACATTTACCGTAACATCGATAATATCTTTTACTCTTTTGCCTTGTAGTTAAATTACATTTATCGTAACATAGATAACATCTTTTATCATTTTGTTTTATAGGGTGATCAGGGAGAACCTGGGCTTCCTGGATCAGTATCTCAAGCTGGAGACCCTGTAAGTTACCTTACTATGAAAAAAAAAATTAAAGCTTTTAGAAAGGAATTTTATTTTAAATCATGTGCCAGAATTATTAAATAACTTAGTCAACTAATAAAGATTCACTAAATTAGTCAAACAATGAATATTTATAGATGTTTGTTTGAAGAAATATTGTGAGAAAAAAAGAGTAAGCTCAATAATTTGAAAATTTTTTTTAAACCATTTAAATATATTTTTAGATATTTTTGAAACTAAATTATTCTTCATGGATTTCAAATTATGAATTAATAACTTTAAAAAAAACATACCAATCGAACAAAAGACAGCTGCTATAAAAATTGTCTCAATTATTCAAATTCGTATCCAACTTCACGTTATTCAGGGAGAAAGAAGCAGAATATTCTTATAAAAATGAAATTAATATTTAAAATACATTTTTTTTTATAATATTAGTTTAAGTTAGTTTTGCAGTCATTTTCTGAATAATGAAAGTTTAAAAGCAATGCATCAAAAATCTGCTTAAAGCATGTTTCATGTCTTCTGAATTGAATAAAACAAAATTGATCGAAACTGAATTAAAAATTAAACCCATGAAATACAAAAAATAAAAACTCGAAACAACTGATTTTAAAATTTCATTCTGCATTGTATAACAATAATGTAGTGGGGAATTTTTTATTCTATTTATATGGAATAAGATAAGTTAAAGAGGATGCATTATAGTATTAAAATACATAAATATTTGTTATTTTATTTTTCCGACTGGTGTTCCTATTTAGAGACAATTTGGCAACTAAAAAATGAAAATTGATATTTTAGGTATGCACAGAAAACAGCACAGATTATGGTTTTTATTGTTAATAAAAAATTTTATTGGTAAAATTAGTTGGATTGAATTTTTAAAAATTAATAACTTGATACAATTCAATTTTAAATAATTATTAATTAATAACTAAATAACTACGGTAGCTTTTGAAATTATTGTTTATTTTTTATAAAGTCATATATATTTGGATAAGTTCTAGCTGATGTTTATAAAATGAGAGATTTAAAATGCAAATCAGTATATTCTGATTCGTATTTTGGTTTTGTTAAGTTTATAATAAGTAAAATTAATTATTATTAATTATTATTTCTTACTTAATTATTACTTCTTAATCTTTTAACTTGCATATATTGATTCAAACTTACAACTATTACTGTCAAATCAATAGTATTTAGACAATTACAGTCCGAGCAAAATTCCTAAATTCCATATAATATAATTTAAGTAGTATAGCTTTAAGTGAAGGCGATTCTTAATAACTCATTACTTAACATTCTTAAAAATCAGCCTCACCGCGGATTGACTATCTATTATAACATAAATCCATTTAATATAAGACTATTAATAATGGCAACAGTTTTATTGCTATATTGTCGTAAAGACACGGTTCCCAGTAGAACACCGAAGTTAAACATCACTGGCTACCGTCAGCAATCAATTGGATGACCACTTTGATCATCCTGCGTAGGGACCGAGGGTGCGCGGTATCGGTCCTCGTTAAACTGTTCTACCGTAAAGTGCTTGACTTCGCTCGCAGATCGACCGGCTACCAAAGCAGGAGAGCCATCTCCTCTGCAGAGAATCAAAATTGTGAAGGCATGTCTTCGGATTATCCTCAGGGATGTTTCCCTAACCGTCGCCAATAGCCCATTGTGCAGCTCTAGTGCGAAGTAAATAAAGTAACTACATGATAATGCAACGCACCAGCTGTATACTCTTAGCTACCGGCACTTGTAGCAAAACTTGCTACTTGCTACTCGTCGAAGAATTTTTAAATACTTTTTTATAATTATAGGGATTGGCAGGACCTCCAGGACCACCTGGTGAAAGTGGAACTGATGGAACCAAGGTATTTCTGCTTTATATTTAATAAAAAAAAAATCCATTTACAAAAACCTCCCAAATCTATCTTAATATAAGTTATACATGAGCTTTGATAATATGTAAAACATTATTTAAAATTTCTTGACATATATTCACTGGTTAAATACTAACTAAATTGCAAATGGATTATAGGGGATAAAAACATTCCCTACAGCAAGTAATTTGAATAGTTTGACTCCTAATAGTGACTTTTATGTATAGGGTGTTCCTTAATTACCACCCTCAATATATATTCCAGTTAAAAATTAAGTAAAAATATGCTTATCTATGATTGCAAATATTATTTCATTAAGGGAAAAAAATCGTAATCAGAATTTAAACTGATTACTATGAAATCAGACTGAATTGCCGAATGAGGCTAAAAGAATTTTCTTAAAATCGCTTTTCACATGCTTTCAGTAATCTCAGACAAACAAAAATGTTTTGATTGTTTTGATCCTACTATCATCGTTAATCGTAACTAACCCACTATAATTGTAAAGGTTTGTTAATGATATTATTTTTCAAAAAATATTAATTTTATAGTCATTATGAGTTTATTTTTTCACTTCATTTTTGAAAATAGTTTGATAATATGTGATAAGGGTGGTGTTTACGGATCCCCAAAATATACCGTTACATTATGAAAATGTTATTATAATTAATTGTAATCAATGCTGTTATTATAAAATTATGTTATTATAATATTTTTAATGTTAAAAGTATGTACTTCACTTGTAATGATGCTTGTTATAAAAATTTTAAGGCAGGAGGAATATCTTTAAAATATGGTTTACGTGATACTAGAGGGTATTTATCTACTAATTAGATTTGCTTATTGTTTTTAAATTGAACATCAATAACAGTTTCGCAAACCTGAAGGATAAAAGACGAAAAAAATATTTAATTTTTATATTTACAAAACTTAAAATCAGAAAAAATTTTAAAATTCAGAAAAATTTAAATGGCCATAATTTTTAAAAAAAAAACTACTTTAAATAATAATAATACATTCTTAAATTATATAAAAATAAAATATCATATTTAAAGAACTAAAAAAAAATGTAACAAATCGATGCCATACAGGAATTAGTTAAGAAGTGTGTAACAAACCATACTTCTTATAATGTTTTAATATAGTAGAAATATTGAGAGAATTAAGCCCCCTGATGGAAATTATTGTTGAGAATTCGATGGCCTCAACTAATTTGTTAATTAGTACCTCACTAATTAGTTCTAAAAGGAGATATATTTTAATTTCATTGCATTCGGTCATTTACAACAAACAACTTTACTTACGGATCATGGGTTAGAGTCCCCTTGCCATCAGACTAACCGTGGGCGAGTTTTGTGGTTTGGCTCCCCATGTAACGCAAATGCGGATTAATTCCACCAAAAAGTTCTCCACGAAGCTAATTTTCTCAATACTTGATTCAATACTTGATTTAGTAGTTCCTTTTTATTCTGGATCAGATTCAAAATTACAAGGCTACGGAGTTGAACATTGGTGGTCGTAAACCCCGAAAATTGGGTCATCTGTTCAAATCGATTATAAAATACAAAATAAAACAACTTTAGTTAATCTAACAAACAAGAAAACAATAATGAAAATATGTATTCATCTCAAAAAATATGATTTTACTCTACTTGACTGAGAGATACTATTTGATTTGAATTGATAGATTGTTTTTAAACTGAGAAAATTGAATAATATATCTTTTTTACGATAAATAAACATATTTTTAAAACCAGGAAACGGTCCGATAAATAACATCAAATGTTACTCAATATATTTGTTCTTAATTTACCCCCAAGATTCATTTTGCTTTAACTAATTCATTTTTATTATACAGGGTGAACCTGGATTGCCTGGAGCACCCGGTGCACCTGGAGTAATGGGATTGCCTGTAAGACACATTATATTATTATTTGTGGTTATTAATTATTTTAGTATAAATAAAAATTTTAAAATAAAATTTAGTATTAAATAAAAATAAAAATTATGTAAGAACCTTAAGCGGCAATGTTGTTAATTATTTTCTGCTTATTTATTTTATTTTCGATGTGTTTACAGGGTTCACAAGGTCCTCCTGGGTTTCAAGGAACTGAAGGTGCTAGGGTAAGTATTAGAGATATATTTATTTAAAAAAGTTTTTCACAATCTTCAGATTAGATTGATTTATTTTCTTACTTTATTTTAGGGACCAAAGGGGTTAAAAGGTGACGCAGGACCTATAGGACCAGATGGATTACAAGTATGCTTAATTTTTAAAATTTTGGCTTATTATACACTGTGAAAAAAAGTCCGATCAGAAATAACAAAATATGGTAAAATTTACCATGTTTCTCGCCTTAAAGAAAAACCACATCTGTAATTTGTGATTTGATAATGACTTTTGGTAAAATTAGGTTTTATAATAAGTGATAAAATTTGGTTGATGTTATAAAATATGGCAATTTTATCATGATGTTTTAGAACATGGTATGAACACAATTTATTTGTTTGAATTTACTTTTCAGAATAGTGTTTTTTACTAAATGTGTATTAATAAAAATTATAATTTTCAAAACTAGAATTTTTTGCCCGAACTGCACATAGTAAAATAATGGACCAGAGATAAAACGGGTTTTAAACTCGTATCTGAGGCTATACACAAAAGCCACAGACACAAAGTCTGAGGCCGTCTGCTGTTATGGAAACATGATTAACGCATTTCAGGGAGGGTAGCTTCTCTTCACACTACGGCTAACTCAGTAGATCGAAGAAAAAGATTCTCTTTCTCTCAAAGAATCATACCAAAACCTATCCTGAACAATGATCCCACACCCCTACTTAAAATAATTATACCTAGTTGCATAGTCACCACCACGGGTCCATACAAATGGATAGGGGAGTTATTACTTTAGTCAAACTATACGCTGACTCTATACGAGTGAACACTTCTTCAAAGCGAGTTTGTCTTAAAATTTTGAATTTAATTGGGGGTAAATTTAATAATTATTTTATGCTAAAAAGTCTTCATTCACTGAAATTCAATGTGGTTCGTGGATAACTTTAAGCATCTTCCTTGTCAGTGAAACTCTTTAACTTCCATATTTTTTATGAAAATTGTTTGGGTTTCTCATCGATTTTTCTTAAAACTCAAAAGTAATAATGGAGAAAAACGGAAAATAGATTCTACTTTATTTTTATGCATTAATATAGGTAAATACCAAAAATTGACTGTTTCTTATGTTATTACAACTCTTTGAACTATTTTTTTCTACAAAAGTATTAATTAGAAATTCTATTTTTTTAAGGGACCTACTGGACCAATTGGCCCGCAAGGATTGCCTGGAGAACCTGGACCAAAAGTGCGTGATTAATTTGAATTTCNTATTTTTATACTAGTTATGGGTTAGGTTAGTTAACTCTATTATGGTTATTTAACTCGTGTTAGTTAATCCTTTGAAAAAATAAACTCAGAAATTCTTGATTAATTCTAATGAGTTAACTCAAGAGAATCGCTAGTGACTTCGCACAAGAACTATTAATGTAAAATCAATAAACAAATTATACACTCTAAAAACAAATATCTTTTTTACAGTCGGGAAAATTGTTCCAACCAGCAAGCCTTTTTAAAAAGCGCTTGCCAGTCCAAATGCTTTTTCTGAAGATAATTTGAGTAAGTGAAAAAGTGATTTCTTTATCTGGCTCACCTTTGGAACCTGAGAGAAACCTTAGGCGCAGAAACTACAATTTTGAAATTGTACTATAAAATAAAGGAAATTTTATTTTACAATTAAAAGTATACATATATATTAGAGATAGGTGTAAGATATTACAGAAAAAAATTCAGCCGCACAGACTTAATCAGAAAATTTGGAAAAATCCTCAAAGCAAAGCCACCCTTGGCTCCCCACCTTAAGTTTTAATTTATTAAGTTGTTTCACTTTAGTAAGTTATTAAATATGTCGAAATGTATTTTGTTTTCTATGTGTGTGATTTCCCTTCATCCAGTTAATCAATTTTTCAAATTAATATTTTCTCTTGAATATTCTCGCGCCACCCCTCTAGTATGCTCGCGCCCCCCTAGGGGGGCGCGCCCCACAGGTTGAGAATCGCTGGATTAATAGAATGGTTAGGCACTACGATTCTTTTTTCAAAAAATAGAATGACGAAATAATTCTTTAATTTCTACGAAATTCATTTTCTCGAAGAAGTGACTATTGAAATTTTGTCATTTTGACGAAAACTTCGCTCGAATCATAAACCAGGAAACAGTTTCGTCAAAAGCGAAAACAATTTCGTAAAACTTTAGTGTTAATGTTCTTAGTGTTCTTTTATTGTTTTCTTTTCCTTTAAAACCATTGTTGTTTCAGGGAGATCATGGCAACTCGGGTCTAAGAGGACCTGAAGGACCTCGGGGACTGACAGGACCAACGGTAAAATATCTTTACATATTTTTATACAACATATTTCTTTTTCTTTTTTGGCAAGGCTTTTTTATCTTAATACTAAAATACGATTTTATTCAAATTAGGGACCTTCTGGTGAAGTAGGACCTCCAGGTCCACCAGGCTTACCCGGTTTAACAGGAGCTGCAGGACCTGCGGTAAATACAATATAGATATATATATATTATTTGCCTGTGAGAAAAAATTAGTTTGATGTTAAAAAAGCTACTTCATTAAGACTTACAAAAATATCAAATATCACCATAAGCTGTTAATTTTATTTAATAAATGCGATAATTTATTGATCATTTTTAAATTAATAAAAATATACTTTAATTTTAGGGACCACCAGGACCACCGGGACCTCCTGGACCTATGGTAAGAAACTGAAGAAAAAGTAACTTTTTATCTCTCCAATTAAAGATTTGTTAACCGTTAAAAGTATTTATTACTGAGTAATTTAGAGCATTTTTGAAAGTAATAAGTCTATAAATAAGTAAATATGTTAAAAAATGAAACTTCTTAATTTTTAGTTAATTTTTTTTTCAAAATCTGTAAGTCTTTTGCACTTTTTGCAATCGATTTCTACTACTATTTTCTTACTTAATGCCGTAGGGAAAAATATTTTTGTACAGTTTCATGATTAAGTAATAAGCTTTCTAAAACAAAATAGAGGTAAAGATCTTACGAATTTTACTACAATCAATAATTTATAAAGATCATTACAACAATAGATTTATTACTTTTTAATTGCTTCGAAAACTACAGTGAAGGTTACTTAAAAGTAAGTATTGTTGTCTTAAAATATCTGAGCTGCTATTCATCAGCAAAGAATTACCAAATTGGGTTAGTAAAAATAAGTAAGTTATAATTATTTATTGTCATCTAAGCGAATCACAGTTTATATCTTATCCAACTTAATTAACTAAGGTAAGTTTTCAATTAAGATGAATTTATTGATCTGATATTTAAAATAATGTGAAATAAATGAATTTTTTTTTTTGGTGTTGGGATTGTACCAACAAAAATTATATCCTAAAATCAGCCTAGAATTATTTATATTCATGAAAAAATCCTATAAGTAAATTAAATTTTAATACCCTATTTGCATGAAAAACTATGTGCATATTTTCATCATTTTTATTGTGTAAAGTGTTAAAAAATTTCAAACAAAATTTTGAAAACGATAATATAAATAAAAAATGAATAATTGTAAAAAAAAAATACATAGCGATATTAAGTAAAATTATTAAATCAATACATTAATTTTGCTGTAAATCAAAAATTTAAATCAAGGAGGAAATAATTTTTAAGAATGTTTAGTTAAAGCATAAAAATTTAGGTCTACCTGAACTTTATAAAAAATATATTTCATTAAATTAAATTATTATAGCAATTATTATAGCTCATTTGAATTAAATGAAAATTATTTTTCATCGTCTTATTTAATTTCAATTTGTTATTTTTATTTTGTTTATTAACAATGTAGTTTATTGTTACAAACATCATTCCATTAATTATTATTTTAATTTTATTTTCATGTATATTTAATGCTTAAATTTCAATAATTTTGTCATTCAATAACTTATATACTTTAACCCAAATTTAATTTAATTATAAATTTCACTCTAAAAATGTGCCTATCTTATTATAAAAATAAATTTATCGTTTGAATTTCGCGATGAGCTCCCGAATCGAACAAATTTTCAAGACATGGTATTTAAAAAAAAAGCTAAATATAACTGTAAAACACGATTTCAATCAGTTTCTTTGCACTTATTTTAAAAATAAATGTTTTAACTAAAAAAAAATTTTAGTTTTCTCTATTTTTAATATTTTTAAGAATTGAAAAAAATAAATTGTTAAAAGGTAAAACACATTTTTACTATTTTATTACTGTAACCATTGCATTTTTAAGCAGTATTTTTTAATGCCAATAAATATGCGCATTCATAATAAATTTTTAATTATCATATTTATCTAAATGGCTTAAACTTATAATATTTTTTAATTTTTCTTACGAATAAATCAATTGATCAATGCTGGTTTTTGCAGAGTGGGATCGAAATTTCTGATTTCAGAGCTGTTGATAATTTGCCAGAATTAAGGGGGCCAAGAGTAAGTAGAAATTTCTTTATAAACTTCTATACTCTTCTAAACATTTTTATCCGTTCATCCTTTTTTTGTCTTTAATCTCAGTGCAAACTGAAATTTCTTCCTGCTCGTCAAAATTATTGCATTAGTTACACTAGCTAAACAAAATTCTTTAAAAAAACATACTAATATTCTATAAATTTTTTTTATAAATTTTTAAGCTTTAGATTCGTTACTAAATCATTATTATCACTAGTGGTATTTAAAGTATGTAACAATTACGCAAATTATATGCAAAAATTACAACACAAATTTGATTAATAAATATCATTAATTATTATTTCTAAAATTTCCTGTGTTGAATTCTTTTGTTTTCTGATTTTAATGTGGTTTAATTTTACTGAAAGTTACACAGGAATAAGTATTAAAATGCTGGCTTATGTTACAATTTAAAATATTTCATTGCTAGGTAACGTTCAGTGAGCAGCGAACGTGTTCTAGTCACTGACCGTGAGAATCAAAATACGTTTATGCCTGTAAAGCTATTATGATCATAAGTATACAGGTCTGCCCGTTACTTTTTCTCCATAAAATCTATGAACATTGACTATAAATTAACGTTAAGCTCGTAAGAGTTCAGGTCAAGTCGTTGGACAATTTGTGCGTCGAATAAAGATCAACCCTGAAAAGCCGTGATAGAGTGTAGTGCTGCCATCTGTCGAGGATAGAGAGAATCGAGTGTTAGTTAGCACTGATGTAGACATAATACGGGGTTTGAACACGGGATCTTTGTGACCGTTGTCTGATACTGGAACTATTATGGAAAAGGGAATCAATCATTTTTGATCTAATGATCCGATTTTCGCGCAATAGGACAGAATCTTAATAGTTCGAGGAGGTGACCTAAAACATGCTAATTAGTGCAAATGGTGTTTTAAGTTACGAAATAATAATACACAAGAACCTACTTTCTCTGAATAAACATTTTTTTTTTAGACTGATTTAGATTTCTGACCTTCTAAATCAAAGTATTTTCAATCTGATTAATAGAGTTCGAATAGTTTGGTTAGGATAGCGGCTGAAAGTTTGGATCTCTTGCATACATATCTAAAACTTTTTAACGAATTGAAATTTTTCAAACTAAATTATAAAACTCGCTTATCCAAAGACAATTTCATCAACAAAAAAAATTTTTTATTAGGTATTTATTACTTTTTACTGATTAGTTAATAATGGTCGAAAAATTTTGAATTGATATTTATTCGTACAAAAATTGGTTGTTTTTAATTTTATATAACTAGTTTCTTATCGTTTTAGGGTTACAAAGGTATAATGGGTCCATCTGGTATGGTAAGTTATTTATAATAATCATAAACAAAGTACTATATAAAGCACTCTGAATTTTACATTTAAGTTAGAACAAAACATTTTAAAATTTGTTTAGCTGTGTTTTGTTTACAATATGTTATGTAAAAATTAAGATACAAATGCAAAATTTATTAAAAGAAATCTTTGCTGGACAAATAATTACGCATGTTGCATATAATATTTACAGAACGATTCAGGCGAGGTCTAAGGTTGTTTAAGTGCAATTTATCTGTGTTATTAGAAAATATCATTATCGTTATGGAGCTAAAATAAATTGAAGATTTTTAAATTTTACGAGCCCTCAAAGTCCTCCAAGAAGATGAATTACGTGTTTAAACACAAAACATTTCAAACCGCTTTGCCACTACAATTTCTTGGAAAAATCAAGTATATTTCTGAAATTTATGCTTGTTAAAAAAAAGATATCTCAAGCTATAATTTGACACCTTGGAAAATATTATACGATGATGTATAAGAAATGCTTGAAATTTAAGACATTAGAGAGTATGTTCTGTCAAAAACTTTTTGATGTTTTAATAGAGATTTTTATTGAACATGGAGAGCTAATTTAAAGAGATCGGCAGCTTTATATTAGTCTCATGTATCAATATAGGAACACTATTTCATTAAAAAAAATCTTTTAAAGAATTAAAATAAAATAATTTTTTAATTTTTTTTCCTCAGTTTTATGCATTTTAAAATATCCTTGTTTTTAAGAAAGAGCTACAAACAATGATATCAATTAAGGTTGTGACGTTTATTTTGAACACATAACCTTTATTATTGAAATTGCTATTTAAATTATTATTATAATGACCACAGCATTATGCATGTTGAAAACTATTTTAGAAAGAATATTTTCAGAGAGAAAAATTTCTCAAAAACCTAAATTGTTGCCTGTAATATCCATTTTTGTTTACAGAAATCTCAGAAGTATACTTGATTTTGCTTAGAAATTTAACTACACACAGCAAAGATGCATGGCCAGAATTGCCAGAATATATTTAAATTTTTTTATGTTTCTGGCTCAATGTGGACACCAAAAAGCTAGGTAATTTTTATGCAAACGATTTGGTAATAATTTTGATAAATTAACAATAAAATATTGTTTTATAATCTGTGATAAAATTTGGCAAATATGGTAGGATTTGGTAATTTTATCATGATATCAGAGAGCAAGACACAAAAATCATTTGTTCAGTTGAATTTACTTTTCAGTTTCGTATTTTTTAATACATGTGGTAATAATGAAAACCAGAATTCCCGGTAAACCGTTACTGAATGAATGAAAAATTACCAAATGAATGTCTTAAATACCGTACTTTTTAAAGCTGAATTTACCAGAAATGTCATTGTCACACAGGTCGGTACTTTTACCAAAATTGTTCTCCTTGTAGCTAGAAATATTTTGTATTTGAATCTGCCATTCAATTCTTTAAAGGGTCGCGTTAAAAAAAATTTTCAGATAAAATGAACAATATTTTAAAGACAAGTAGCTACTCTATCTTATACTCTATCTGATTATAATAAACACCTCTTTATATAATAAAGGAAAACATTAATCATAAAATAAGAATTCACAATACTTATCTCTGAAAGCAATTTTTTACAATCTGGGCGAAGATTAATCGCTCAATTTATTAAAGTTCGTATCTAGATAAAAGTACTTATACCCGCTTATTACCAGCTTACAATAAGCAAAAGGGGAACTTTGAGATATTTTTGCTGATACTTCATTTACGGATTAGACAATTATTTCAATCATTTTGTTTATCTAGTATAGGCGTGGCTCCTTTTTTACTTTTAAATACAAATTACCAAGTTGTTCTCCGTTTTTGAAAGCATAAAAAAAGTTGCTTCATGACTGCACACGAGAATGATCAAATGTAATGTTTTCTTTTCATAAATTTCTGAAAATTTATTTAGTGAACAATCTTGGTTTTTATGTATTTGATCTTACGAGTACTGATACTGAAAAAGTTTTGTCTCTTTGCTGAATTCTCGAAAACTAATGCTCCTAAGTTTATTAAAATGTCCTTAAAAATAGTTTAGTTGAAGAAAGAGTTTCTTCAACTAAATTCTTCAAAAATAAGCATAGAAAAAAATTCTGGTTAAATTACCGTGCTGTATAATATTGATATTTCTAATAAAAAAACAATACATTTTTAGTGAATAAAACCAATTATACGGTATTTAAACCATATACTTTGAATTTTTCTGTTCATATGATAACGGTTTACATGGAATTCTGGTTTTCAAAATTATAATTCTTATTAGCACACATTTGGTAAAAAATACAAAACTGAAAGTAAATTTAAACAGAATAAATGGTTTTTATGCTATGCTCTAAGATATCACAAAATTATCAAGCTTTGTACCGTTTATCAAATTTTATTACATATTATGAAAATATATTTAATTTATAATTTTACCAAAATCATTGCCAAAGCAATTCGGCAAAAAATTTCGAGCTTTTTGGTGTTCCCATAGAGATAAATTTTACCAAATTCTTGTAGTTTTGATCACACTTTTTTTCTCAGTGTTTAAATTGAATCAAATATAATTTATAATTTATTTATAAAAAAGTAATTACATATTAGAATGATCAAATTTATTTTTTACATTGATTAAAGTTTTACAAAAAAATAATTTTTGAAACATTTAACTACTCTAACTCTTCAGAAAGACTCCTAAACTCATTAAAATGTCCATTAGCACTTTTTCTATTACTAGTCCATTAGCATAAGTTCTTTAAATACGTAAATTAAACCAAGTTTAATTTAAAATGTATTCTTGAGAATGTGGAAATAATTGTAATTTTTATTTATGAGTTTAAAAAAATATTATTTATGAAAATTCAAATCAAAATTATCATCATTTTTATCATCAAAATTATTGTTATTCATAAATGATCCTTTGTTTTTGTTGTATTTAACCATTTGAAGTCTGAGGTTTAAAACAATTAACTTCTCTTAACTCTTTCGAAAGATATTTTCCTAAACTCATTCAAATGTCCATTAGAGCTTTTTTTCTCTGAGTTCTTCAAATATGTAAACTAAACCCAATTAAATTTTTAAAAAAAAATTCATGAAAAATGATTTTGTACGGAAAGGGTCAAGAATTTATGATAAAAAATTATTATTTATGAAAAATTAAATCAAACTTATTAAAACTATTAGACTCAAAATTATTATTAAAATTATTATTATTTATGAATGATCCTTTGTTTTTGTTGTATTTAAACGTGATTCGTAAAAGTCTAATTTGTAAAAAAGTTAACTACTCAAAGTCTACAGAAAGTTAGTTTCCTAACTGATTCAAATGTTCATTATCACTTTCTTTCTCTAAGTTCTTTATATATGTAAATCGAACTAAGTTTAATTTAATTTTTTTTAATGAACAACAATTTCATACTGAAAGGATCTAATAAGTTATTATTTACATTGGATACATTTCAAACATTTTTTTATCAAATTATTATTTCTGTCGTATAAATATTTGATATTTTGAAGTGTGATTTGTGAAACACACTTCAATTCATCAAATCAACAAACAGTTTTCCATTCTTGCTATATCTTCAGAAAATAATCTTCCTAAATTCACTGAAATGTCTATGGGCCCTTTTATCCGCAAAGTTCTTCAAATATGTAAACTGAAATAAGTTTAATTTAAAGTTTCTTTATAAGAAAGATTTACTATGAGAATGGTTAGAACTATTATTTTTCCTTGTTAAATTTAAAAAAAAGTTATTTTTCAAATGAATCTTTGATTTTATTGTATTTATACTTGATGCTTAAAGGTCTGATTTGTAAAGTAATTTCCAACATTTTAATATTCTTCTAAAACTGTTGTTCTTATGCTCATTTAATATATATTAGTGCTTTCTTCCACTAAGTTCTTTAAATATGCAAATTAAATAAGCATGATTTAAATTTTCTAGCAAGGGGAACGTGGTCAACCAGGAGATAAAGGACCCCCTGGAACTCCGGGAAATAGAGGGATGCCAGGTCCATCAGGTGCACCGGGAGCTTCTGGTCATCCAGGAAACAGAGGCCCACCAGGAATGCCTGGATTACCTGGACCACCGGTAAAACCATTTTTTTAATGGAAAACACATTAATTTAAATCTTTGAGACATTGTAATATGTTATATTAAATAAAAAAGCGAATAACCTACAATAACTTTTTATAAAGGTATGGATTTTCACACTATTTTTTTAGTACCGGCACTTTCGATGCATCATCCGTAAAAGCCCTTTTAGCGTAAAATCCATTTTTACGGTAAAATTTTGTAACGTAATTTTTACAGAAATTTAATTACAGTGATTCAGTAATTTTATAGTAAATACTACTGTAATAATATATTGCATCCCATTATTCGTTTAGTAAAATTTTTTAGTAAAAATAGATTTTTTCGGTAAAAAAAA
Source organism: Parasteatoda tepidariorum (assembly GCF_043381705.1). NCBI lineage: Eukaryota > Metazoa > Arthropoda > Arachnida > Araneae > Theridiidae > Parasteatoda > Parasteatoda tepidariorum. The sequence goes on from NC_092215.1 coordinate 41,208,034, forward strand.
GCCGACAGCGTGAGTGTCGGTACTTTTTACCGTAATTTGATTCGGAATTTATTGCAGCGGAGAAAGGGCTAAATATAGAGAACTTTAATATAGCATTTTGTACGTTCGTGTGTGTATAATCCGTGCACTTTGGTGCCGGTAGTTTTAACCGGAACTACTTATATTGTATTATTAAGTGACGAAATCAGGCAGGGAAAATCATTTCTTTGAACAAAACTACCTTTTTACCGGCAAATTCGGTTTCCAAACAGTAAAAATCGGTGAAGTAATCGCCACTTGAGTATGTAAACCCAATAGTATAATTCATTACACTGGTTTAAAGTCGAGATTGCTTATTTTTGTATTTTCTTCATTCATATTGAATTAATTTCTTTAAAAAAGTTTTAACACTCATTTATAAAACTTAAATACGCGTAAAAGTTTAGCACAGAAATTAATTTTAATGCTCATTTTTTATGAACTTACTTCTTGGTGTTTGAAAAAAATGGGGGAATTTTGAAGAGCAAAAAACGTACTATCCTCGCAAGTTTTAATAGTAAAATCTAAAGTTTCAATAAATTCCAGTTTAAAAAGGAAAAATAATGTATAAAGTTGCACTTAAAATTGACTCTTGGTACGTGAAAATTCAATCTTTAGATCACGAAGAATTTTGGATTTGCCTTTTTATTTTTTTAACTTATTGTGATAAATTATTGTTTTGAAATTTGTGAATATTTTAAAAAAGTTATGAGTGTTTCACTTTTTTTCTTTCTTTTTTTTTGTATATAGGGACGAGGTTTCAGCGAGGAAGAGATGAGAGATATTTGTGCTTCGGTACTAAGAGGTAAAATGAATATACATTTGACTCGTAAAGTTTACTTATTCTAGAAATATATTCTTACCCAGATAGCAAAATAAGATTCATTTTAGCTTAGCAAAAATCTTTTAATGTAAACCTAAAAGGATTTGTTATGTTGTCTACGTGTAAACCTTCTAACCTTAAAACGAGATATGTTGCAATCTACTCTATTCTACGCACATTACCCTAATCCAAAACCTTGAAAAACAACCTTCTATGTAAAAGCCTTAAATCGAGGTTGGCTTAATGTTTTCAAGCGTNACATTAAAACTGCTGAAACAACATGAGAATTGTTAAAAAGAAAAAAAAAAAGGAAAAATAGACGACGCGACAAAAGCTTGTTTAATAAGTCGCTAGCCGACCGGCCTGTGTAGGGGGCAGGGAACTGTCCTTGCATCAGAAAGGTCCTGGGTTCGAATCCCGGGAAAGGCATGGATGTTTCTTTCTCTCTCTGTGTGTGTTCTGTGTCCTTTCTCCTTTGTGTGTGAATGTGACCCGCCCTATAAACGGGTTGTGGTTGCGTGAATGGCGTGGCTGAAGTTGAATACCTGGCCATAGATGGCGCCACTGGAAAAAAGCAGAAACAATCACAACCCCCACTGCCTAAGCAGGCATACGACAAAAAAGAAAAAAATCTATAAAGTTGTACTTAAATTTGACCCTTTGTACGTAAAAATTCAATCTTTAGATCACGAATAATTTGAGATTTGCCTTTTTTTTTAACTCATTGTGATGAATTATTATTTTGAAATTTGTGAACATTTTAAAAAAGTTATGAGTGTTTTATTTTTTTTCTTTCTTTCTTTTGTATATAGGGGCGAGGTTTTAGCGAGGAAGAGATGAGAGATATTTGTGCTTCGGTACTAAGAGGTAAAATCAATATGCGTTTGACTCATAAAGTTTACTTATTCTAGCAATATATTCTTACCCAGATTGCAAAATAAGGTTTATTTTAACTTAGCAAAAACCTTTTAATGTGAACCTAAAACGTTTTGTTATGCTGTTACGTGTAAACCTTCTAACCTTAAAACGAGATATGTTGCAATCTACTCTATTCTACGAACATATCCCTAATCCAAAACCTTGAAAAACAACCTTCTACGTAAAAGCCTTAAATCGAGGTTGGCTTAATGTTTTCAATCGTGAAAAATTCTTTTAATAAAGCTAGTCTCAAGGTGAAAATAATCTTAAATCAAGATAATTATAAGGTTTCTTTTCGCAAAGTCTTGCATGCTCAATTAAAATTTGCCTTGTCCTGAAATTTTAATGGACAATATGACGTCATCTAAATGACGTCATCTAAATCGTCCTTATGGACCTAAGTGACCAGTTTATATAAATGACTGTACTTTTTAACCCTTTGACGGTCAGGGAAATGAGCAGTTTTCGTTTCATAAATTCGCACAGTATTACGTGCAAACAGTAGTCGAAAGTGGCATCTGTTTTCTACCTCCGTTCTTCCGAAAATGTCACTCTTCTCTGGCGATGCCAACTGCTCCGTCTTCTGGAATTGTTATAATAAAGTGGTAGCAAATTATGTAGTAAATTTCGTTGGAGAAGGACAGTTATATGCCTACTTTTTAATAGAGTAACCAGTAGATTGTTGCTTTAACGGTGCATTTTATTTGTTACTTATAGTTTTTGATATTTAGTGGTGAAAAAATTACTTAAAAGGAGAAATGCTAAACTGAAAGTAACTTGACTTTCGCCATCACTAGGAAATGCTATTTTACAAAGCGGGGCAAGTTGGCATTTCTGGATGCGGTAGATAGCTCGCCTCACGTGTTTTAAAAATTTCTAAAGTATTCGTAGTACATATAAATAACAGTTTTCACGTACTTTTCGTTCTTAACATAGTCAATGCAGAATAATAATGGCGAACGAGCTCAGCTCATCAGCACGCATCGGGGAAAAATTTCACTTCGCGAGTTGTGCTCGTTACTAACCATTACGGTCAAAATCTTGCTCCCGAGCGGAACTCGTTTGCGCGCATTATGAGGCACAATTCGATTGCGAGCTGAACTCGTTCATAACCGTCAAAGGGTTAAAAGAAGCGTTAAAAATAATTTTTAATTCTTTTAGGATGAAAGGCAAACTGCAATATTTTGCTTTATTAAAAAAAAGGCTTTTGGTACAAACATTTTCTTGAAAATAAAAAGAAAATTCCGGGTTGAAAGAAAGTTCACAAGGTTGCCTGCTTCCTGGGTATGTGGGCAGCATTTCCCTTACTTTAAATTTACTAGAAAATAATGCATGCTAGAACTTACATGCATTTCATAGATCCATAAAAGAAAAACCCTCAATTCTAAGTTTTTTTTAAAACATTTGTGCAAATTTTCAAGTTTTATATTTTATTACTGGATCAAAAAGTTTATGTTTTTGCTGCATATGTGGATTGTTTTTGCATTTTATTTTATATTTTATAACCGTTGTTGAACAGACGACAAAATTTTGGGTTTACGGCTACTAATGTTCAACTCCGTAGCCTTGTAATTTTGAACCCAATACAGAAGTCAAGGGAACTCCTGGATCAATTATTGGGAGAAATTTGCCTTTGAGGATTATTTTATGATGGAACTAACCCGCATATGTGTTACATGAAGTAGAAAACCACGAAAACCTCCCATAGTTAGACTGATGAGAAAGGGACTCTAACCCATGATCTGTCTACCGCTGAGAATATTTTACATCAGCACTGTGGTTGGTGCTTGTTGTTTCATTTGTTGAGATACAAAAGTTGATGCATTTATGGGGAAACTTTGCAGCTAACTTTGAAACTTATTAAGGAGAAAACCTTAGCTTTCTCAGCCAAATGCAAAGAAAAAAGCATGTTTTGATTAATTGATATTTCCTATTTTTTTGCAGTTTTGGGATATTCGGAGATAGTATGTTCTTTGAGAAAAAAGTAAGATTAAAACTACTAGAATCTCGTTAAATTTGCCGAGCTTCTGGCTTTATGGGAATTTTTACCGGCAATTTACTCGGCAATTTTTACCGAGGTGCTTTGACAATGACTTCGATATAATTAACAATAAAATATAGTTTTATAGTACGTGATAAAATCTGGTAATTTCATCATGATACCTTTGAGCATGGGATAAAAATCATTTATTCGGTTAAATTTACTTATCAGTTTTGTATTTTTCACGGAATGTGTGGTAATAGGAATTATAATTTTAACACAAGAATTCTCGGCAAACCATTAAAATATAAATGACAAAACTACTAAGTAAATAATTTAAATACCGCATATTTTGGTTTTATTAACCATTTTCTTTTATTGCTAGAAATGCCATTACTATACAGTACAGCAATTTTACCAGAACTCTTTTCTCTGTGTATTAATCTTGCATGGATACAAACAATATGGTTTCGAATAGCTTATATCATGCTTTTTCAGAGCATGTTAAAAGTTCCAGTTTCAGCTATATGTTCAAAATATTTTAATACAAATGCAAAAGTTGTAAATAATGTTCCCATAGGAATTAAATTTTGATGTGAGCTGACTTTCTAAATTTACGTATCTGTTTTGATCTTTTTTAGTAAATTAAATGTTTTCACAATTTATGCAGCTGGATTGAAAGTTTAAGTATTTTAGCACTAGTTTTCAAAAAAAGCATTAAATCAGCTGGATTTGATTTAAAATAAAACTATATCAATTTGAGTCTACTTATCAAAACACAAGTCAGTATATTTGACTGTTTTGGAACTAATTGTATTCCATGATTGTGTAGATCATATGTTCCATAGCGTACATTTCAGAGTACGTGATTTAGTTCAAAAATTTTGCTGATCATATATATACTTAATTTCTTTAATTTTATCACTATAAAAAAGGGTTTCTCACAATTGAGCGAAATAGTGTCAAACTAGCTCTGAAACAAATATAGTAGAATTGATAATACTCATGTAATCATTATTAAGCATGTCTTACTGACCATGTATTCAGTATTGAGCATTTTGAGCATGTTACCATACGCAATATACTCAATATCCTGGCAGATGTTGGTCAAAGAATTCCCTTTCATCTGCTAAAGTATTATCCTTCTTGCCTGAACGACTTGTCGCTTACATGGCAAAAGTAAAGGGAAAATATGGGTACATCTTAGGTGAAAAAAAAATTACTTATGTCTGTAAGTTATTAACCAATTTTGTTTTTGTCAATGTAAGAATGTCATTATATTATATATTCAATATTTTTTCTACATAGAGAATAATAAACTAAAAAACAAATTTGAGACATTTATTTAAGGTGGATCGAAAAGCGAAGTGCGTTAAATCTTTTTCATTTTCTGATCAATCAATTCAATTATTTGTCAAGTTAATCTTTGTGCGATAATTCTCGAAGTGCGTTAAATCTTCAATTGTGTGGATAAGTTTCTAACTATCATCATTAAGATTATCATTTATTTCTTTTGCCACAGCAACGAGCCACAAATTGACTGAAAAATTCAAAATTATGATTTAATATCTTAAGTTGCTTCAGTGGATTTATCTAAATTTTGGTGCCATGAAGCCGCATGAGATATTTATTTATTTTATTTTGCATGCTTGATCTTAATTAATTTTACGCATCTAATGTGTATTTTTTGAGCTACATATTTTTTATCATAACTACATAACTACAGCATTACAAAGAATATTATAATCTAGCTATGTTGCTACTTTTGTATTGTTGTTAGAAGTGATAGCGCAAATAGTGGAGTTTCTCTTAGTTATGGGGTAATTTTACAAGTCTTTTAATTTAAAAACTATAAAACTCAACAAATTTATCGAATTCTGAAATTTGAAGTCAATTTTGAAAGTTATAAAATAAATTTGATAATAGAATATATACTAGTTCATAAATAATATTTAATGTTTTATTTGTATGCTCCAGATAGTCTTGAAGAATTGACTTCCAGGCTACAGGGGCCCCCAGGGCTACCTGGGCGTGGTAAAACTGGACGCTCGGGTCCTCCAGGTCCACAAGGAGCTCCAGGTATATAACAGATTGAAATTTGTTTGTAATTGTGGTTTAAAAATATAAATTATTTAAAAACAAAGTAACTACCTGGAATTACCTGCAAAACAAGATTAACCTGCACGTGATAGGCAGAGAAAATATCATACCATGAAGATTCAGGAACATGAAAACTAAAGAATGAAAAGACTGATTTTATTTACTTACCTCAGAAATTGATGTTGTGATGAATAGAAATCGAAGACGAATTGAAATGTATTCACTAAATTAACATGATTGTGAAATTTTTTATTAACATGCTTAAAAGATGATGATATCTTTCAGTCTTGTTAAAGAATTTGTAAACAAAGTATTTTTTTTTCATTTGCTATACAACCCATAAACCTTAGATCGTACCTTACATATGGTATAGTAGAATAATAGTTTGGTGTCCTCTTTTTTTTTAAATTAGGTAAATACTATTTATAAGAAAAATTTGGATTTTTGTTGAAATAAAATTTAAAGAATATTGTTATTGCATACGGATCAAATCTCTTTGAAAATATTTCTCTCATTCAAAAGCAAATAAGGAAATCAATAACATATTTGCATGTGTTTTAAACACTTCCGTACCTTCAATTGCTTGTAAAGAAGAAATAAGCGCCTAATAGATTGCTATACTTTTTGGCTTAATATGCTTCCTATTGATTGTTAGTAGCTGATTGTCTTCTTAAAAAAGTTTATTTGATTCATGATAGATGTTCTTTTCTTGATAGATGTTCCATTTCTTATGTTTTTTTTTTGATAGTTGGTCTATATTTCACAGTTGTTATATTCTTGATTGGCGGTTATTTTTACTGTCTCAAAGATGTCACACAACTGAAACATTACAAATTGGAAGAAAAATTTTTTTTAATGAAGATTATTGCTTCAGTAGGGATTTACAAATTGTATAAATGGAAAAAATATCATAATATCAAAAATATCAAAGAAATCACATCACTTTATGAGTTTAGAATTCATCATATGATATTCTACATATCTTATACTTAATCCTTTCCTAAAATGCCTATGATAAAAAATGGCTAGTTATTAAAACAGAATAATTTTTAAACCTATATCATATCCAGGATATAATATTTCAAGAACACTAAGGCATTAACACTAACAAGATTCAAGATTACTATTGAAATTGCATGGTTAAAATTATTCTGAATTCTTTGCATTTTCATTGTTACTTTCTTGGCTACATCTATTTCGAATCAATTATTATATACGACAAGGTATCTGTTTCGTAGCACCCACTGTATTCTATTCTATAAAGAAGAACAATAAGTGAAATTCAAAATAAAGAATAAAAGAAAATGCTGTATTAAATATCTCTTCAGCCACGGAAGAACAACCGTTGTTGTCTCTCCATTTGCCGCGGAACATCATTGTTTACCCAAATGTGCATCAGGTTTGGTACCCTTTAAACTCCAAACTGTGGATAGGAAATAGTCTTGGATGCACACTTCCTACCGTGCCTCGCACTATTTAGAAACTATGTTTCTGGCTGGTACTGGATGTCAAGGGACTTGATGTTAACGTTCAGTCTAAACTTTACAGTTTAATTTCGCAATGAATTGAAGAAATTTTCTCAGATTTTTTTCTGAATCAATTACTAATTTACCTAGTTTTCGAGATATTGATCAGAGCGGATAACTCAATCTTGTAGAAAAATAGTGAAATCCAAAAATGAAATGGAAAAAAATGCTATATTAAATATGTCAACAGCTCCAACAAGAACAACAGTTGTTGCCTTTCGAACTGCCACCAAACATAACTGTTTATTCAAACATTCATCAGGTTTGGTACACTTTAAACTTCAAATTGTGGAAAGAAAATAGTCCTGGATGCACAACACATACTAATGAACCTCGAACCATCCAGAAACCATGTTTCTTGTAGGTACTGGATGACAAGGGACAACCAGTCTAAGTTTTACAGTTGAACTTCATAATAAATTGAAGAAATTTTCTTAAATTTTTTTCTGAACCAAAAGTTACACTTGTTTTCGAAATACTGATCCCACCGGTTGACTCAATCTTGAAGATGCTGTATTTCAAAATATTTAAATAACTTAAGCTCAAATACACTGTCTTATAATAAGATATTTATGACGAATTCTTCATGGATGGAATTTTCTCTGCCAAGCAGTGCTTTGTGAACTCCGAGGACCCGAGGATAGATTAGTTTTTAAGGTTATTAATGATCGAGTTTTTCTACTTCTACACAGACCAGATGGAAGAATTAGTTCGAGGACTCCATGGCCCCCCTGGACAACCTGGGGTTGGTCTGCCAGGAAAACAAGGTTCACCAGGCAAGCCAGGAATTCCAGGTAGTTTCCTCATTATGCTCTCCTTATAAGTGCAATAATTTTTTTAAACCTTAAGCTTGCTTTCTAACACATTTGCTTTGAAATAATGATCTCAATGCAATAAAGCAATTTCTTTTAAAAAAGTATGGTAAAATTAACATTTCTATTTAATTTTGTTATAAATTTAGGTGATCCAGGTGTGCCTGGCCTACCTGGAGAAAGAGGATTTATGGGCATGCCTGGTGTTCCAGGCCCGCATGGTCCACCAGGAAGCAAAGGTTTGCTATCACATATGTCTTTGATAAAAAATATATCAGATAATATACAACTGCATTGAAATTGTTTTTGTTTGTTTTCATTTCAACTAGTTTTATTTTTTTAAATTTATTACATTTCTGTCATTGGCTGATTAAGTTCGTAAAATATATCACCTACAGTTTAATTTCATTTATTTTGAGGATAATTCTAAATAATATGAAAATAAAAAGAAGTAATAATAAAACCTGAAACACTAAACTACTAAATCAAAATTTATCCAACGGAATAGTTTATGGAGATTTCGTAGAGGAACTGATTGCTTTGATTTTGAACGGGAAAGCAAACTAGACACTTTTCTAAAGACTAGGCAGTTTTGGAGTTCTGTCCTTCTCGCAATTTCATACTCATTAGAAAAAGCTGGAAGTGTATGAACATGAAGCTCACAATATGGCAACATTTCAAATGATCGTAATATTCTAGTTACTTGCGCAATATCTACAATTTGTCGGCAAACTTTTATTTTGGACATAAAAATTAAAATACACGTTTAAAAAAATAAACATAATTGTGATACGTCACTAGGGATCTAGTGAAAATGGACTTAGCTCTAAGTTGCTATTGAAGAAATCGAGCCTAGTTTAAAATGCGTATTTGAGAAGAAAAAAAATGAGATTGTTAAAAATGCGTGTTTAAGAAAATGGACAGCGCTTGATATGAGCTTTTGAAAAAACAAACCTAACTCAGAATGAATATTTAAATAAATGAGCATGCACTTTTATTCTTTTTTTTTATCTACTGTTACGACTATTGTTTTTGAAACAATTACACCGGAAATCCAAACATAATGAGTAAAATCAGCAGTTGACAGTTATTCAACAAAATTTGAAGATCAAAAAATTCTTTCATGCAGCTTTACTCTGTTATTTTAGGAGTTACACTTGTGTTTAAAGGTTAGATATATCATTTAACATTCAAAATACGTATTTTGTGCTATATCCATTTTTTAAAACGCACACAACTTTCTTAAACCACGTTACTCTTTTTTTAATAGTTACATTGTTGCTCATATGTTAGATATATCGTTTAACATTACAAATACGTATTTGTGCTATATCCGTTTCATTAAACACACATTTTGAACTATGTTCAAAATGTGGTAAAAAAAAAATAACCTTATCACTTTATTCGAGAAAGTTAAAGCTCTTCTCTGCAACCCGTCATCCTCACACACTATAATTTGTCTACGGTAAGAGCTCCCCCCAGCACAAAGTTTGAGGTCTTCTGCTGCCATGGAAACAAAAATAGCTCATTTCAGGGAGTTACACTCTTCACAAGATTCCATTTTTCTCACTGACTCGAGCCAAACCTGTCCTAAGCAATAACCCCACACCCCTACTTCAAATAGTTAAACCTCGTTACCATGGTCACCGCCACGGGTCCAGACGAATAGCAAGAGGAGTTCTTACTTTAGGCAAACTATATTCATTCCTTGTGTTCGTTATTATGTTGTGTCATGTCTTGTGTGAGTTAATGCGTTAAGTCAGATGACATTTACGTGTGTACTATGATTGAGTTGATAATATGTGTCAAAAACTATTTTGTCAAGTTTTTCTGCTTTTTTAAGCATTTTTCAAAAGCTAAGAGAAAATACTTTCATATGCAAAATATAAAATATATAACTGATATGCATATTAATTTGAGTGCTGATATTTTAGGCGATAAGGGTGAAAAAGGTGATCGAGGACCTGAAGGCGTAGGTGTCGAAGGACCAATGGGTCTTAGAGGTGTTCCAGGTAAAATATGCTTAAACCTTTTCTTTTTTAAAATTAATGGAACGATTTTAAACATTTTAATATATCTTGATCATGAAAATAAATCATTTTTGCACAGAAATTATTATACATGGCCAAAAACAAACCACTTGGAAAATTTAGAAACGAACTTATAAAATAGAAGTCTAAAACTAATTTTACGTAAATAATAATTTCTAATAACCCAATAACCAATGATATCACCTAATAACCTAAAGTAGATGTAATTTAAAGTTAGTTTAAAATTTATGAAATGCACTTTTTAATTAAAATTGAGTAATGAGAGATCATAGCGAACCAGTAAAATTGAGATTAAAATACTTTTTTTACTTACTCTACCATGAAAATAGCAATTTGCGTGTATTTTTTACGTTGATTGTGAGTAACTCAATTAAATTCAAAGCATATTTTATTTGCATAAAAAATTAAGTTAAAGAAATAAAATGTAAAAATAAAATTTAAAAATAACATTAAAATAACATTAAATTTAAAAATACATATTAAAATTTTAAAAAAAATATATTAAAAAAATAATATTTGAAGAAATATAATATTATAAAATAAGAAAAATATTAAAAAAATATTATGTCAAAATTATGTCAATATTATGTCAAAAGAAATATAATATTACTATTATCATAAAATTTAAAAAATAGTCTCTCTTCAACGTGGAAAAAATTGTACGTACATTTCCTTATTTATTTGTAAGCTAAATAAGCTCAAAGCATATTTTATTTTTATCAAAAACAAGTATAAAAATTAATTATTAGAAATAAAATTAAAATTAATAAAATAAAAAATTACTGAAATTAAAATAGAATTTCAAATTAAATATAATCGAAATTGTTTTGTTCTGTATTTTTTAATGTTGTTATTTTTAAAATAATTTACTTTCAATGTAAACGAAATTTTTATCGTAATCTAAAAAATATTGAATTGTCTTTGGAGAATGAGTTATAAAATATTAGTAAATTCAACATCAAAGTGTTGAACAAAATATAAAACTACACGTTGTTATTTTTGCTTCATTAAGCAGATTTTATTGTTAACAGCTTAAAATAAGGTTAATAAACCATTCAAAAATAATTTTTTCGCTTTTCTTCAAGTTATAATGTTAGAAACCAGAAATCACTTCTACGATAGATTTTCTTAAGAGCAATTCGGAAAAATATGTATCTCATACTTATATTAAAATTTAGATCATTTTTAGAGTACAAGTAAACTATTCAGAACTTGTATCCTATTAGGGACTTTCACCCATAATGCAATAAAAAATGCAAAAATTAGTTAAATAATTAATTTAATCTGTCACTTCCTTTATGAAACAAGTTGTGATAGCAAATAAGATATTTCTGACTGTGACTTTAACATGAAATATCATATAGTTGATAGGTTGTTAAGAAACTTTAATTGAAGAATGAGATAAAAGGGCTTATTTTATTATGCATGTGAACTTCATGCTGAATTTTTGTTAAAGTTGCTGTCATTTAATTAATTTTTATATTGAAAACTCATGCACTTATTATTTTGAAAAATAGACTTCGATGCCTTGGTTAATTTTGAGTTCTCTTATAGTATTTAAAAGTTTTTATCTAAAAAAAAAAAGTTTGATATGATAATGGATTTAGCATTAAGTGATGTTGACACTCAGTACTGGGGGCTCAAGGTACAGTACTGTAAAATCTATATTTACCGGAACATGTTACGGAGCAAAAAATTTGATGTATCGCAAATTTTACAATAGTAATTACAGCAAAATCACTGAATCACTCTAATTAAATAGATGTTACTGCAAAAATTACGGCATAATATTTTACTGTAAAATTGATTTTTCGGAAGATGTGCACCTGAAGTGCCATTACTTCATTCCGTAATTTCATCCGTACTTTTTTTAAATAAATTAATTCATAAAACATAAAATGAAAATAATGAACTTTTGCTGGAAATGAAATTAAGCTGTTTTATGTCTAAATTATTGTCATTTAATTGGCTTATCGACTAATGATTCATACATTCGTTACTATTCAAATTGGACTTACAGTTTATTCTGAATTCTAAGCTATAGTTTTGTTTCAATGAAGATCACTCTCCGCGGGAACTTGTTATGAAATGACATTAAGTTGTTATATAGTAAATTACCCCAAGTTATTATTATTGGAAATAGAGTTAAATAGATTTGTTACATTATGGCTGTAACTTCTATATTCTGAAATTAGATTAAACATACTCTTGTCGATTTAAATTCTTGTTTAATCATTTAAATTCAATTTTATTATTATTATCCAATATAGATGTCGATGAATTCGGTAATTCCTAATACTAGCCTTAGTTTTAATCTTGTTCAAGTGAATTACGAACCATTAATTTAAAATTAGTTCTAAATATTTAACTCCTTCAGAACCATGATTTCAATTCGGTATTTGCGTATTATACTTCGTATTCGTTCGTAAACGTACTCCGTAGTACGTTTACTCTCGGAACATGCTGGCTTTTAGAAGCACTACTATCTCCTTCCACCGGTGATGAAGGGGTTTAAAATAAGGGTAATTAAAAATTGTAAACTATGTTTGAAAAAAGTACTTTGTGTTATACTGGATTCTTGTCTTTTGATAGGTCCACCAGGACCACCTGGTACAGGAGTACCTGGCAGACCTGGAGATCGAGGTCCACCAGGTCGTCAAGGTACTAGCGGAGTAAGAGGAGCTCCAGGACCACAAGGCCCTCCAGGATACTGTGAGCTTTGTAATTATCAGAATTCAGATCTCGCAAACTTTCTGCACCCACCTCATTCTCAAGTTGATAAGGGTAATACAGAAAACGACTGATTTTTCAAGTCTTTCGCTAAGTCAATCACTGCCAATTATATGGAATTACGGACTAAGGAAAAAGTGAGAAAAAACTGAGTTTAGTACTCGTTTTTTTATCTGCTCTAATTTATTCCGTCTGGAGTATTGCAATTAAAAATAGCACATATTCCTGGTGTGCACTTCCTAATTTATCAAATGATGCAGTCTAGAATAAGAGTCATAAGAGCCGTCTTCAAAGAATGCTGTTCGTAAAAAGAATGTAGCTATATGGAACGATTTGAACTCAAAAGTTTAAAATGTTGTTAAACGGCTCAAATGAATCCGTTCTTTGGTTGCATCCAAAATATAACTTTATCATCGATTTTTAAAGATTTAATTTTTTTTTTCACATTCATCTATGAAAGTGTGAATATAGTTTAAAATATTTTAAGAATAGTATTAGAGTTTGAATTACTTTAACAGTTGTTTGAAAAATTATGAATAAAATCAATCTATAATATTTTCAAACTTTTTTTAAATCGACGATTTATTTTTTGAATTGTTTTTTAGCATAAAGTTTATAAAGCATTTATGTCCAATTTTGCACAATACTCAATCAAAATTTTATATGTCATGTGAAAATAATGCTACTGAATATATATATATNATTAATATATATATATATATCAGTAGTAAATAGTGCTGGGTGATATCTGTATTTTGACATCCATCATAATTTGTCTTCGTGAAGTATCGATATTTCTCTATGTATCATCGTAATCTTTCTGAGCTCTTACATTAGTTAATATTTTCATTAAACAAATGAAATTTATCAATCCTCACGTTAATTTCTTATTCACTAAATATAGTTATTACTAATATTCGTATTGTTATTGTGCTCGAAAAATATCAATGTGGATAATTACAGATATTCACAATATGTAGTAAGAATACCTTTGAAGTATTGTTAAAAATATCAGTATTTATATATATATTTCTTAAATTTAGTGTTTATAACTAAATAATCTGAAATCTAAAGCACATTATTGTGAAATGAAATTTTTTAAATTATGATTTTTTATAAAATTTTTTTGTTGAAAGAAAATTTTGTTTCTTTCGTTTTTTGTTTAAAAATTTTATAATAAAAATTTATAACTTTATTAAGATTTTATAATCAAATTTTATTAATTAAGACACAAACTTTTTGAAAAGAGGTTTGAAATTTTAATACTGTGATTAAAAATTTAATTTTTCGTAAAGTATCGCAAAAGAATAAAATATTAATTTTTCTGAAACATACATTCAACTTCAGATTTTAGATTCTTATTCATTTATTAACCTACGTTTTAATTTAAATTTTAAAAGAATTAAAAAAGAAAATAAATATCTATTTTTTTTAAATACAGCATTCATACTTTTATTGTTTTCGGTACAGCATTCAAACTTTTTATTGACTAGTTTCAGTATTTTTAAAAATAACCTAAAACAATTTACTTTAACTCTCGGTTAATTTTGATTTATTATTATTAGTATTAATATTATTAGTATTAATGTTATTTAAGTAATGGCACTTTAGAAGAGATTCTTTTTTCCTTGTGAGTTCTTCGATTCTATTAAAAATCAAATATCGCAATTTTTTCTCCAGACATTTTGTATTATGAATTTGATTGCGCATAATGAATTTTTTAGTTAAAAACACTTTGAGAGTCATTTTTTCTGAAATTCTCAGATGCATAAACATATTTTTTACCCGGTGAATAAAGATGTAAGACCACGTCTTGATGTGATTATGCGGTGCTTTTATATTATTCCTTAATTTTTTTATCGCCATAATGCTTTCTTTGTGATATGTTAGTTATAACTGCCTTTTCTATATTTTGCTCAAATATAAACACTGCCATTAACTTCAAATAAAATATTTAAATATTTTTTTCCAAATTTTCTGCTAAAACAAAATCAACTTGTCTTGAACTAATTCTATGACTTACATTTTATTGAAAGTATAAATGTCAAATTGAATAGCAAAAGTCCTGATTGCTATAGATATAAACATGTATTTTTAATAAAAATTTTAGCAAAATTTATTTTAAGTGTTGTCCTTATTAACTATTTTGTTAGTATAAACATGTTTCATTGTCAATTTTCTTATTGATGATATTCTTCAGTATAAAAAATAGTGTACACAGTAAACAATTCCGGATCAAAAAAGGTGAAAAGTACTGGCACCCTGGGTGCCCTTACTTTTTATTATAATTCAATCCGGAATTTTTAACAGTGTATTTTGGATTGTTTTCGATATCATATTTGTGAAATTCATTTCATTTTCACTTAAAAAAATGTTTGATGTATGATAGAAATAAAATTGATTATGACAAGAAATGTGTGATTTATTTATGTTTTTGTTTGTTGTAGCGTGACATTTGTTTAAATTATCGACTATTCTTTCTATTCTATTTCGAGTAAGCCAAACCCTTAGCCAAATTCTGTTAAGTGGCCCATTCTATATTCTTTCGCAAAGATTCCAATTCTTTCACTATTTATTTCTTACTAAACGCAAGGGGAACATGAAGTCATGTAAATCATAAGTAATCTAATTATGTATGGAAGTTTCCAGATGCATGAAACAAAAATATATCATAAGCAAATAATAAATTTCAGGCGTATATATAGAAAGATTTGTATTCGGTGTGCGATACGGTGTTGTATTTAATTAACTTCATGCTAGTTAACATTTAAGCTCATGTGGAGAAACGTAGCTCGACTTTAATTTTGTTTCTAAACATCAACTGGCGCTGAGGTCTTAGGTCACATGTCTGATTATCACTGATAGTCTTTTTCTCTAGTTGCAAGTACCCAATTGTAGTTCTTGATCTTTTCTTACAATTTACCACTGTAAAAATACATTTAAATGGAAAAATAATAACATGCATACTTCAATGTATCTATTTTCAACCCTATGTTTTCGTTTAATTTCTTGAAAGAAAAGAAATCATCACAATTCAATTTAATTGAAATTTTGTGACTTTTGTTATTCTTCCAATAGGTGGCACCACCACGACGCATTAACACTCATTTAGTAATAACCAGGCTCTAAGGTGCCATTATAAAATAACAATTGTTACCAAATTTTACCTCATTTACAACAAAACTTATAGTAAAAAGAAAAAAAAAAAAAAAAAAAAACATTTCTGAGGCAAAAAAAAAAACCTATATATATTATTGATAATTTTACCAAAATAATTACCAAAGCGCTTCGGTAAAAATTTGCCAAGATTTTGATGTTCCCATAGAGCTGCCATTGTATTACAGGAAGTTTTGATCAAACTTTAAGAAAAGAAATAAAAACGATATAGAAATCTATTTTAAGATTAGTTAGGATGGCGGGATGAAAGACATCAAAACAAGCTTGGTGATTTTATTTAACTTGGATGCGTTTCTATAAATGTTTTTTAAATTGTCCATTCCCTCCGGCAATCAAACAGGTTTTGAAGATGGCATTTTTGTTTGTTTCTTCCTTAAATATTAATTTGCGAACGTAATAAATTTATATTTTTAGCTTTAATTTGGATAAGCGTTTGAAAAATATTTATTTAGGGTGGTTACTGCGGAACACATAATATTCATGAAGAGTCACTAGAGATAGTAATACGAGATATTATTATCTATCCTTATAATTATTGCTTTATCGTTAGAACTGTGGTTTCTTTTTTCGTGATTCCTCATTGAGCTAAATCTACTGTGAGAAATTTTTTTTAATCAAAACTACCTAAACTACCAGAATATAGTGTTGTTTTGGATCTATTTGAACATCAAAAGGCTCGATAATTTTTATCAAAGGGCTTTAGTAATTATTTCGGTAAAAATAGCATTGAAATATGGTTTTATAACCTGTGATAAAATTTGGTAATTTCATTATTTTACTTTCGAGTGGAGCCTCAAGGGTGTTTACTACGGAACACATAATATTCATGAAGAGTCACTAGAGATAGTAATACGAGATATTATTATCTATCCTTATAATTATTGGTTTATCGGCAGAACTGTGGTTCCTTTTTTCGTGATTCTTCAATGAGCTAAATCTACTGTGAGAAATTTTTTTTTTAATCAAAACTACATAAACTACCAGAATATTGTTTTGGCTCTATTTGAACATCAAAAGGCTCGATAATTTTTATCAAAGGGCTTTAGTAATGATTTCGGTAAAAATAACATTGAAATATGGTTTTATAACCTGTGATAAAATTTGGTAATTTTTTTATTTTACTTTAGAGTGGAGCCTAAAGCCTATTTATTCTTTTAAATCTATTTTTCAGTTCTGTATTTTTTACTATATGTGCAGTAATAAAAACTATAATTTTAGAAACCTAAATTTCTTTCAAACCGTTACCATATCAACAGAAAAATTACCAAATCGTTATAAATATAGTCTATTTTGGAGTTTATTTCCAGAATTATGTTTTTTATTTATTTAATTAGGAGAGTTATTATTGGGATACTTATTATTTGGAATTACTTTTCTTTTAAAATCAGAAATGCCATCACTATACAGTACTGTAATTTTGCTAGAAATTTTTCTTAGTGCATTATTAACTGTAATTTATAACCGTTGTTGTTCTTGTCATGCTACGCATGCAGTGCTAGTGCAAAGATTAGAGTCCTCCAAAAGTCTTTATAACAAGATTGTAATTTATAACTAAAATAATTAAAAACAAAAGTTTAAAAAAGAATCCGCAAAAATGAAAAGTATTGGAACTAAACTATAACTAACTGAAGAGTCGCTGTAACTAAATTTTAATTGAACGAACTTATTAAAAGTAATCGGACATAGAAACAGTGAGAACAATTAAAAATACAAATGATAAAAAAAACTTAAACGCTTAACTTTTTTATTCTTATTCACATTTTGGTCATAAATATTAAATGCTGAATGCATACTCATTTAAGATTTTAAGTATGATTAAATCATGATATTTAATCTTTATCATAACTATTAGTTAGCCGTTGAGTAATTTCTAAAATTTGTATAAGAGTTTAGCATTGAAATATTTTAAGTACATAACTTTTAAGTCCGAAATATAAACTGTATAATGATTGTTATCTTATGGTATCATATGGCATATGTTTTATGTTTTTTAACTTAACACTAGTTAATCATGATCTAGATGAACATTTAGGGAGAAATTTTATCTGCACATTCTGCAAAAATCGGAAAATATTTAACTTTCAGTGTAGAATATTTTAACCTCAACCCAATAAAATTTTATGTCCATACGACAAGACATCTCGTCATTAGTGTACAACGAAAATATGTCGTTCGCTTTAGTGAAAATTGAAAAACACTGTTTTAATGTTTCTTAAACCAAAAAGTTTCGATTCACAACTCATTTTGGCCTTTCCTGAAACTTTTTATGTTTTTGAGATTGCTGGTTTTGCAGCATTGCAACACAAAATTACAATATACAAATCTGTATAAAAGAAACTCATTTTTATTCAATAAAAACTTATAAAAAAGCATATTTAAACCCAACTCCGTAATGAATCATAGTCATTTTCGGATAAAGTCCATGGAATAAATACGCATATAGTCAACAATAAATGAACTCCAAAATCAACAAAATGCTCACGATGTGTACAAAATATAACAGGCTGAATAAAATGAAACCATATTGTGATGAATGTAGAAAGAAATCTCTGGATGTTTTCTTCTCGCTCCCACCATAAGCACTGCTGCCCTCCTGTAACAAAAAAGTAAACTAAATTAGAAACTTAGAGGTAGAATTAGCTCATTTGACATATTTACATTATCAATTGAAGCCCTCACAACGACAGGTCTCATTTTATTTGATATCTACGTTTGTCAAAAGAATAAAATTAATTTTGCTTAACTTCTGACTTCAGACAAATTTTGAAGGTTGAATATGAATTCTGATTCATTTCATACTTCACTTGAAATATAGATGGCAGTAGTGTAGTGTTAAAATACATAAATCTTAAAATTCGTCTAGCATCACAAATGTTCATTATAATGTTTCTGTAAGAATACGTTTATACTATTTTTCTTTCTTTTTCTTTCACTTTGTTTCTCTATTCTTAAAAATTTATTTTGTCTAACTTATAAACGACTTTCTATGCTATCTATTTAATATAACAACTTTCGTGTAGCGTAATTATTTTGTCGGTGTTTATTTATAAAAATTACTTTAAATGAGAAATTTAAATTTTTAATTTACTTATTTATTTATTTTTTTAATTTATGACAGCCATTCACACCAGATGAATTTCAATTAAATTCGATTGTACGCTCACAACAGCAGTATAATAGTTTCCTTTTCTGAGAAACCCTGAAAGAACTTAAAAAAATAAAATAAAATAAATAAAAAAATTAGAAAAAAAAAGTTTTTTAATATATAGCAGATCATATAGCATTTTCAATTTATGAATTTTCTCTGTACTCATGCTTAAACAATTTAGAAAAAGTACAAAGAATAAAACGTAAACAAAAACACTTCGAAAATAATAACTATAAAACTATTTTAACGAACAGAGCTGAAACTAACACTTTCTCTACTAGATGGCAGCAGTAGAAAAAATACTCATTTTATTACCGACCACTAACTACTGGTAAAGCCTTCTTAACTGGTTAAAAACCTTGACCCGCGTTTATATGAAAGGAGTTGAATATTTAATGTTTGTTGATACATCAGCGAAAGTCAGCCATCCGTTCAGCTGGATTATGGGTCTATAAAATTTGTATTCATTCATGGTAAAGAAAGTAAACGAATAGCTTTTATGAATAGAATAGTGTTTCAATAAAATGTTTACGTTAAAGATCATTAATTAAATAGGAACCTTTTTTTTTCTGTTTATTGAATTGGAACATTTGGCTCGTTTTTCCCTATAGTTGAGATCTAATTTTATTTTAAAGATATTTGTTTATAGATTGATTTGTTTTATGGGAAATAGAATTTATTGAATAATATAAGGATAAATGATAATAATAAATAATAATAATAAATGAATAAATAAATAATAATAATAATAATAAATAAAATAATAATAATAATAATAATAAATAAATAAAATAATAATAATAAGTAAATAAATAAAATAATAATAATAAGTAAATAAATAATGATGGCGCATAGTTTCCTTCAGATATAGTTATAGTATCCCCAAAAATATCTTAATTGCATACTTTTATTCGAAACCTGCTTTTATTTTCCAATACTTTTACTTTCTAACACAGAAACAAATACTTTGGATTTAGGACCTTAATTCAGATCTAAAAATTCCTCATCAAATTGAAAAAAAAAGAAAAAAAATCGCTCTTTAAAGAAGCCCATTTTTAAATTAAAAAAAAGAAAAAATATGAAGTATTTTTACCTTAAATTTTTTATTTTATATGAGAGCATTGAAAAATTGTTAAAAATAATGCTAATACGTTAGGGAATATGGTGGGAATGTTTAGGGGGGGATGGAGATAATATTAGGAGTTTGGAAGTCATTTCCCGAAAGATTGGCGTTTTAAAATTTTTTTAGGCTTCACCTGATCCTCGTAATATTATTTATTTACTTATTTACTTTTTTATGGAAAGGAGTAAAACAATAAGAAATTGCAAAAATGCTGTTTCAAAATTATAAAGTTTACCATTATCGATTGACAATATAATTTTTTGCGAAACTTTAATTATACAAGCAGTATTATTTATAAAAGTAAGGGCAAGCTTCAGATGCTGTCAGATTTAAAAATAAATTATTAAAATTAGATCTTCTAAGTATTTCGTGTCTCAAAACTCTTGAAATTTAGTTTATAGTCTTAATATAATTTTTCTCCTCCATTTTTAAGGTCATTCAAACTGAATTTTAAAGGAATCAACAAAACCAGGCTGTCTAGAAAAGAGCTTGTTTCTCCATCAAAATTTATTTATCTACAACAAAATATTTTGTTATGGAGCTTAATGCTCTGCAAAGTATATTAACTGAAAAGTACTTGGAATTATTTGCTAGTCAAGTTTTCATTTGTTGTGAAATAAAATCATGAAAGTATTATTTATCCCCCAACGAAGACATTTTAAATTGGATATAATTTTTTTTTATTATTATACGACTCTATTGTCTATATCTTTAATAATACGGCCTCAGGTTTGATAAATTATTCAGCTTCATACGTTTTGCCAATGCATTTTTTTTTTTTGGAACATAGTATTTTTATGAAGAAAAAAAACTTTTTCAAAGAGAGAAAGAGAGGCATATAGAATGATAAATGCTTTAAAAGTCAGACTTTATTAATTATTTAATCAATTACAAATAGTATAAATCATTAGAAAACGTCTAACGGAACTTACACTAGTAATGCATTCGTTGCTTATCAATAAACTGATAAGGGAATAAATTTTTTTTAAAAAAACTTAATATTGTATGAATTAAGAAACCACAAATATGAAAAAAATCTGCTCCATTGCATCATGAAACGTTTTCTAAAACTTGCCAAATTTTGCATTTATTCACTTTAAATGTATTTGCGATTTCCTGTGCAAATATTAGAACTGTATAAAAATGAAATCTAAAATATGTCTAAGCAAAATTTGAGATCGGATTTTTGAAAATTCCTTATTGATGTCCTCTATGAGTCTTAAACTAAGGAAGTTCAACTATCACAAGGCCAAAATATTTAAGAACATCATTAACATGCTCATATTTAGGTAACAGGTCACAAACCGGTTGGTGTAACAACATAGAATGATTAGAAAATTGTACCAACATTAACTCGCCAACATGATATTATCATCTTCAATGCCCATTGCGATTAAGAAATAATCTTACTACGCTAGAAATTTAGTGACGAGAACTTGTTTTCTTATCTTTGATGTGTCTTGTTTCGGCGAATAAAAATGAAATAAAATAAAAATAAATTAACAATACAATATGATAAAATGATATTCCGGATGTCTGTGTTCCATCTTTTAACACGCTTTTATTTTCCGTCATGCCTTCCTGCCCCTGAAGAAGAAGATATAAATCTGAATAACATTCCTAGTATTCTACAACCATTGAGAAAATAATCGTCATACCGTTTGCCGGTTTCTATTCGCGGCGGCGCTTTATATTATATCAATTTTATTTGAAGTTTCTGTCTATGTGCGGTAAACTTTCTTTATATTTCAAAATGGCATTTTACAGGATTATCATACAATCGATGTTTAGAAAAAATAACATAAATAAGCCTATTTGATACTTAGCTTATTGAGGAGGAGGCAATAAACAAGAAAAGAAAATGCTCGAGATGCTTATTGATTTTTGTTATTATTATTATTAATAATAATATTTATTTATTTGTTTGTATTATTATTCGGTTTGCAAAAAAGCAAAGCAAGTATAACATTTAATAAACATTAATTTCGCCATCACTTTTTATTCCATTCTTTCCTTAATTATTGAATTGATATAGGCAGGTATAGAATTATTGATTCAAATTAAATTGTTCGATTGCAAAAGTACATTAAAGCAAATAGTGATAAGTATCTTTTATACTTTTTGGCGGTATCTACTTGAGGCGGCGCTTTAGTTTATGTAAATTTTATTTTAAATTTCTGTATATGTACGGTAAACTTTCTTTATATTTCAAAATGGCACTTTACTAGATCATCATACAATCAATGTTTAGGAAAAATAACATAAATAAGCCTATTTGATACTTAGCTTATTGAGGAGGAGGCAATAAACAAGAAAAAAAATGCTCGAGATGCTTATTGATTTTTGTTATTATTATTACTAATAATAATATTTATTTATTTATTTGTATTATTATTCGGTTTGCAAAAAAGCAGAGCAAGTATAACATTTAATAAACATTAATTATTAATTAATTTAATAAACATTAATTAACATCACTTTTTATTCTATTTTTTCCTTAGTTATTGAATTGATATAGACAGGTATAGAATTATTGTTTCAAGTTAAATTTTTCGATTGCATAAGTACATTAAAGCAAATAATGATAAGTACCTTCTATACCTTTGGCCGGTATCTGCTTAAGGCGGCGCTTAAGTTTATGTAAACTTTATTTTAAATTTCTGCATATGTGAGGTAAACTTTCTTTCTATTTCAAAATGGCATTTTATAAAATTATCATACAATCTATGATTATTGAGGAGGAGGCAATATACAAAAAAATAAGGCTTCTTGCTTATTAATTTTTTGATTATTATTCTTTGATACTTATTTATTGATTTATTTCTTCTTTGTATTGTTATTTGATTTGTAACAAAGCAAGGCAAGTGCAACATTTAGTAACATTATTTCGCTGTCACTTTTTATTCTATTTTTTCCTCTTAAATATCGATGTAAGCAGATATAGAAATACTATTTCAAACTAAACTTTTCGATTGTAAAAGCAATGTAAAGCAAATATATACATAAATTTTATTTGACGTTTCTCTATAAGTACGGTAAAATTTCTTTGTATTTCAATCAAAATGGCATTTTACAAGATTTCCATACAATCTGTGTTAAGAATAACTGTCATAAATAAGCCTATTTGATACTTTAGCTTATTGAGGAGAAGAAAAGACAATGTACAAAAAAAAAATGTTTCTGGTGTTTATTGAATTTTCTTCGTATTATATTTTGATGCTTATTGTTTTATTTATTTTTATATTGTTATTTTATTTGTTATAAAACAGGACAAGTATAACAATTAGTATTATTAATTTCGCCATCCCTTTTTTATTATATTTTTTTCTTAGTTACCAAACTGATGTAGGCAGGTTAAAAGTTATTGTTTTAAATTGAACTTTTCGATTGCAGAAATATTAGAAAGCAAATAAAGATAAATATTGTCTATACCATTTGCCGGTTTCTATTTGAAGAGGTATTTAAGTTAATAGCAATTTTATTTAAAGCTTCTCTATAAGTACGGTAAACTTTCTTTATATTTTAAAATGGTATTTTACAAGATTTCCATACAATCGATAATTAGAACCGCTGTTACAATTAAGCCTGTTTGATATTTAGCTAATTGAAGAGAAGGACATAATTTTTTTTGACGTTTATTTATTTATTTCCTATATTTTTATATTATTTGTAACAAAGCAGAACAAGCAAAACATTTCGTAAAATGTTTCGTAACTTTGCCATTTCCTTTTTTTTCCTTAATTATCAAATTGATGTAGGTAGATACGGACTCATATTAAATTTTTCAATTGTTAACTATGTACAATAAAGCAAATAGAGATAAGTATATTCCATACCGTTTACTCGTTTTTATTTGAAGAATAGAGAGAAGTATACTCCATACCGCTTACTGGTTTTTATTTGAAGCGGCGTTTTAGTTGATATCAATTTTATTTAACGATGTACAATAAAGCAAATAGAGATAAGTATATTCCATACCGTTTACTGGTTTTTATTTGAAGAATAGAGAGAAGTATATTCCATACCGTTTACTGGTTTTTATTTGAAGAATGGAAAGAAGAATATTCCATACCGTTTACTGGTTTTTATTTGAAGCGGCTCTTTAGTTGATATCAATTTTGTTTGAAATTTCTCTATAAGAGCGATAAACTTTCTTTATATTTCAAAATGGCATTTTACAAGATTTCCATACAATCGAGGTGTAAGAAAATGGACATAAATAAGCCTATTTAGTATAGCTTATTGAGAAGATATACAAAAAAAATTGCTTTTGACGATTTTTGCATTGTTATTTTATTCATAAAAACGCAGAGAAAAGAATCTATCAACTTCAATTTCGCCATTAATCTTAATTTCATTTTTTCCCTCAGTTATTGATCATTAGTCACTTATCATTGTTTCACATTAAGCTTTTCGATTATAAAAATCAAATCAAATCAATCTAAGTCGATCAAATACAAATATGTCAAATCAAATTCGATCAAATGCAAATATGTGCAAACAATATCGATCTCAGATTTTTATTTAAACCAATTGTTTAGTTTATTTAATATTAAGTGTTTGTATATGTGAAGTAAAAATTATTTATAAATTTCTAAATAACATTTTACAAGATTAGAAAACAAGTATAAAATGACGAATAAAAATTAAATTACTAAGCTTCTTTGATGCAATATATTGAGTTAGCGGAGGCGATAATTGCAGTAAAGATTGTAACAATATTATTAGCTAATTATACATTGCAATAATATATTAATAGAGATTATAATAATTATAATAATATAGTATTATTATTTAATTCATAATAAATCAGAGCAGTGGAAGCTTTAGCAATAAATAAACTGGTATAAATTCATCATTGTTTTATATTTAATTGAAATATTATTAATAAAAATTAAACCAAAGAGGGCTTTACTATAAGAAATTTCCTATCAAATTACGGTAAAAACATCAGGAACTTAGCGTGCCGGTACGTTTTACTATAAAATCCATTTTTACTGGAACATGTTACGGAACAAAAAGTTTAATATACCGTAATTTTTACAGTAATAATTACAATAAAATCACTAAATCACTCTAATTAAATAATTACCGTTGAAAAATTAAGGTGCGGTAAAAAGGATTTTTTAATCTGTTAGCGGATTAAGTACCGGCACTCAAAGTGCCGGTACTTAATACCGTAATTTGATTTGGTTGGAATTTTTTTTACAGTATATGCTAGCTTCTGATGAATTTATACAAATTTGCAATATATTAATCGAAAGAAGAAAAGAAAGAAAACACTAAAACTCTAAAATACACATGATTTAGGCAAAAAAATAAAAAAGTGCTTAGGTACCAAACTTGGCATACTGGAGAACTATATTGAAAAGGCAACCTAACAGCAATTGTCATACGGAGTAAGGTGTGCGAAGTAAGGTGTCATATAAAGTGCCATACGAAGTAAGGTGGAGAATACTGAAAGAGCTATTGATAAGACTCGGACCGGCTAGTGGTCATTGCTCAAGTTGCTTTTGTTTTTATTGTTACTGAATAACGACACACATTTAAATGTTTAAAAATATCGAACTATAACAATTGTTAATAGATTAGATTTTAGATGTTTAAGCACTCAACGGAGCGAAGGTAAGTAACTACATTTTAAAAGGTTTGACTAAAGAATCCAAAAGGAGTTAAATGGAAAACGTTGAAAATAGTAGCTCTACACAATTTGCCGTAATTACTTTTCCAAAGGTGATGATTCCTTTAGAAATTTTCCGAATATCCAATAGATAATAAAAAATCTCAGAATCATCTTATTGCCAGCATTGAAATTGAGTCGTTTTCACATAAAACGTTCCACTGGAAAATTTGATAATGTGGCGCCATCATTATATTGCCCCAAGTTATTAAAATAAATATGCATTATAATTGCACTTTTGAAAATAATGTTAATCAAAATAAAAAGATAGATATAATTTATCATGTTCAAAAGTCGTTTAAAAAACCCACTTTTAGCATTTTAGATGGTTAGTTAAAGATAAGAGAATTTTTTATGAAATAAGTAATTATGATTGATAATAATAATAAAAACATCAGTGTTACACCCATACTCTTAAGAAAAATAAAACTCTATAATTATCTAGTATTACACCCAGCGATCTGAATTTACTTTCGATTGTTTTACTGCCAATTAATTTTACTCTTAACTCATCTCAAAGTATTCACGCAATTTTCATTCAAGAATACGAACAAGAAATTACGACAAACTATTCAACAGGTATTTGAGAGTCACTTAACTTTCATTTCATTTGTTTTCAATTTGAATTTTCATTTTCGACATAACCTGCGGCGACTTTTTGGCGATATTCCAAGATTTAAAATCTGGTTTTCCTTTTCTCACTGTTGAGAAGTAATTTTTTTTTCAAGGTGAAGAATCAATTACTATTTATATTTTTACCTCCTTACTAATTACTCATTGAAACGTGAAAGGATTGTTTAATTTATCACATCTAAGAATTTTCTCACGGTCTACAAATAGTATCTCATATATGCTTGGGTGCCCAAGGATAATGTTTGTCCATTTAACTGTTTTGCTCTTCTTTTAATATCCATTCAATGTCCATTAAACTGGTCTTATAAGTCGAACTTGGTATCAAAAAGAATGCACTGATTCATACAAATTCAATAAAATTTAAAAATTTGTTTTTACGAACTGCTATTTATTATATTCAATTTTATTATTCATCAATAGAGCCTGGTAAAAAAAAAGAATGCCCTCATTCAGGCAAATTGAAACAAATTTAACAATTATTCTGAAACAACTGCTTCGCTAATTATTATTCCAATATTGTTACTTAATAGAGCTTTATGGGAAAAATAATGCACTGATTCAGTCAAACTCAAACAAATTTAACTATTAGTCATGAACAACTGCTTAGTTATTTATTATATATCATTTATTACTCATTAATGGAGCTTGAAGTAAAAAAAAAGAAAAATAATACACTGATTCAGCCAAATATAATGAAATATTAACATTTAAATATGAACAACTGCTTTGTGAATTATTATACTCAACTTTCTTCCTTGTGAATAGAGTTTGATGAAAAAAAAGAATACACTGATTCTGCCAAATTTAATCAAGTTTAACATTTATTCATGAACAACTGTTTTGATATTTATTTTATTAAATGTTCTTACTTATTAATAGAGCGTGTTAAAAAAAGAACGCATTGAAAATTTGCCTTAAAATTTTATCCCACATATTCCTAAATCCAATAAGACAAGATAGCTTTCAATCAAATTCAACTAAATGTCACAATTATTAATGAAGAACTGTTTCTTTCATTCAGTTTTATTACTTATACTATTGTTGAACTTGATATAAAAAAAAACACACACCGAAACGTTGCTTTTAAATTTTACTGTAGCTTCTTTTTTCCAAAAAGACTAGACAGCTGCTCTGCTAAATGCAACTAAATTTAAGAATTATTTACTGTTAAATTTAGTTTCAACTGTTCTTCTGATGATTCCATGATATTACTCATTAATAGAGCATAATAGAAAAAAGAAAACACTGTTTTTTAAATTTTTACCTTCAGCTTTTTTTATCCAACAAGATAAGACAGCTATTCAATCAAATTCTACCTAACTTAACAATTATAATTCATATGAATTTAAATTTTACTATATACTAAATTAAGCATAAGCACTTCCCTAAAACATCATTTGTTGAAACTTCTCCCAGATAGAAAATAGTACAAAGAAAAATAGTCCAATAATAGAAACTATCATACATTTAACCTTATTTTATTTTTAAATCTTTAACCGAAAATTTTACTGTAGCTTCCTCTATCCAACAAGACTAGACAACTGTTTAGTCAAATTCAACTAAATATAACAATTATTCTTTTTTAAATTTCGTTTTACACTTTATTCAGTTTTATTACTCATAAGTAGAGCGTGATAGAAAAACGAAAACACTCTTCTTAAAATTTACCCAGCAACTTCCTTTAACCAACAAGATAGACAGCTATTTAGACAAAATCAACTGAATTTAACTATTATAACAGATCCGATTATAATGTCTGCTACAGTACTAAATTAAATATAAACACTTTTCTAATTGAACATTACTTGTTGATACTGCTCCCAAATAGAAGTTAGTACAAAAAATAGTCCTATGATCAAAAATTAACCGCTCATTTATTTGACCTTATTTACTCCCCATCAACCGAAAGCAGGTCATCAATATATTCCTTGAAAAGCTTAATGAAGTATTACATCTAATTCTTTGTGCTTAAATTATTAGGAGGACCCGAAAATAATGTCGTTTCGGTTGAATATGATATTTGTTAACAAGATTTTATTTTTAATCAAAAGCGTCGCTAGCAACAACCTTTCAATGTCGGATAGAAAATGAATCGAAATGAATCGAGGAAAAAAATGAATTGATTATTAAGACTAACCAATTTTTTATCAAGAATCTATTTTTAATCAATAATGTATTCACCCTCGTTAGCAACAACCTTTCAATGCCGGATCGAAAACGAATCGAAATGGATTGAAAAAAATGAATTGATTCCTGAGAATTACGAATTTGCTATCAAGATTCTATTTTTTAACAAGAATGTATTCACCCTCGTTAGTAACAACTTTCCAATACCGGATCGAAAATGAATCGAAATGGATCGAAAAAAAAATGAATTGATTATTAAGACTAACGAATTTGTTATCAAGATTCTATTCTTAATCAATAATGTATTCACCCTCGTTAGCAACAACCTTTTAATGCCGGATCGAAAACGAATCGAAATGGATTGAAAAAAAATGAATTGATTCCTGAGAATAACGAATTTGCTATCAAGATTTTATTTTTTAACAAAAATGTATTCACCCTCGTCAGCAACAACTTTCCAATACCGGATCGAAAATGAATCGAAATGGATCGAAAAAAATGAATTGATTCGTGAGAATAACGAATTTGTAATCAAGATTTTATTTTTAATCAATAATGTATTCACCCTCGTTAGCAACAACCTTTCAATGTCAGATCGAAAACGAATCGAAATGGATCGAAAAAAATGAATTGATTCTTGAGAATAACGAATTTGTTATCAAGATTTTATTTTTAATCAATAATGTATTCACCCTCGTTAACAACAACCTTTCAATGCCGGATCCAAAATGAATCGAAATGGTATCAAAAGAATGAATTGGTTTTTAAGACTAACGAATATTTAATACACCGAAACGACATTACGTTCCTGTCCCCCTAACATCATCAAAAAATTCTTAATAATGATTTTGAAAAGCATTTTATACAATTATTTAAATTTGGCACCAAATTTTTAGTTGCCTTAGTACTATTTTAAATCGAATTCTAACAAATAATAAATAAACAAAGCATTTACCTTCATTTGCCTTATCCAAAATTTCTTCTGAAGTGTTCTCAGAAACGTCCTCTTTACCCTTACCATATTTCCATTTATAAATTACACCCAGCAAAAACAAGGGCAATAACAAAAATGTATAAGACACACACAGATAGCTAAGTATTTCATTTTCTTCTAAGGAACTTTCACACAACAACAGTTGTAGTCTAACCACTTGAGAAGGCCTTTCAGCGGGTGATGAAATCCAATAACTGAATGAAGAGTTACCACTTTTAGTCGCAAGATCAGTATAAAATGTTTTACTATCACCATCATGCATGAAGTAGCTCCGGCACAAAATGAGAATCGTAACATATGATGCAGAAAAATAAACAAAGGCTTTATGTTTGATGAAGGATAAAATGTAATTGTTGCTCTTTATTCTTAGTGAGTATATGTATTCTAATATCCAATTTATAAAAATTAAGTTATGGAGAGCAACTGCTATCATACAAACAAATTTTTGGGCCATACATAAATACCCACTGTCCAATACAGAACTGACTAAATCAGAACTAACAAGGAGAAGGATTAAAGATTGTGGTAGTAGACCAAGAAGATATGTTATACCCGCAAGGGCAAAGCACCGCTTTTGGCAATCTTGGACAATGTTTCGTTTGGAGATGGCACGTAGCTGTATCCACATACCGCAACATATCAGCACCAGGCGGAATATGGCTATACCTGTTGCTAAATGTGAGATCCAATCCATGTTGAGTTCATGCGTTAAGACATTTAACGTGATATCTAAAATAAAAATGAAATTATTTTAGAATGTATCTAAAATACTTTATAGAAACTACATGAGCAATGGAAAATGAAATATTTTAAATAACCTTTGATCTAATAATCGGATTATTATGTTCTAGGAATCAATCTCAATGGCTCGATGCTGTGAACTCAAATATGCTAAATCACAAGTACAGACGATATTTTAAGTTATAAAATCAGACACAAAAACGTACTTTCTCTGAGTAAACATACCTTTTTTAAACGGATTCAGATTTCTGACTCCAAAAAAATAGGGGGGTAACCGCAATCTGAGAAATATGGTCCCAATGGTTTGGTCAGGAGAGCGCTCCAAAGTTTGGACCCCTTAATCTTAATTTTATTTTTTTTTGTATTCGAAAATTTCGAAAATTTTCAAAGCGAATTGTAAAAATTTTGCACACAATTCTGAAATTCTGTTTTCCAAAGATAATTCCATGCAAAACTAGTTTTTAGTAAATATTTATTATATTATGTAATTATGTTATTTCATTTAATAACAGTTGAAATTTTGGGCATAGAATTTTTTGCATAATTTAAAAGAAGGAAATTTTGCATGGCAAAATACGAAGCTTGAGCAAAATTGCTCGAATAGTTCCTGAGAATATTAATTTTGAGTATCTGACTTATTTGAAATTCAATTTCTCAGGAATTATTCATCCGGTTTCGATCAAATTTTGTATTTTGCAATGTAAATTTACATTCTTTTAAATAATGCAAAAATTGTATACCATTCAATTCAAAATTTTGACGTCCATTATTGAATAAAATAATAAAAAATACTAAATATTTTTTTGCATGGAATTTTCTTTGTATAAATGAATTTTGTAATTGTACGCAAAAACTTTTGAATTCCTTTAAACATTTCTTGAGATATAGCAAAATACCCAGAAAGTAAAATAAAGTTACGGGGTACAAACTTTAAAGCTTTCTTCTGACCAAACCATCGGGACCATGTTTTCCAGATTGCTGATACTCCTTATATTTTCGAAGTCAAAAACCCGAATCCGTCGAAAAAAATGTTTTTTTTTTTAGAGAAAGTGCGTTTTTCTCCTGACTTTATAACTTTAAATATCGTCCTCACTGATTAATTATCATATTTAAGGTCACCCCCTTGAGTCATTAGGATTGAGTCCTAGAACGTGAAAATCCGATCATTAGATCAAAAATTATTCAGGGTGATACTGAATGAAGTAAAATAACAAAAAAAGTGTACTCAAATATAAATAACAAATAATGTAACAAAAGTATTTAATTACTAATGAAGTAAGTGTTTTATTTATGCTGCTCGAGTATTTTGCTTGACACTTATAAATTTTAGTGTTTAAAACCTTTATATACTATAAATTATTAACCTGAAAACATGAAAAAAATTGTGTCAATTTGAAAAGTTGAGAATCTTGAAGTTAAAACGTTTATCATTCCATTTCTATACAAGAGTAATAGAGATTTAGCGATAAATAGCTTTAGAACATACACGTACTATCCTGCAAGTTCACGTACGCTCTTATAAAATTGAGTACGCGTTGCTTTAAGAAATTCGATCATGAACGATTTTAAAATATACCTCCGTGAATATACGAGATGATGCTAAAAAGTGCTGAAAATAGAGATTTCGTACTTTAATAAAGCATCTCGAACGTTCGTGTACGCTACAATACATACTGGAACGTGCGTAATATTAAGTATGTTCTGAAGTAAGTGCGCAAGTCTGCGACCAGATTCTCCACTATTGCTCATCCTCAGTAACTTAAGAATATTCGTACGTGGATGCATAAATGGTTATTCGTCTAATATTGTTTAATCTCTATAATTAATGTTAATCATTCTTTTGAAATTTTTTATTCTACAAACTTAAAGTTATTAATTTAATGACGGTTTTATATTTTTATTTATTTTTTACAGTAGTTTTTGATTTGTAACAATCTCTAAAAAATTTTTAACTGTTTTTTAAAAATAATGCTTTATTATTTTTTTTACAAAATTCAATAAACATTATTAAAACATTTTCATTCTAAAAATGTTGATTTTGCCAGAATAATACAAATGGTTTTTTTACGCTTTGCATTCGTTTTGAATAATTTGTAACCCTTTTTCTAGTAGAACCTCATATAGTGATCATTTTTTTTCAAAACACTTGTTCCAATGAAAAAATTATCCTATTTAGTCACATTTTGCACTTTTATTTCCCGTTTAATATCATTGATAAGTAAGTAATGATCATGTAATAAAGTTAATATGTAAGAAAATTTAAAACACAATTCAAGTAAGTGCTACTTATTTGTATTTTATCGTCAATTTCCTATTATTTTAATGATTAAAAACATTTTCTGCTACAATTAAAAACCCCAAAACTCATGATGCATAAAAATTCAACCTTATTTTTAAACTGAACTGAACATAACTAAATCAATAACCCATAATAAGGAAAGGAATTACTTAATTTTTTTTTCTGTTATATTATTGGTAAAAGAAGTAACTTCCATTTTTTAATTTTTTAATCATTACAATGTTTAAGAAAATATATAAATCCTTCCTTGATTTTAGTTTCAGTGTCTAAGAAAATATCTAAATCATCCATTCTTTCATTTTCCTAATATTTTTATCAAAATACAAAAATCCCTTGATAAACATGAAAAATTGTGGTTTTTTCCGAATTCCATTGTTAAGCAACAAAGCAAACTCCCTTTAAGAGGTCACATGCAAAATAAAATCAACTAAAAAAAGAATAGAGTATCATAAAATATGTTTTTATTACTTAGACCTATGCCTTTCAAATGATTGATCTGGATGCAAAAATTGTGCAAGACAGTCATACAGTTATATGACTTTTATAGCCGTGTTTGGCTATTTATACCGCCTTTGAACTATAGCAATGTATTCTAACCCTATTTCGCTTTATTATAAGATAGATATAAAGTTTTATAGATCATTAAGTACTGGAAAAAAGCTTATTGTTTGAAGAAAGTTAAGATGAGTTTTTTGTTGTATGGTATTATAGAACTTTTATTTATTTTGCATAGTATGATAATTCGAGGAGTTTTGTAAAAGGTTTGTTGATTTAATCTTAAGTATTGGTATTGTATATGACTTTTTTGAAAGATTTTAAATTGATTGGAATGCATAAATCTTTTTTAAAAAGTTTAAAAAAAGTACCATCACGGATTTTAACACGTATTTTAATTTAGTAATTTTATTATTATGATTTTTTAAAAGTCGACACAAAATTATTTTGATTTAAAAAAAAACGTGATGAGCGAAATTGTTATCATTTTTTACCAGTTTTTGAAACATTTGAAATCAATTACACTAGCGAACAATTATTTTCTTTTGTTTTTTTTTGCATGGGAGTTTTTAACGGATCTTCTATATTTTAACGTAGCTGATTTCAAATCTGCAATCAATTTATTTTTCTCTCAAAAAATGGTAAATGCGGTGAAATCTGGTAATTTTATCATGATACCATAGAGCATGACATATGTCATGCTCTATGGTATCATGATAAAATTACCAGATTTCACCGCATTTACCATTTTTTGAGAGAAAAATAAATTGATATTAAAACCATTCATTCGGTTCAATTTACTTTTCAGTTATGTATTTTTCGCAAAATGTGAAGCAATAAGCGCTAGAATTTTTAAAAACCAAAATTTTCGATAAACCGCATAAAAAAATTACCAAATAAATTATTTAAAAACCGTATATTTCAGTTTTATTAACAGGATTTAAGTTCTTTTTTTACAGAAATGGCATTACCATATAGTGAGGTAATTTTACCAGAATTTTTTCTCCCTATAAAAATTTAAATTAAATCGCTAATAGGAAATGCGGATTTTATGCCCTCTGAATGTTAAAATTTACTTATCTTATATAATATAAATAATTTCAAGATCAAATGATGCCAAAATGTCAAGTTAGTTCAGAAAAAAGAATCATGACTAAGGAAAAAAAAATCCAAAAGTGACCTTTTCACTGCTTATTATATTCGACGCTTTCACAAAGCTTGAAACTTTTTGAATATAAGAAAATAAAGAGAGCAAAATCTGTTTGAAAAGATTTCTAAAGACAGTAATACGATCTTTTCTTTGTATCTACTGACTTAAGTCCACTAAGTTTTGTGTTCTCTTTTTTTAAGTTCATTGGCCTAAGATAGACAAACAATAGCATTTCTAAAGATGAAAAGCAAAGGCTATAAGTCACTCTTATAGAGTTACGAGCAGTATATTTCAATCGTAAAGAGTACTATATAAAAAAAAATCTCTTCCGGAAATCAGTACGAAAATAACAATTACAAATAGTTGAAACGAACATAAATTTTCGAATGTGTAATCAAAGTGTCAACGATAAGAATATTTAGAGGTGAGATTTTGTTAAGTAATTGTGTTGTTCTAACATTCCAATTATCGCGCTTGTCACAATATGTGTAAAAAACAAAAATTTCTTGTAATGCATAAAAGCTTTTTTTATGGAAAAAAAACTTTCAAAACATAAAGAAATGACAAACTACTTAGGAAAACATGTTAAAAGCGAATTTTTAACATATTTTCTGCCAATAAATTATTTTAATGTCATAAATTTTAAATTGTGATTTTTGATAAAAAATGTTTTGGAGTTTCACTTAAAAACAAAAATCACGTATTTGCTGTTCAGTAAGCAAAATAAAAAAAAATCGTTTGATATAATGATTGGAATGACCCTAGGGCTAAATTTAAATGGTGCAAGGGTGTGACTTCAAATTTTGCTAATTAATTAGAGTAGGCGATATTTCAACGTACGTATTTTCTTTGTATTTTCATTTGTTTTGTACTTGTACAAAAACGTTTAAGCATGCCATTTTTTCGAAAGGAATTTTGACCATCAAGATATAAAGAGTAGTCGCAATCTAGGAAATATGGACCCAATAGTTTGGTCAGGAAAGAGCTCCAAAGTTTGAACCCCGTAATGTACTTTTGGGGTATTTTGCTATAGCTCGAGAAATTTTTCATTAAATTAAAAAAAATGTTTGCTATAAATTATAAAATTCGTTTATTCAAAAATAAACCATGGAGAAATAACATTTAGTAAATATAGATAATTTTTTATGATTTTATTCAATAATGGTTCAGGGATCAAGAGAGAAAAAGAAAAAAGCTTTACCATATTGCACAATGCGCAAAATAAAAGATGAACCACCCGGAGTAACTTTTAATCTAAGGATAGGATCTACACGTTCTAGGTCTCAATCTTCAAGATTCAAGGGGATGCCATCAAATATGCTGATTAATCGGTGCAACCGATATTTTAAGTTACAAAATCAGGACTGAATTCATCCTATACAAAATCCTATACAAAAAATATAGGAGATCAAATAGTTTGATCAGGAGAAAGGATCCAAAGTTTGAACCCCTTAATGTTCAATTTTACTTTTGCGACCAGGAAAACTTTGACGCGAATTGAAAAAAATTTACACACAATTATAAAATTCGCTTATGCAGAGATATTTCATGCAAAATGTAACTTATAGTAAATATTTACTATTTTTTATTATTTTATTTAATAGTAGTCGAAAGACTTTTAAATGGTAAGGTATACAGTTTTTTACATTGTTTTAAAGAAGATAATTTTAAAAGGTAGAATACAAAATTTGAGCGAAATCGGTCGAATTGATCGTAAGAAACCGAATTTTAAAAATACGACTTTATTTTCATTAATTAAAGAATTATTATGTGGTCTTTCTTCCTTAACAATTTGATGCAGAATTTTTATTAAACATATTTTTTATACTGTACATTACATTAATTATACATTACATACATTAATATCTCACATGTTAACAAATGCTATTAGTTATCATCATAACTGAAAACTTAAATACTTTTATGACATGTTTTGTTTTGAATACTAAACGTTAAACAAATTTTATAAAAGCGTTATTTCGATCTGGCACGCAGGAGTATTCAAAAATGAATAGCAGCTACTAACAAACATATGAAAACTAACAAACATATATTCAGAAAGCTACTAAGCAACTAACAAACTATAAGCTATAAGCTACTAACAAACATATATTCAGAAAAAAAATTTAGTTGTCTTACAAGCATCTTTTCGTCAATATACATCACAGCTCATTAAAATATATCGTATGCTGACGAATATTCTTCAGCTATTGACGTTACTTACAGTATGAATTCTTGTTTAGAGAAAAATTCACAACATATTAAAATATCTCATATGTTAACAAATACTCTTAACTATTACCGTAACTCAAAACTTAAATATTTTTTAGTCAAGTTTTTTTTTCAAAACTGAATGTCAAAATAAATTTTTACCAATCTTCATTTATGTCCGGCACGTAGGAGTATTCAAAAATAAATAGCAGCTACTAACAAATATATGAAACACAATTCAGAAAAATAATTGAGTTGTCTTACACGCATCTTTTCGTCAATATACATCACAGCTCATTAAAATACATCGTATGTTGACGAATATTCTTCAGCTATTGACGTAACTTAAAGTATGAATTCTTGTTTAGAGAAAAATTCACAACATAT
Organism: Parasteatoda tepidariorum; assembly: GCF_043381705.1. Classification (NCBI taxonomy): domain Eukaryota; kingdom Metazoa; phylum Arthropoda; class Arachnida; order Araneae; family Theridiidae; genus Parasteatoda; species Parasteatoda tepidariorum. Next base: position 41,245,158 of record NC_092215.1, read on the forward strand.
TAAAATATCTCACGTGTTAACAAATATTCTTAACTATTACCGTAACTCAAAACTTAATTTTTTTTCAAAATTAAAAATTAAATAAATTTTTACCGATCTTCATTTCTATCCGGCACGTAGGAGTATTCGAAAGTGAATTCGCAGCTACGACCAAAAGTACGACACAAAATTCAGAACATTAATTAAATGGTTTTATACGCATCTTTTCGTTTTTATACACCATCGCTCATTAAAATATGTTAACGAATATTCCTTAGCTATTGTCGTGATTCGAAGAATAAATCCTTATTCCGAGAAAATTCAATTAAAAGCAGAAAAAGAAACCAAAAAATCTTAGAAACTGAAAATTTGGTAACATCCTTTAGTGCATTGTCAGTAGTTCTAAAAAGATTTATGTCCTTCGTCTTTTTACTACCTAATCATTCAACCATTTTAACGTTTCTACGTATTGTAAAAACCCTAGTTTCAGACATGTTATGACATATTATTGACTACAACTGCATAAAAGTTTGTTTTATTTGGTGTAGTCTTTTTTATCCAACAATTTCAATCACTTCCTATAAGCTTGGCTATTTTTTATGAGGTAAATTGTACTTGTACGTGTAGTAAATGTTAATTTTAGCCTGACCCAGACGATAAACTTAGTCCTACTTTTTTATTTATAGTTATAAAGTATTTGTATCTTTATAACAGGCTATCAATTAATAATAATTGATGGCATGTTATATTGAAATAGTACATTTTGAGAATAGATAAGGCTTAGTTAGATTACTGGAACAGTGATTGGTTAAAACTTGCTGACAGTTTTTCCAATACGGAAATATTATGTTTGTTTCTGCAGCGCTGGCAAAACTTTCAAGATTTATTGGGTTATTTTAATGGTTTCTTTTTTCTAAAAAAAACAATCAATTATTTTTTGATTAATGTCTTCATATTTTTTTCAAATTATGCACACAACTTACCTTGTATAGATTAAGCTGACATACAATAAATAAGATTTCTAGTATGAAAAATAAAAATAGTTCGTTTTTAAGGTTCACTATCCCCTAAAGTTTTGGATATGAATATATTGCTTTCGATCAATTTTTTTATAAGAATTAATATCCTGATTAAGGTATGCCAAAACTTTGCTTCGTAATAATTAGTCGCACTATTATTTAAATCTTGCTATATTGTCAGCAATGAAATCTTTACTTTTACACTGTTAAAACTTTCTTTGAAAAAATGGTTATATAATAAATTATTTAATTGTTGTTTTACCACATTCGACCAAAACAGTCAAATAACCTTGAAAAATGGTATTCAAGCTGTTAACTGTGGAAAGAATCGGTTATTGACTGTTTTCACCTTACATGGTTCAACAACCAACATATTATCCGCGCCAATTAGGCCCTCAGCCTATGAGAATTGAGAGCACGTTCTTTGAAAGCTAGAAGCTAAGTCATATGACAAAGATTCATTTTAACTTTCTGTCATCAGATGCCCAATAATTTTGTAGTGGCAAACACCTTATGAAGCCATTTGGATCCTTGCAGCTGGATATGTACTTCAGCCGAGCTAACTATCAATCTCATGATCAACTGAAGGAAGGTTCGAATTCCAGCGTTGACATTACAATATTTCCTCCATTCCATCAACATATGAAGAGCTTTCAGTTCCCTGCACTCCTCAATTGGTGACCCTTGACTATTGAAGAACGAAACACTTACTCACACATAGATGGCAGCAACATAAAATAGCTTAACACAAAAAAAATCTGGTATTTCAATTCTCTCACGTTAGGTGGCACCATTAGATAACCACTACCTACCTCCCCCTAATGAAAAGTTTTTCATTACTTAACTCCAATATCCAGTTAAATTTGCTTCTACAGTTTTTAGCTCATGTTGTAAATGGCTACAAGACCTTAGAGTTTTGTACTCATGTTTTTTTACCATACCAGTTGTAAACGGTTTTAAATCCGTAAACGTAAGGAAATGTTCCTGCACGTAAACGTTATGGTTAATTGAATGGACAGACTGCTGCCGCTTGTTTTACCAAAATTTAAGGATGAATATTCTGACAGTGTACTTAAGATACTTTTAAAATAATGGAAACCCTGAAAACTCAACTATTATTAAAAAAATTGTAAGGATAATTTTGTAATTCTTGTAATAAATCAACATTTGATGTAAGATAAGATTTGTTTGGATTCTCTAAAAGACTTCTATCAGAAATATTTTTAAAAAGTATAAAGTTTTTATAAGGTTATTTCAAAAGAGAACTTTAGCGTTAGAATGTTAGTTTAAAAAGTTATTTTTTAGTACTATTATTTTATGAAAAAAGATACCAAGAATAGTTATGATATCTTCAAGGTTTTCGATTGCTTTATGAATAGATCTGTTTTAAGTTAAAGTAAAATTTTGTTTTTAAAATGTTTTATACTTTTTTGAAAAAGCGGCAAATATGTTTTTTTTATCATGAATGCCTTTAAATTATTTTAACTGGTGAAAAATCAAATTTTGTTAAAAACACGTATACTATGTTTTCACACGTAACCTGTATATGAATAGTATACTTACACGTATACTATTCATATACAGGTTTTTCGCCGAAATGAAAAGATTCAAATCTTAAACAGAAATTAAATCAAAATTAATGCTTGAATTAACTAAAATACACGATAAGGGCAATAGCTCAAATTTCTGTAAGCTGTTTTTTTTATTTATCAGATTTGAAAACTTGATTTTTTTTCTAATTCAACTTTGTTTTCTTGGAGTTATAGAATAAATTTTAATTAGAAAGTCACACATGCAGTTTATTTATTTGATTTATAATCCTAAGATGTTTTCTAATTTAACTTTTGGATTAAATATCTTAAGGGAGAGAATTGTCTTTTATGAAACACATGTTCAAAATAAATTACTGACCTCTCATTAGTACATTTATTGTTTTTTTTAAATTTTCTAAGAAATGCTCTAATTAATAAAATCTCGAATGCATATAATCTTTCATTCAAGAAAAGAAAGGTAGTTCCTTACTTAATTTAGTAAACATTACAGAATTTTATTTTCTAAATCTTTCTTTAATCAAAATAACCTTCTTTGGAGGTAACTACCAGGTCATAAATTTGCAGCATTTTATTGGTTAATAGTTTTTCTAAAAATTCGGATCCAATGTTATTCCAAATACATTCAATAATATTTTCATATATCTGGTGCACTTGGCTCAATTATTCAACCAAACATCATCACGATTTTGCGTACTATGGAAATATGGTACATTGATGGTACATACGTAATATGATACATGGAAATATGGTGCTAGGTACATGTGTATGGTGATCAAATATTTGATCTATTTTATAGACAGAGTGCTAAATATTTTTTTCAACTGATTGCTCGATGCAGAAAAAATAGGATTAGTTTAAAAGACAAAAGCTGTGTAAATATTGTAGTTCTATTATTTCTCAAGCTTTATATAAAAAAATGAATCAATAAATAAAAAAAATAGGAGAGTAATTAATTAGCAGTAATGAATACAATAACGTCAGTAAAAAAATGCTTCATTTTAAAGATTGCTTTTTGTTAGAAGCCACATACAAAATTATGCATATGCTCTATGTTACAAATGGTCTTTGGTCTTCTTTTATGACGTGAAAATTTTTTAAAACAAATGCACAATTGTTTTAAAAATTCAGGCCAAAAAAATTTTTTGTAATTAAAACCTTGGGCACTATAAAGAATATTTTGTTAGAAATCACTAAAAACAATTATTTTGTATATGATTTTGATTTATTTCCGTTCTTAGATGTTATAAATAGTGTTCTTATAAATCATACAAGCTATTCATAAAACTTATTCAGACACCAAATATGTTTTTCACTTGAACTTTTTTGACTTATTAAAAATTGTTTTTGTTACATATCACGCTTACAATTTAAACAGTTGATATCTTCATCCTCATATTCAAAATGTCGCCAACACGCAACTAAATTCTGAATAATATTCACATACCTGTTTTTGTAACATGATGAAAATGACAGAATAATAGAAAAATACTCAGGTGTAGATAACATTACTAATCGCGTTGAAAAGGAGTTGTTCTTGAAGAAAGAAAAAGGCGAAAAACATGCTAAGTAATAAAATATTCTACCGTATTTAAACAGTGGTCTAATAATCTCTGTAATAGAAATCGTCAAGTTCTTTTCCTTGGGTTATTAATTGGAACGTGTGCCTGTTTGATCACGTGCTTGATATTTATAACGATAAAACTTTAATAACTATTTTAAACATTGAGGCACAGTCAAAACACGCTTTTAGAAATCATTTAAAATTCAACTGGGAATGTTTTTGAAATGTTTTGCTTCCTTTTATCATAATTGAATTGTTAACACGTGTTTAATAATTTTAATTACTCTTTCAAACACTGGAAGTTTAGTCAAAAAAGCTTCTTAGTAAAAATCTATTAAAAGACAAAGGGTAGTATTTTTGCAAAAATTTGCTTCCTGCTATCTTGTTTCCTACATGATTGAGTTGTTAAGAAAAAGTGTGCCTGTTTGATCACGTGTTTGATATTTATAATCATAAAACTTTAATAACTATTTTGCACATTGAGGCACAATCTTTTAGAAATCATTTAAAATTCAACTGGGAATGTGTTTGAAATGATTTGATTCATAATTTAATGTAATTTTCTTTTTAACATAATATCATAATTATGTTAATATTTTTTAACAATAATTTTTAACGTAATATCTTTTTAGCATAAATCATAATTTAATTTTTAGCAAAAATGTTGAATTACTTTCTTATACATTAAGGTTTAGTCAAAAAAGCTTTTTAGTAAAAATCTATTAAAAGAGGAATGGTCGTATTTTTGTAAAAATCTGCCTCTTTCAATCTTGTTTCCTACATGATTGAATTGTTAAGAAAAAGTTATCACGTGTTTGATAATTATAAAGATAAAATTTTAATTACTCGTTCAAACATTGAAGTACAGACAAAACTAATTTTTAGTAAGAAGCATTTAAATATCAAATAGAAATATTTATGCTTCCTTTATCTTTGTCTTCTACATAATTGAATTACTGACAAAAAGTTAACACGTATTTAGCGTTATAAAGATTGGAAAAGATTTTTTTTTACATATTGCGGTTTACGGCTGTGACAGCCTGGCAGATGAGGCGTTGGGCTCATGTCCAAGAAGTTGTGAGTTCGATTCCCACCGACCGAAGACTCCCCGCGGATAAATGGTGACTGGTGCACGTTAAATCTGTTGGGTCACAAAGTCCTCCATGTTCTAAAAACATACTTTCCATAAAAAAACCTTCCCATACTTGTGGGGTTACTGAATTGGAGATTGATAGTTCTCTGGTTCAGGTCAAAATTGCTATCTGTGGATGAATAAATGGAGATGAGAATGGGTCCCCCTTGTAAACGAGCTATGGATGAAGTTGTATTTTCGGTCATAAATGGCGCCACTGAAAAGCAAGAAAGACACCCACTGCCTTAAATTCGCTTGGTTTTGCCAAATAGGTTTGCTGGTATTTGACAAGTCTCATTAGTAACAACAACAGCACATATTGAGGTTTAGTCAAAACAAGCTTTTAGGGAAAAGTATTTTGAAGCTAAATGCGAATATTTTTAAAACGAAAAGCTTCCTTCATCTTTGACTTCTACATATTTGAATCGTTAAAAAAAGTTAACATGCGCTTGATATTTATAAAGGTAAAACTTTAATTACTATTTTTTACATTGAGGTTTAGTTAAATCAAACTTCTTAGTAAGAATTATTTAAAAGACAAATGAAAGTATTTTTGCAACACTTTTTTTCCCTTCTAGCGTCTCTTAAATCATTGAAGTGTTAATAAAAAGTAAACACGAGTTTAATAATTATAAGGATAAAACTTTAATTACTATTTTGCTTATTGAGATTACAGTAAAGACAAGCTTCTTAGTAAAAACCCTCTGATAGACAAATGGAAGTATTTTTGCAAAAATTTGCTTCTTTTAACTTTGTTTCCTACGTTATTGACTTGTTAAGAAAAAGTTAACACGTGTTTGATAATTATGAAGATAAAACTTCAATTGCACTTTTATATATTGAGGTTTAGTCAAACAAAGATTATTAGGAAAATTTATTTTACTTTATCTTCTACATACATAAAATGCTAGCAAAATATTTATTCGCTTTTGATATACAAATATCTAGCGCGTTTGATTTATAAAAGATAAAACTTTAATTAATTTTTTAAACATTAAAGTTTAGTCAAAAGAAGCTTTTAGTGAGAAGCATTTGAAGTCAAATGGAAATATTTTTGCAACGATTTGCTTTCTCTTTTCCAAGTAAATAAATTGTTTAAGAAAAGTTAACTCGTGTTTGATTTTTATATGGATTAAACTTTAATGACTGTTTCATACATTTGAAGTTTAGTCAAAGCAAGGTTTTAGCAAGAGTTCTTTAAATATCAAATAGAAATATTTAAGTGAAGATTTTCTTCCTTTAATTGTCACTTACATAGTTCAACTGTTAACAAAAAGATAATGTGTCCAAAAGATTTTAAATTGCTTTGTGTGAAAAGAAATATAGTTTTTTGTTAGCAGACGCATCAATTAGAGCAAAATTTTTAAAGGGTATCGAAAAAAGTATGATGCTACAATTGCGGGCTAAATTCTCTAGCCAGCATATTGTAATGATAATTTTATTATAATAAAATGGATATTAATTGCGTTTCAAAACAGCCTTATGTTTTCAATACAGTGCAGTTTTTACATTCATTTTTTAAAAGATTTATAAAGATGTGTAAGCAGTCGAAAGCTTAAGACAGTTATAAAAAATAATCTGATCAGAGCTCACCACTCTAATTCGAAAAACGTGTTAAACGCAAAAAAGGATTAAGTCGCAAGCACGCTTAGAATCTAGGTTAAAACTTACTCGAGGAAGAAGCCTACGCGAAAAAAAATAACTATTTATGTGTTAAAAATGAATGAATTTAAGAAAACGTTTATGTATAAATTCTGCTTAGAAAATTCTTTTGAAGCAACCATTGTTATGTTCGTATTGCCTAACAAATGTTTAATTTACATCGAAAAGGACTTAAGTTAGTAAAATTAGCTTATTTTAATTTAATTGTAATCATTATCAATATTTTAATTTTATTAAAAATATGCGGATCGTTTGCAAACAAATTATTTTAATTAGAAAATTTGAAAGAATTAAATTTTCTTGTGAAGAAAGCTTACTCATCCAAAATGTTAATGCATTAGAAAAGAAAATATACGATTGATGAAAAGGTTTTTTACGGTACATTGCGCAGTTTGCTAACAGGATTTACGACAGCTTTTTAAGTTTAACAGACCTTAATTTACAGACTAAATAAGCTGCTCAGACATATTTAGTTTTCTTAAAAACTGAAAAAAAATTAATCAAAGTTAAGTTTTTTAATTGTTTACGGAAGTTTACATTTAAAACTTTTTTGTTTAAACTCCAGATCAAATATAGCTTTGTAATAAATATATGTGCTATTAAACCGCTTTTATAGTTTTATGATTTATTTATTTGAAGAAAATTGAAATATGCAAATTTTTTGTATTGTGGTTTCTGCATGTGACCATCTAAGAAAATCAAAATTAAGATTGATCAAAAGAAAGTAAATGAAAATAAAAAGAACACGAATAAAAACAAAATATTATTTAAAGTTATGTCTGTTATTAAATAAAATTATTATTTAACATCAATGAGTTACGACGTTAAAAAAATAAACCAAATACCTGCATTTTGACATTAAATAATTAAATAAAAGATAAAAAACAGGAAAAAAAAGAAGTAAATGCAGTCAGAAAGAAAAGAACGTGAAAAGGAAATGTTGCCATATAAAACATGTATATGATTGCTTTGGTACTATAATTAAGCACCTTATTGAGTGTCGAAAACACCAATGTGTTACTAGTAGAAAAAGAAACTGAACGCCTGTATTTCGACACTTCATAAAAGAAAGAAAAGAAAAAGAAATAAATTGAGCCAAATATGAAAGAACGTGAAAAAGTACAAATAATATCATATAAAACGCGTATATAATCGTTTATGAGGCACTATAATGCGCGTATATGAGGCACTATAATGAAGCGCCAGTGTCGAAGCACAGGTGTGTTACAACTCTGAGACACCGTACACTTGTCATGAAATAAGAATAATTGTTAAAATAAAATAATGAAGAGTGAAAAAGAAAGTGAGCGAAAAAATACGATAATATGATATAAAGTACGCATTCTGTAATGAAGAACTTCGTTCAGTGTCGGTACACCAAAGTGTCAGGATGTTAAAAAAGACACTGAACGTTTGTGTTTGGAACACTAAGGATTACACATTGGATGTTTTCGTTTGGCATTAATCTGTTTTCGATAACGCAGTGTCCACCATATATTTTTTTACCGAAACTAGATTTCTTTTAATTCAATGTAATTTACATGTTATGGTCCTATTCTTTTATCAAATTAAATATACAAGAAAAGAAAGGATTCTTCCCTTTGTCAAATAACAAAACAATACATATGAGGATAGCTTACTAAAGAAGAATATCTTTAATATTCGTATTATTGAATAGGCTCTTAATTTAAAATGAATAACAATAATAGTTATTAAAATATATTTGATTTAATTTTATTATGGAAAATTTCCTTCAAACTTTCCATAATTTTAATACAAAATAAGCATAAATTTTTTTTAAATTAACAACGTGCGTAATTCATATTCATGCTATTATGTTTTACAAAATATCTTATCAGATCTATACCACGTTCAAGAAGGATGAGTAGTAGCATTTAAATGAGTTTTTAAAAGGTTTCTTTACATCAAATCTAGCATTTCAGGAATTATTTATTTCCTGCAAAAATCTATTCAATTTATTATATGACGAAAATAACACACATGTTATATCAACTTTAAAATGTTCCTTCTATTTTTATTTTTAACAACTAGAGATAGTTATAAAGTGATAAAAATGATCTAGTGACTGCACTATGTTTGTTTAATGTATTTTCCAGACGATTGAGACAGCCAAATAAGCATTTTTCTTGTCCAGACATAATGAAAAGTAAAATTCATGGAAAATCCTCTCGACATTAAAAAACGAATAAATTTTTCTACTAAATATATGTTGTGTAATTGTTCTTAAAAATGTTGTGTTTGAAATATGAACTAAAACATATGTTTAAAACTAAATGTAAGAATAAGAGAAGCGTAATTTATTTATTTTACGCAATAAAATTAGCGTTTGTTTTCACAAAGTCCATCAATTATATCTTCTAAATCATTACACAATTATATTTTCCAAACAAATATAATTTAAAGTAGAACATAAAACTACTAATGATTATTATAGGACAAAAATGCTAGAAATTAATGTGTTATGGAATTAAAAAATCTTATCTCTAAGTTAAAAAGGATAAGTAAGAAGAATATAAAGTTAAAACAAAACAAACGAAATAAAAAATTAAACAACAATAAACAAACATTCAAGTTAACCGAACATTAACCAACATCCACAATCTTTTCGGTATTTAAAACCTAACAAAATTTAGTTCTTAGTTCATAAACTTTAATGTAAACCAAAAGTTAACAGATTCTACTTGAGAGTTAACTGATATTAACTAAAAATTCACTAATGAGATGCAGGAAACTAAAATTCATTTCTTCGCTATTTCTTAACAGAATTAACGGAGCTCGAAATGTCATTTATAAAAAAACTATCAGTTAGTTTTTCAGATTTGAAAATCGTGTCTAAAGTTTATTTTGGCTGTTTGGAGCAATTGTTAGGATGCATTTTTTCCTCCATTTTCTTGGAAACCATTCGTTTGGTAATTTTTCTGTTCCTAAGGTAAGCAGTAAAGTAAGCATAGTAAGCAAAGTAAGATAGTTCTTACTACTTACTGTATCTAAAACATTCATTTGGTAATTTTTCTTTCGTATGATAACGGTTTACTGGAAAATTATGGCTATCAAAATTATAATTCTTGTTACCTCACATTTAGTAATAAATACAAAACTGAAAAACAAATTTGACTGAATAAATGGATTTTATGCCATGCTCTAAGGCATCATGCTAAAATTACCAAACTTTACCACATTTACCGAATTTTATCACATATTATAAAATCGTATTTTATTGTAAACTTTACCTAACTCGCTAAAGGGCTTCAGTAAATAGTACCAAGTGTTTTGGTGTTCTCATAGAGCCAGAAACACTGTAACTTATACCATTTATTAGTAGTTTTGACCATACATTTTTCTCGAGTGCAGTTTTATGTTCTTATTTTATAAAAACACCGACATCCACCCGTATTTAAATCTCTCAATACGAGATATTTTATATTACTCATTTAAATTGCTAAAGTTGTATTTTCATATTATAATTTTCGTTTATTCAAGAGCTTCTGCGTATGATTCTTTTCGATATTAAAAATAAAAACGATAGCAAAGGACACTAAATCATTGATATGAATATTGAAAAGACAATAAAAGAGAAATCGGAGCAGAATATCTTGATCCGAATGAATATTTTTTATTTATATTTTTGTTTCTACTATAAATATAGAAACTTGTCTACATTTATGACCATGAAATATTGCAAATATCGTGATGCGGAAATACAATATCAAAGTATAAATAACATGATATGAATAGTAAGAAAAAGAACAAATAACAAATCTTCATTGAAAATCGAATTATTTTTCCATACTCGCAGCTGCCACTAAAACGTAGCTAAACACCTAAACTTTTTATGCAATACATATTACATAATATATATTTATGAAATATATATTAAAGCAGTAGAAAGTTAATTGATGAATGAAATAAAAAAATGGCAATAGAAGACTTGAGTAAGATATAAGACGGTGAGATTGTGTTTGAGAATTGGTCACAGTTGAATAAAACACAAGGATTAGGGAAATAGAAGAAATAAAAATCAGAAGATATTATTTGAATGAATTAATATTATTTTTGCAATATTTTTATGAATTTATACTGAAGATTATTCCGAAAAAATTACATTTATTTTTATACTGTAATACTGCAATCATGACATAAATTTTATCAAGAGAGGATGCAATAAAAACTGAAACAATACTTAGCTTTAATACAAACAGAGTTGAAAATATTAGAGTGTGTTGAAATTTAATATCGTTCAAATTTGTTTCCAATTGTATCGTTTAATATTTCGTATGAATTTATATTCTTGATAATTATTCCTAAAAATTACTTATATTTTATTTTAGTTAATACTAAACTGTAATAACGAAATAATTTTTATCAATGGAACTCAATTAATGACGCAATAAAAACCGAAACAATCCTTAGTTTTGATACAAACAACGGCTGAAATTTCAGAGTGCATTGAAGCACAATATCATTGAAATTTATTACAAATTGTGTCGCATAAACTTTTTATAAATATATACTGAAAAATATTCCTAATAAATAGGGTTTATTTATTATTAATGTTTTTGAAAACGCTAAGCATATTGTAATTATACGATAATTTGTATCACTGGAACTCAATGGATGAGAACAATAAAAATTGAAACAATACTTCGCTTTAATAAAAACACTGTCGTAAATTTCAAAGCACGTTGAACCATAATATCTAACCATATCCACGTTGAACCATAATATTGATATAATATTAATAGGACGCCATACAACAGAAGAAATTTTCTCGCCGCAATTTACCTTTCACCTCCATGATTAATTTCAATTTTAAATACAAAAAAGGTTATTGCAGTAAACGTAGAGTAAGCCATGAAATTTACATTACTGAAAAGAAATTTTTAAGATATCAAAATAAAAATAAATTATGAGACGATAACTGACGCAATGGATATGCTCTCCTCCAATAATTGGTTTGCATTTTGATATTTTAAATTTTTTTCAGCAAATTGAAACTTCCTGGTTTACTCTAGGTTCCTGGTTTATTTTCTGGTTTACTCATTTTTTCCTTCCTTTATATTCTAAACTAATAATAGACGTGAAAGAGAATTTGCAACGAAAAGTTTCTCCCGTGGTATGGCTTCCTCTTAACACGATCACAAGTTGTACTATATAACCGCACTTCTTAAACGAGATTACAAGTATAATGGTTTAGTTTTAAATGGTTGAATTTAACATCTCATTAAGGCTACAGAAAATTTGGTGACAGGGTATAATGGGATGAGAAAATGGTTGAATTTATCAATCTCAATAAGGTTACAGATAATTTGATAGAAGGATATAATGAAACAGAAACATAGTAGAGTGTAGCATCTAATTAAGGCAGCAGAAAATTTGTTTGTAGTGTATAATGAAATAGAAAAATGGTTAAAGAAAAATGCTTGAATTTAACATCTCATTAAGGTTGCAGGAAATTTAATTGCAGGATATAATTGAATGGAAAAATGGCTGAATGATTGATTTGAATGGTTGCAGAAAATTTGATTACAAGGTATAATGGAACTGAAAAATTGTTGAATTTAATAATTTATTAAGGTTGCAGAAAATTTGATTGCAGAGCATAAAGATAAGGAAAAAAGGTTGAATTTAACATCTCATTAGGTTCGCAGAAATTTTAATTGCATGGCATAATGAAACGGAAAAATGATTGAATTTAACATCTCATTAAGGTTGTAGAAAATTTGATTGCAGGGTATAGGTGTAATGAAACGGGAAAATGGTTGAATTTAACATCTCATCAAGGTTGCAGAAAATTTCAATACAAATTTATTGCTAAATGAAACGAAAAAAAAGTTGAATTTAACACTTTAAGGTTATTGTAAACTTTATTACATGGTATAATGGTTCAGTTTTAACGAAAATATACTTGAATATACAATCTCATAAGGTCGCAAAAAATTTTCATCGTATTATGATGCAAGATACTGATATTACGATTCAATGTTGAACCAATTTTTCTGAAAGAGTATAATTAGTAAAACGATATATTTTCTACTTACTTCAGCATTATAGTCACTTGATCAATCTCAAATTAGTATCAAAATAATTTCAATTCACTTTCATTATTCATAATTTGATGTTTATTGGATTTCTCAAAATGGTTCGATAATTTATCTAAGGAAAATATCTTGAATGGCATGAAAGAAAAACAGTAATGTTCAAAACCTGAAAAAAGATAACAAATTATCAAAAACAAATATTAAAATGCTTCAACATCAGAAATATTTTAAAAACGGTTAAACAGCAACAATTTAAAAGATTTGCTTTAAACAAATGCCTTTACAGTGCCTCTATTAAAAATTTTAGAATTTTCAATTAAATTTAAATTTTAATCTAGAAAATATTTTAAAAAATGAGATGAAGTAAAAATCAAAAAATAAATAAATAAATTATTTTAGTAAAGAATATATGTTTAATCTGAAAAAGGAATACCGAAAATATTCATTCGAAAAAATATTAAAATGAAAAACATTAATATAAAATGAATTATTTTGGTAAATAATATAAATTTAATATAAAAAAAAGAATACCGAAAGTATTCATTCGAAACAATATTAAATTAAAGTGCCAGTAAAAAAAAGAAAATCTAGAAGGTCAACATATGTGCCTGTTAAACAATTTTTACAAGGTCAACGAAATTCTAAGTATAAAGATTTCATTTTTTTTTTTTTTTTTTTTTTTTTTTTTTTTTTTTTGCCGGTGCAGCAAATTTTGACAAGTTAAATATAACTACAAGTGTTAAAAAATTGTCTTTCAGGTAAACCAAGTACCACATGCTACTTAGAACGGGTTTTTGTTATGCAACCGATTTCTAGAACAGAATTTGCATTTGAGAAAAAATACTACCTGTTTCCTTCCTTCTGGACAGATTTAAAAATAGAGATTTTAGTACAACTATTTTAAGTTTAGCTCTGAACTTTCTCCAATTTAGCAAAAATTGGCCTGAGAAACTTTTCATTTATCCGTTACACGAGATTATTTTATAGTTCTTAGATCTATTCGTATCGCTGATTTCAAATCTGCAATTAGTTTCACTCTCTAAGCTTCAGTTTTTTTTTAAATGACGTTGTTAGCCTATTTCTTGTTGAAATGTACAAGTTTAAAAACTTTATGTATAACAAAGGGTCGCCTAAGTTTTGAGGCAAACTTCTAAACAAGCTAGGGCACATCATTAAAATTAAAATTGGCCAGAAATGTCAAGTGTTTCGAAATATAAATAGAAAGAAGTAGCTGGAAAATGTTTGGAACAAAATCAGGAAACAACTAGCAATAATATTATTTATTGTAATCCAAATAAAAATAAATCAATGTGAATCATTATTATATATTGCAAATCGAAGGAAAATTTATATAGTATAATTTTCTTTTCTTTTTTACCAAAACAAAAGTTTAATCACTTTTAATTTTATTTTGATTTCAATTTTAAATTATGTTGATGATAATGTTGAGAGTTTATGTAAAATGTTCGAATTTTATCGCAATTCAAAGTTTTTAAACTTGCCCAATAAGAACATTTTGATTTTTTTACTTTCTTTTGTAAAAGTTTTCTTTCTGTTTATTCTAGATTTTTATTTAACCTTTAATGATGCTTTGTTTATGTAAAGCGTTTGAAATGTAAATTGTTATGACTTTATGGTGTTAATATATAAGCTTATGACTGCAAAATTTAAAACTACAAAAATATAGTTTATCAAAAAAGAATTAACTTAAAATAAGTTTTGTAAAAGCTAATCCCTCACCAATAAAGAATAACACAAATATTATTATAATTGCCCCTTCCTAAAAATCTGTGACACAAAAAATCGATACTATTTTCATAAAATAATTAGCAAAAAATGCCATTTTTAAATTTTGTCAAAATGAAGAGCTTACTTCTGTTTTACAATGCAAGCCGTAAAAATGAGAAAAATAATTTATCACTTAAAAAAAAAGAACATTAATTCCGACTGAAAAAATGTACAAAATAACTTATTCTATAAAACATTAACACTGACATGCGAATAAATATAGACAAAAAAAGAAGAAAAAAAAGCGAAATAATATATTTTCTTAAAATGAAAAATATCTATGCGTATAATGATGCAAATCTAAAATGTGTAAAATAATTTAATTTCTTGAAAACAAATATATAAAAACTTATAGTAATGTAGGTAAAAGAATTCTAGAAAAAAATTTATTCCGTTAAGAATAAAAATACAAAATAAAAATAATATATATAGATATATATATATAAAAAAATCTAATAATACACACCAAAAAAGAAACTGTGCAATGCAAGTTATTCCCTTAAAAATATAAATATATATATTTGTATAACAATGAAGGCCAAAATGTATATATATATATATATCCAAAACAATTTATTTCCTTAAAAATAAAAATGAACCTACGCATAATAATACAGACCGAATAAAAATGTGCAAAATAATTTACTTCCTTAAAAATAAAAATATGCATACGTGTAAATGAAGCAAATCTTAAATGTTTGAAACAATTTAATTCCTGAAAAACAAATATATAAAAACGTATAATAATGCAGGTTTAAAAAAACGTGGAAAAAAATTTATTCCTTTAAATAAAAATATTATATATATATTCACATAATAATACACTTCAAAAAGCAGTGAAAAACAAGTTTACTTTAAAAAATTCGAAAAATTATTCAAAACAGTTTATTTCCTTAAGAATAAAAATGAATCTACGCATAATAATGCATACCGAATGAAAATGTGCAAAATAATTTATTTCCTTAAAAATAAAAATATGCATGCGTGTAAATGAAGCAAATCTAAAATGTTTAAAATACTTTAATTCCTTAAAAACAAATGTATAAAAACGTCTGATAATGTGGATCGAAAAAGTGTGTAAAACAATTTTTTCCTTTAAAAATANAAAAACTGTGCAGAACAAGTTATTCCTTTGAAAATAAAAATATATATTCATTTAGCGACGCAAGTCGAAAAAATGTGCAAAACGATTTATTCTCTTAAAAGTAAAAATGTATGTACGCATCATAATAATACATACCGAATAAAAATGCGTAAAATAATTCATTTTGTTCAAAGAAAAAACTGTGCAGAACAAGTTATTCCTTTGAAAATAAAAATATATATTCATTTAGCGACGCAAGTCGAAAAAATGTGCAAAACGATTTATTCTCTTAAAAGTAAAAATGTATATACGCATCATAATAATACATAGCGAATAAAAATGCGTAAAATAATTCATTTTCTTAAAAAAAATAATAAATAAAAATAGGCATACGTATAATAAAGCAGACCTATAGACAGTTTATAACCATAATAATAAAAATATATCTGCGCATAGTATAGCAGGCCGAAAAATGTGCCAAACAATTAATTCTTTAAAAACAAACACAAACGAAAATATCGTTTGAAAAAAATCTTTTTTCATTTTTTATTCACTGACAAAAATATCGTTTGTAAAAAAAATTATTTTTGTGCATAACTCAAAACAAGATTAAAAACAGAAATATTTGAAACTATTTAAATGAAGAAAACTGAAACCGCGCATAAACAAGATTGTTTACATCGCGCGAAGGAAAGGAAGAGCGAAAAGAAGTCCAGAATGACGTCCTTACCTGTTCACTGCTCCGCGATCATCGTAAGAATGGCTGCGCTCTCTATTCAATGTAGGAAAAACTCAACGAGGTCACTAGATCAAACACAAACGAGTTTTCGTCGCTTCTAACGGCGAGTAACGCTGCTTCCGGGACACTTAGAACTGCCCCCTTCTTATTCTTTAGGGAACCCTTGAGAAATCGGGGTCAAGTTTAAAGAAATCTGATGGAAATATCTTGTATGAACGAAATAAGCATCCGGGTTTACGAATAATTTATTAAGTAATAACTCATAGTTTAAAATTTAAACTTAATAAAGCTTTTTCTGTCGTTTTGGTTTTTAGAGGAAAATTTACATATTTATATCCGTTTATAATTGGTTAAGCATTACATAAAGTAAAATTAATTAAATATTGTTATTTTTTTCCCTATAAAACTATGAAATAAAAATACATCATGTAGAATTTATGAGAATATGTATAAATCTTATGA
Organism: Parasteatoda tepidariorum; assembly: GCF_043381705.1. Lineage (NCBI taxonomy): Eukaryota > Metazoa > Arthropoda > Arachnida > Araneae > Theridiidae > Parasteatoda > Parasteatoda tepidariorum. The sequence continues at coordinate 41,262,196 of NC_092215.1, forward strand.
CTATTTCAATAATTAAAAAAATGCAATAATTAAAATTTTATGGATTGAAATAATATATAAAAACACATTCATTGATAAAAGAGATAACTTTATTACATCTCATTTGAAATTAGTTTAATTGTGGATCTGGAGATTATAAAATTACAAGTAAAAAAAAAAAGAGTACCCTTCCAATATCGTGATCGCAGCACGCTTTTAAACTTAGCTCTTCATTACGTATACTTTAAAGTAGACTTAATGACAACGATTTTTTCATTAATTTTAGCTAATACGTTCTTTCACAAATCTTTTAATTAAGTTTATGAAAGAAATATTTTTCATAAATGTTTTTTAACAAGCTTTTTCACTTATCTCCTTATTAGCGTATTGAAGATATGATCTTCATTAATGTTAATATACATCCCCACTAATCGCTTCATTATGTGTATTGAAGAGGTGCTTTTTTTTATAATTTTAGCTAACACATTTTCCCACAAATCTCTTCATTATGTTTATTGAAGAAGTATTTTTCACTAATGCTCATTAGCATGCTTTTTCACTAATCTCTTTATTAGTATACTGAAGACGTGATTTTCATTATTTAACATGCTTTTCATTATTTGACATTTTTCCATAAATCTTTTCATTACGTTGATTGAAGATGTATTTTTCACTAATGCTCATTAGCATGCTTTTTCACTGATCTCCTTATTAGCATACTGAAGACGTGATTTTCATTATTTAACATGCTTTTCATTATTTGACATTTTTCCATAAATTTTTTAATTAAGTTTATGTGAGAAATATTTTTCATAAATGTTATTTAACTTGTCTTTTCACTAATCTCTTTATTAGTATACTGAAGACGTGATTTTCATTATTTAACATGCTTTTCATTATTTGACATTTTGAGTGGATTTTCAAGTATCAAGAGGATATCTTAATGGTTCAAAAGAGAAAAGAGCATCAGATGAACTTTTTATTTTTATTTCTGAAAAGATGATATTTTATGTCACTAAACTAGTTACAAATATGTACTCTCCCTAGATGAACATACTTTTTTTTCTGACTTATTTGAATTCTTGACGGTCAAAATATGGAGTATAACCACAATTTGGATGATTAGGTCCTAATAATTCAGGCAGGATATTGATCAAAAGCCTGGACCCATTAATGCTAATTTTAGTTTTCAGCTCTAACACCTCTGTCTTATAGAAATCATATTTTTAAACTTTTATTTCTCAAGAACTATTCAACCAATTACCTTTAAATTTTTTTCGTTAAAAATTACGAAGATTAAATTTTTGGATAAAACTTTAACTTAAATTCTTTCAACAATTATTAAATTAAAAAATAAAAATATAAGCAACCACGAAAAATAAATTTTTGCACGGAATTTTCTGGTTCAAATCTGGTAACAGAGAGGACAAGTTTACTCAGAGAAAGTCAATCATGGCACCAGACTTTGTCCAACAGGGGGTCAAGTCACCCCCGATAGGCTCAAAGAATTTCAAATAATTAAATTAAAACGCATTTTCTACTTTAAATTTTTTTTTCACATAATTTTTTTCAAGTGAGTTTCTAAGAAGCTAAAATCGCTAATTTTGATACCATAATGTGCAGATTCATTTACTACTCTGTTTTAATATTTTTACTCATATATGAGCAATTATAATTGAATTTATTAGCATATATAAATATATACACAATTTTAGAGCAAATTAAAGAAGAATGATTGACAAAACATACTTACTCCTTCATTTCCTCCAAATAATTTAAAGACGGAATTCTTCACGTAAAATGGTGTGACGTTTAACAAAATATTGTCCGTTACTGAATGCGGTGAAAGTGTGCAGGTATTATAGTCAATTCCAAAAAGTAAAATAAACTGTGGACAATGGGGTAGGAGCTAGGACAGTCTTCTTGTCCCTCTGGGGTGTTGAATAACTTTCCATATGGACACAAACAAAAGACTTGTCTATCAGAATTTTTTGAGAAAAAGTGAACACGAAGTAGTGGTAAAGTGTAAGTAAAAAGAGAACGTTCTCATGTTAATGTTTTTAATTTATTCTTATTTACAAAAAATAAGTTTTGTTTGATAATGTAATTATATTTCTTTTTAAGACGGTAGCATTTTCCCAACAATTTTTAAATTTGTCCCGATAGCCGGGTAAACGATGCCCGATAGGGGACAAATGCCCCCTGATCCCCTACTGGCGCCGCTCTTGCAGAAAGTAAATTTTTTTGTCAAATTTTGTAACTTACAGTCTGACTCCCGGTGGCTGAGCAGTAGCGCTTCACGCTGTGTTGTCACAAGTCCCTGGTTCGATCCTTGGGCCGGGCAATAGGTTGACTCAGCCTTTCATCCCTTCAGGGGGTCGATAAAATGATTTCCAAGCTGGGAGCTAAACACTGGGGGTTCCACATTGGGCTGACCAACCAACCGGAACATCTGCTCTTACACCTCAGAGCCCAAAGGTTAAGAAAACTGAGAAGGGCACAGTAGGCCTTGGCCTTCTATGGGCTGTCAGGCCACGGAGTTTAGTTTAGTTTTAAAATACCGTCTACACTTATATATATTATATACCGTCTACGCTAACACATTTAAGGATAGGCCCCTTAAACCATAAAGATTGAGAACAAATTCGAGATCCGTTCATTAGATAAAAAGTTATGTCATCCTTTTTCTGCGTATAATACATGAATTATAGAGAGAATTTTTAATTTTGCTTCATTGCATATTTTAAAATACTTTTGCTTTATCAAAATAGAAATATTTGTCTATCTCATACTAAACAGGAATGACCTTTTCGATAAAGATTAAAAAAAAAAAAAAATAAAGCTCGCAAGATCGAGGCCATAAAGTTAAAATTTTTAAAGGTTGTTGGATTAGCAATTTAAATTAATCATTAATACTCATATCTTGTTTTTCTTCGAAAGAAATGGTAATAAAAAGTTGTATCGAGGAGAATAGTTTATTTCTCGTTGGTTTTAAGGATAGAATTCCATGTTTCCCGATTCTTTAAATTGCTCCCATGTTATTCGATAGGAAACCCTTGAGTAAAAGGATTCAATTTAGATATCGCTTTTTGGTTACGTAAAATGTGAAATCGTAGAATAATTTTGCGTTTTCAATTTTTTTGCATTTCAAGCAGTTTGTTTAAATATTTCAATCTATCATTTAGCTATGGAGAGTAATTTAAGTATTTCTTTATGTATTTCTAAGTTTTAAATGAATAAACATTGCATTGAATATGATTATAGTGCTCACTAATTAGTAAATTTACATTCATTCTGAGGGCTTTTGATTTGATAAATCAGCGTATATACATTTAAAAACTGTCAATGGTAACTTTTACAAGTACACTAAAAGCCATTTATTTGCTTCATGCATACTTTATTTATAATGTTTTAATTTGCATTTGACATTTTGATTAAACATAAGCTACACTTTTATTTTTTATTTTTACTAAAAGGTCGTAAAATATTGACTTATTGTTTGCTAAACAGAATTTGGTGTTGAAGAGGTATTGAAGTATTGGCATATTGAAATTTTAACATCTTTTTAATGTTTATAAATTTTTTCAAGATAAATTCGGATCGATTTTTAATTAATCTTTGAAACTAATTACGAACAATTTTTAATTAATGAATAATTTATTAATTTTTTCAATTAATGAGTAATTTTCAATTAAGGAGTATGTATTAAGGAGTATGCATAAAAATAGAAATAAAAAAGTATAACCATATTGCACAGTGGGCATAATAAAAGATGGACCACACTGAATAACTTTTAATCTAAAGATAGGATTTTCACCTTCTAGAACTCATTCTTAACGGTTCAAGGGGATGACCTCAAATATGCTAATTAAATGATGTAAACGATATTTCAATCAGACACAAAAACGTATTTCTCTGTATAAACTTACCTTTTTTCCGACGGATTCAGATTTCTTACTCCCAAATTATTATCGGTAGCCTCAATGTTGGAAATATGGTCCCAATAGTTCGGTTAGGTCCAAAGTTGGGAATCCTTAATGTTAATCTTACATTTTGAATATTTCACCATATCTCAATAATTTTTTAAGTGATTTAAAAATATTAACAATTTTAAATTCGTTTATTCAACGATAATTTCATAGAGATTATAACTTTTAGTAAATATTTTTTTTTATTTAATAACAGTCAAAAAATTTTTGAATTTTAAGGCATGAATTTTTTAACATTATTTTAAAGAATGCAATTTTAACAGTTAAAATACAAAATTTGAGTGAAATTGGTCGAAGAAATCAAAATTTGAAAAGGTCATATTTCAAAAATTTTAAATTCGTTTATTCAAGGATAATTTCGTAGAGAATATAACTTTCAGTAAATATTTATTTTTTTATTTACTAAGAGTCGAAAACATTTTGAATTTTAAGGCATAAATTTTGTAACATTATTTTAAAGAATGCAATTGTAACAGTTAAAATACAAAATTTAAGTGTAATTGCTCGAAGATATCAAAATTTGAAAAGGTCGTATTTTAAATATTTTAAATTCGTTTATCCAAAGATAATTTCATAAAGAATAGAACTTTTAGTAAATATTTATTTTTTTATTTACAAACAGTCGAAAACATTTTGAATTTTAAGGCATAAATTTTGTAACATTATTTTAAAGAATGCAATTGTAACAGTTAAAATACAAAATTTAAGTGAAATTGGTCGAAGAAATCACAATTTGAAAAGCTCATATTTTAAATATTTTAAATTCGTTTATCGAAAGATAATTTCGTAGAGAATATAACTTTCAGTAAATACTTATTTTTTTATTTACTAAGAGTCGAAAACATTTTGAATTTTAAGGCATAATTTTTTTAACTTTTTGAAGAATGCAATCGTAACAGTTAAAATGCGAAATTTAAGTGAAATTGGCCGAAGAAATCACAATTTGAAAAGGTCGTATTTTAAAAATTTTAAATTCGTTTATCCAAAGATAGTTTCATAGAGAATATAACTTTTAGTAAATATTTAATTTTTTATTTACTAACAGTCGAAAACATTTTGAATTTTAAGGCATAAATTTTGTAACATTATTTTAAAAAATGCAATTGTAACTGTTAAAATACAAAATTTAAGTGAAATTGCTCGAAGATATCAAAATTTGAAAAGGTCATATTTTAAAAATTTTAAATTCGTTTATCCAAAGATAATTTCATACAGAATAGAACTTTTAGTAAATATTTATTTTTTTATTTACTAACAGTCGAAAATATTTTGAATTTTAAGGCATAAATATTTTAACATTATTTTAAAGAATTCAATTGTAACAGTTAAAATACAAAGTTTGAGTGAAATTGGTCGAAGAAATCACAATTTGAAAAGGTCATATTTTAAAAATTTTAAATTTGTTTATCCAAAGATGATTTCGTAGAGAATATAACTTTTAGTAAATATTTATTTTTTTATTTACTAAGAGTCGAAAACATTTTGAATTTTATGGCATACATTTTGTAATATTATTTTAAAAAACGCAATTGTAACTGTTAAAATACAAAATTTAAGTGAAATTGCTCGAAGATATCAAAATTTGAAAAGGTCATATTTTAAAAATTTTAAATTCGTTTATCCAAAGATAATTTCGTAGAGAATATAACTTTCAGTAAATATTTATTTTTTTATTTACTAAGAGTCGAAAACATTTTGAATTTTAAGGCATACATTTTGTAACATTATTTTAAAGAATGCAATTGTAACAGTTAAAATAGAAAATTTAAGTGTAATTGGTCGAAGAAATCAAAATTTGAAAAGATCGTATTTCAACAATTTTAAATTCGTTTATCCGACGATAATTTCATACAGAATATAACTTTTAGTAAATATTTATTTTTTTATTCAATAACAGTCGAAAAAAATTTGAATTTTAAGTCATAATTTTTTTAATTTTTTAAACAATGCAATCGTAACAGTTAAAATACAAAATTTAAGTGAAATTGGTTGAAGAAATCAAAATTTGAAAAGGTCGTATTTTAACAATTTTAAATTCGTTTATCCAAAGATAATTTCATACAGAATAGAACTTTTAGTAAATATTTATTTTTTTATTTACTAACAGTCGAAAATATTTTGAATTTTAAGGCATAAATATTTTAACATTATTTTAAAGAATTCAATTTTAACAGTTAAAATACAAAATGTAAGTGAAATTGGTCGAAGAAATCAAAATTTGAAAAAGTCGTATTTTTAAAATTCGATCGAGTCCTAGAATGATTCGGTCATTACATCAAAAGTTATTTTGGGTGGTCCGTTTATCTTTTTGCGCACTGTAGCTTTGAAGAAAGAAGTTACACCAGATGTATCGGTTCGCTTAGTTTTCTTTAGATAGTAAATGCGTAACCTTTGTTAAACTTAGTAAATGCTCTTGGATGGTCAACCAAGGTCAGTTTGAGACGAAGAGATTCATTCAAAGTCGCAAACGAGTCTTTGATCATCGCGGTAGGTTTTTCTGATAATACAAGTCGGAAAAATTTAATTAACGGAGTCGGAACCCAAAAACAATTTTTTTTTTGCGGCATTTATGAAGTCTTATGCTCTTTGGTAAATATTGCAAATGTTTTCGGTGTGCCGCACTATTTTTAAAACTCAAAAAAATATACAATTATGAAAATCTACATATTTTGAAATTCGGAGGCTCATTTAAGCAGAAATTGAAAGAAAAAATTAAAAGTTTATTAACCTCAAATCATTTCACCTTAAAATGTCTAAAGCGTTTGTGAAGTACACAATAATGATAAAGACATATTGAAACGTTCAGAAAAGACATTATTTTTCTGATTCAATTATTGTAAAAAAAGAGATGTAATAATTAATTTAAATTAATATTTAAAAGATAAAAGGATATCCTTTTAAAAGATAAATTCATATAAGTATTTGAAAAACAAAATAAAATCAATTATTCACAAAAAGAGCTTCTGAAAAAATGCCTCTAATGAGAATTTCTTAGATCTAATTTTTTTCACAAATTATTCTATGAATTGTTATTTTTGTTTAATTTAAAAAGATGAGACAAATGTAAAGAAATATTTTTATTACGTAGCTTTAATTTTAGAAATTAGACATAAAAATTTTTTTTTCTTTGATTTCAGTTTAATTTAAGGAAAAAAAGGGCTAGTATATTAAATTTTTTAATAACTGATTTAAATAAATTCAACAATTTAAACCTTTTTTGTCATTTTGAAATCCGTTTTTAAATTTTGGCAACGTTTAATCTCTATCAAATGGAACAGAACATTTTCAGAAAAATTTGTATGAGTAATTTCCCAGTTCAGTTCAAGATATTTAATATTATAATAAGATTATTTTTTTAAAAAAAATGCGATCTTGATATTGAGATGTTAAAATAATATAAAACATAAATTCGACATTAAATTTTAATTTATAGTATTTACAGCAAATTTATTATAAGAGTGAAGGCAAATTAATGTAGGCAAATTAAACATTTCTGTTATTTATCACTCGAAATTTTTCTGTTAATTTTGGAAGATTAGCAAAAGTGCCTTACACTTTCCTTAGCAGTTGTTAAGACAACTGATTTTTAAGCAGCAAATTTTAAAAAAAAAGGTTTTTATGTTGAGAAGGTAAAATCTAAACTTGCTTTTTAAACATTATTTGATGGTATTTTAGATCATCGGTTTTAATAATTAGAGATAATATGTCATGAGTGGAGCCGGTATAACCTGGTTGGTAGGGAGTTGGGCTCATGTCCAAGAGGTCACGAGGTTGCTCCCTGCTGGCAGAAGACTCTCCGTGGATTATATGGTGAAAGTAAATCTACCAACCAGGCACGTAGACACGTAGGTATGGGATTTATTTATTTATTGCAACCATACAAATGCAAGCTTTGGTGCTCATTAAAAAGTACGACTTATAAGCCCTTGTCAAGATTAAGAACAGATAGCGCAAATTAAGACAGTACAGGGCGCAAAAAAAAAATAACGCCAACCCTGAATAACTTTTGAGCATCGGATCCTAACATCGGATCTTAACCTTCTAGGACTCATTCTTTATGGTTTGAGAGGCTGACTTCAAATATGCTACTTTATAAGTACAGACGTTGCCTTAAGTTATGAAATCAGACATTAAAACGCAATCACGCATAGAAACGTACATTCTTAGAATAAACATGGGTTTTTTCCCAATGAATTCGTTTTTTTTTTAGTACCGAAAATATAGGGAATGGCCACAATCTGGGAGACATGATCCTAATAGTTTGGTCAGGAGAACGATTCAATCTGTGGTCCCCTTAAACTTAATTTTACTTTTTGTGTATTTCATCATATCTCGATAATTTATTGAGTGAATTGAAATTTTTTTACTTGCAATTATAAAATTCGTTCAGATACAGGTAGTTCTAAGCAAAAAAATATATGTTTCGGTTAATATTTGTTATTTTTCATTAATTTATTTAAAAATAGTCGAAAAGTTTTTGAATTTTAAGGTATACAAATTTTTACATTTGCAAAGGCATAAGGTATGCAAAATTTCAGTTATATCATTTTGAAGATTGTTATTTTAAATGGCAAAATGCAAAATTTGAACGAAATCGGTTGAATAGTTGAATTTTAGGTATAGAAAAATTGAATTTTAAATGTTTTTCATAGATGTATATTTGGATAAATTTAATTTCATAAATGTGTGCAAAATTTTTTTAATTCACTTAAGAAGTTTGCGAAATATGACAAAATATGCAACAAGTAAAATCAGCATTATGAGGTCCCAAATTTTGAATCACTTTCATGACTAAACTATTGAGACCATATTTCCCAGATTATGGCTAACCCCTATATTTAAGGGGGTTATAAATCGAAATCAGTCAACAACAAAAAAGATATGTTTATTCAGAGCAAGTACGTTTTGTGTCAGATTTCGTATCTTAAAATATCGTTTGCATTATTTAATTAGCATATATGAAATCAACCCCTCGAACCATTACGATTGAGTTCAAGAACGTGAATTTTCGATCATTGGATCAAAAGTTATTCAGGTTGATCCTTTTATTTTTTTGTACGTGACACTGTACATGACAAAGATACGCACAAAGAGACGCACTGTTTATAACAAAAATACAGCCAGGGTTATAGCTGGATTTGCACCCGCTGCAACCATCCGATATTCACGGATCAGCGAAAATATCAGTCGGACCTCTATTTAACAAAGTCGCTAAATCCCGATAATAAGTTCTTTACATAGAAAATTCACTAAATAGAAAATCACCTTTTGAAATACTTAAGCGACACAAAACAGGTTTTAAATTCATAAAAAGTAGACATCATTAAAATAGCAATTAATACACCTTTATCTTTCAAGGTAGTATCGACTATTTATTTTATAAATCTTAAGACTATAAGGAAAGTGCATGGAAAGCAAATAGAGCAAAACATTATCCAGTGTTATACTATCATGCTACATACATTTCAAACTAAAAGAAGCTAAATTTATGAGTAAAATTATCGCTGCATTAATTATTAAAGTAATATTAAACCCGCATTACCACATGCATTCTTAAGTTTAATGGCTACTGATAAAATCCGTTAATTTTGTTTGAGTTTTTTGCTTGAAATGCAAAAAAAAAAAAAAAAGGGAAATGAATTTTACTGCTTTCTCTAAATGTTAAGTGGCTTTAAAAATCAATTCAAGGGCATTTCCCCCATAAAATGCGTTAACAAGTTTAAAATATTCTGAAATTTTACGGAAATAAGAAAAGTGGATCTCAAAAAAAAGTTCGTTAAATAGAAACTTCACTTCGCTATTTGGAAGTTATTTCACGAAGAAATTTCCAAAAATGTNATATATATATATAATTCAAAACAAATTTAAATAAAAAAAAACTAGAAGCGTTCAAAAAAGTGATTGGTAAGCTTTTCTTGGAAAACTTATAAAGAATGTACACACTAGCTACCTCTTCCTTATAATTTATCAAATTTAGTTATCATTCTCATAAAAATTATCAGTTGATTAGATGTTTAAATCAATTGAATATTTTACCTCCTCAAGTTTATTTCATTTATTCGCTTTGCATGACTGACGCAATTATTATTTTCTTTTTCTAACGGAGGGCACTGTTCGTCACTAGATATACTGGAACTGTTGCGCATTTTATGTTATGCCCAGTGAGCAATTGGGAACATAAGTCACGGAGGCTGGTAAAAATACCCACACCACACTGCCACAGATACGTTCATAAGAAGAGCCACATTCACACAGCAGAAGACAACACACATAGAGAAACATTCATGCCCTGAGAGGGATTCGAGCAACCGTTGGCGCGCATCGAGCAACATCCATGCGCTGCAAGGGATTCGATATCAGGCTCGCTAACCGCTCGGCCACCTACGAGGCGGGGGCAATAAGTATGAAGCAGTAAATATAAAATAATTTAAAATTTTTTGTTCTTGTTGTAGTAGGCCATTACGGCAAGGGTTGCGTTTGTTCCTGTTCCCCAGTGGCGCCCTCTATGGGCAAGAATTCGACTCTGCCACAGCCGTTTATAGGATGCACCCATTCATACATTCATTTATTCATCCACAGATCGCAATTTTAACTTGAATCAATCTCCTGTTTAGTACCACAAGTGGTATTGATTTGTTATGAGAAAATCGAGAACTTTGTGACCGGACAGAGTTAGCGTGCACCAGTCACCATTTACTACATGGGGAATCTTCGGTCGGCTCGATTTGAACTCCTGCTTTTACGAAAGCGAGATTTTTTGTTATATTAATCATATAATTCAACAATGTCAAACATTTCGTAATGATGTAAAAATGTTTGGAATTTTAAGGATAAGAAATATGAAGTTGAAATGAATCCATCTAATAGTTCGCAAGAAAAAAATACAAAAATAATACTGTTTTTAAAAGAATGTCATTTATTTTCACAAATTATTTGTATCCAGTAATTAAACACATTTTATCGACTGACAGTTTAAATAACTATGGACTGTTTAATTTAAATAAATTTAAATTACAAGACACAAACATAACTAGTTACAAAATAATTATTTTTTGTACCACTCTAGCTCAGAAAAAACTTTTATTTTCAACTGCACAAATATTCCGATTAATTAAATTAAACTAAAATAATTAAACTTATTCATCAATATCGTCTCTTTGCGTTTACTAGTATTGTATGCTTTTATCTTATCTCTAAAAAAAATAAATATTTATTTTGGCAAGAGTTGATTCAACAGGAAAAATAGAATAACTTTTTTGTTATTTTCACAGCTTAGTTGCTTACAAAGCAAGCAAATAAACTTTTATTTTAAAACTTCAATAAATTTAAGTGCTATTTCCGACTAAAAAGGAAATACTCATTTGTAGAAGTGGTTCGGAAATGAGACACTAAAAGTAAATTTGTAAGCTGTAAAATATAGCAAGAAATGATAAAATAAAAAACTATCTTCTGAGTGATAATTTTTTTTTCTTCATTTACTATGTTTCTAATTTCGAACTTAAAAATGTGTACATTCAGAACTACTTTTATTTTATAAATAGATTGCATAAAAAAGTGGGAAAGAAATTTTTTTATTTATACTAAAATTTAGCTTACGAAATTATAAAAATTTCAGAATTCAAAACTTAAAAAAAAAATTAATTAATTTTCGATTTACTGTGGAGAAAAATTCTTTTAAAATTACCGTATTGCATGTTAATGACATTTCTGGTTTAAAAAAAAATAATAATTCTGACATTAAAAACCAAAATTTAGACCATTCATTTGGCAGTTTTCTGTTCATATGATAATGATTTACCGGAAATTCCGGTTTAAAAATTATAGCTCAGATTACCACTTATTTACTAAAAAATACAAAACTAAAAAGCAATTCTAATCAAATAAATGGTTTTTATGCCTTACTCTAAGTTATCATGATAAAAATTACCAAATTTTACCACATTTACAAAATTTTATCACGCATTAAAAAACCATTACCAAATCGCATCGGTAAAAATTACCGAGCTTTTCAGGGTTCCCATAAAACCAGAAATATGTTAAATTTTACCATATTTTGGTAGTTTTAAACATACTTTTTACTCAGTGAATGATCATGTTTTTCATTTCACCGTAAATCAACCTGCATCATTAAAAATATTGGATTATTTTAAACTTCATTATCGTACAAATTGACTGCATTCTTAATAATTGTAAAAATCAATCATATTTCAGTAAACTTCATTTATTCAACTTGAACTAAAACATTACATTAAATTTGAGACGAATATTAACTTTGATGAGGTTCAAAGTTAAAATATTACGGTTTAGTTTTCAACGGATTATGTTATAGAAGCTGAAATAGGTAATATTGCCGCAAGAAAATAAGGTTCTATGACTTTTAGCAACTGTAATTAAGAATATTTTTTATGGAGCTAATTTTAAATTCTAACGTTTTGGAAATCGAAATGTTTTATAGATTTTAGGGAATTACAGCTGCTTATTTAAACAATTTTAAGAAACAAACTTTTATTTCATTTAAAATATTATGTCGTATTTATAAAATCAAATAATAAGATTTAAATTTACTTTAATTTAACAGTCAAACTTCATAACTTTTATCTTTTTACACATTACCAAAAACTTATACTAAAATTTGGTATAAGCTAAATTTAAGTAACATTTTTTAGGTGTATCTTTCTTAAATCTATAATACTAAAATATTCCCTTTTTTTAAGGTCAAAAAATGTTTTTTTCTATTCTCGGATGTAAAATTCAGCGAAGCACTATCCGACCAAAATAAATAAAAAAATAAGAAAGAAAAACATGCATTTGATAAGACATGCCGGTAATAATTAAACAGCTAAGAGCAATTCGAGTCGCATTGAGTGCATATATTTAAACTCTTGACATTGTTTATCAACCTCACCACCAAATATTCGAAGTTTAAAACCAGTTTATTAGAAGGGTATCTATACCAGCTGCAGCTGATTTCTGGTTTATTTATTATACTGAAAAAACCTACATTTTCGAAAATACATAAAAGATAGCGAGGAATTAGCATTTTTTTTCCGCTTTTATGTTGATGTCGAAAATTAAAAGAAGTCACAAATTAGAAATAAAAAGAAAAGAAAAGAAATCGCATAGGGCTCATTCGTGAAGATAATACATTATTTTCTAACCTTGATATTTCAACTTTTTTTGTCGATACCTTTAGGAATATAGAAGGATTTTTGTCAAAATTTTTGATTGCCAGCAAACATTTTCGCTTTTACATCAAATTATTAAATCCGTATGCGAAAAAATTATTTATATTTTTTTTCAAACTCCTATTTAATGTATTTCCGAAAATATCCAAAAGTGTGCGACGCATTTTCATTTGTTTTTCTTACATTTAACCTCAAAAATTAAAAGAAGCCGACAAATATGAATAAATGATGTATTAAAAAAAAAACGAATAGAAAAATTGCTCAGTTCTCGCTCGTGGAGATAATACATTATTTCTTAACCTTGAACCTAGCAGAATTTTTTTGTTTTCTTATGTTTATTTATCTAAACATTTCTAGGTACTTATTAAGTTTATTTTTAATATTATTAATTTGAAAAATATCAAAATACTTATTTTTCTACTTACGAGTAATATGATCTACAATCAATTAATTTCTATTAGCAAAGAGAATTTTTTTTTTGATTTCTTAAAGCTACAGATAAAACTATAATAATTTTTTTAAGCAAACGTTTCTGATAAAGGAAAAAATCACATTTTATTACTTTTTTTAAATTTATTACTTTTGAAAATTAATTATCATCATCTGACAATAAATGCTCAAGCAATTCTGGTTGCAATTTTGTAACTTAGTCAAATTTTCTCTCCTGAGCATAATGCTATTACACCTATTATTTTGAACGATTCTGAAAATATGCGTTTAAGATAATGGACACAGCTTGACGTAAGTATTTGAAAATTTAATGCAGCGTTTTATATTAATTAATTTTGGTAATCAGTTATCGACATCTGACTATAAATGTTCAAACACCTCTCTTTGCAATTTTTCATTTAATTTAGTCAAATTTGCACTCCAAAGCATAATGCTATTAAACTCATTTTCAATTTTCAAACACCTCTCTTTACAATTTTTTATTTGATTTAGTCAAATTATCACTCCAAAGCATAATGCTATTAAACTCATTATTTTGAACACAGCTGAAAATATACGTTTAAGATAATGGACACAGCTTGAAGTATGTGTTTGAAATTGAATATAGCGTTTTATATTAATTAATTTTGGTAATTAATTATCAACATCTGACTATAAAGTTCAAACACTTCTCTTTGCAATTTTTCATTTAATTTAGTCAAATTTCCACTCCTAAGCATAATACTATTAAACTCATTATTTTGAACACAGCTGAAAATATACGTTTAAGATAATGGACACAGCTTGAAGTATGTGTTTGAAAATTGAATACAGCGTTTTATCTTAATTAATTTCGGTTATCAGTTATCGACATCTGACTATAAATTTTCAAACACCTCTCTTTACAATTTTTTATTTAATTTAGTCAAATTTGCACTCCTAAGCATATCGTTATTGAATTTATTATATTTGAAAGAATTCTACTTCTGTCACACATATACGTCACATCCCGTTTTACAAGGCGGAAACATTCACACACCATCCATCCAACCACAGATCGTGGTTTTGACCTGAACCAGAGCACGATCAATTTCCAATCCAGTACCCCCAGAGTTATTGATTTGCTACGGGAACTTGGAGGTTTTTGTGATCCCGACAGATTTAGCGTGCACCTGTTCGTTGTTTTTCGAATAAACAGTATTCACTAATTCATTTTTTAAAACAAAACAGTCACAATAGTTGTTAAAAAACGGATGCAATTGTTTCATCCATTTTCTTAAACGCGGTTTTTAATGTTTATTTTCTTAAACACAGCTTTTACTCTTTGTCTATTTCCTTAAACGTACCTTTCAAAATGCGTCCATTTTTTCATATATGCATTTCAAGCAATGCCTAATTTCTTGATTCATTTGAAACTATATCCATTCAAAAATCTTTTTAGTTAAACCATCTCAAATCTGCGTCATTAGGGGACGAAAACAACGAAATCACGATTCTAAGAATTTAATGCCTAAATATTTTATTAATGAAGATATTTTACGTATACTGTAAGAAAAAAAGATATATACTTGCTACGATTTTTGGTGTTGAAGTAAACTGAATACATTTTTAAGTACAAAACTGTAATTATCGAACAATAAAATAATTTACGAAATAATAATTGTTTGAAAGGATTAGTGGAAGCCTATTATTATAAATATGCTTGTTTTCTTAACGAAATGTTTTCTCAAGGAAGCCATTAATTGATCCTAATGCTTACGAAAAAAATCCGTTGCCATTAAATAAACAAACAAAAATTTAATGAATTAATAACAGAAGCTATAACAGTGAAAAATTAAATTAAAATTTGTGAGCATCAGATTATTGATAAAAAGAAAGAATATGAGATTTTAAAAAAAAATTATTAGTGAAATTAATTGAAAGTTTCGCTCTTGTGTTGTCTCATGCAACATATTATAAAAATAATGAATACGTGAGACATACTTTTTTTAAAGATGACAATTAATTAAAAGATTTAAAAGCAATTTCTTTACTTTTAAATAAAAAAGACATTACGTGAGTAGTTGGGAAGATTCATGGCTATCCATTCCATGAGTTTTTCCTTAAGATATTATTTTTATATTTAAAAAAATATAGCAAAATTTAAGATATGATATTCTATTTCTTACTTAATAAATTTTATTTGAAATAATATTAATCACTAAAAAGGATATCAACCACTAATGGCTTTAAATATATATATAAAAGGCTCAATAATCTTTTAATGCATGAATTTAGAAACTGATGATTTTTTTAATTTTTTTTCAATAAAAAGAAAGATTATCAGAGCATAGTTCTGAATGCAACATTTATTTCATTACTACTAAAAAAGTGCTCTCCAAAAAGTTTAAATGTCGGCAAATATGGGAATAATCGCTTGTTTCAAAATTAGCTTTTTCTATACGCCTTCACGATTTATTCAAGTCGAATTGAAGGGGAAAAAATTTTGGCAAAAATACCGTAATTGTATGGTAAGGACATTTCTGGAAAAAAGAATTATTGTTGTAAAAAATTACAATATATGGAATTTAAACCCATTCATGGCTACCCATTCCTCGATTTTTACCCGAAGAATTTATTTTTATATTAAAAGTAGTGTAGCGAAATTTAAGCTTTGATATTTTGTTTCTTATTTAATACCACTAAATGATATCAACCACTAATAAATTTAAATATAAATATAAAAGGTTAAATAATAATCATTTAATGCATAATTTTAGAAACTGTTTATTTTTTTTTAAAAAAAAAAAGAACAATTATCTGCATATAGTTTATTAATGCAATATTTATTTCATTGCTACAATGAAAAATGTTCTTCAAAAAGTTTAAATGTTGAAAGCTATGAAAATATTCTCTCGGATCGAAATTGACTTTTTCTATGCGTCTTCACGATTTCCAAATGTAGAGGGAAAAATTTAGTAAAAATACCGTGATTGTATGGTGAGAACATTTCTGAAAATAAGAAAATAAAAATTCTTACATAAAATTAAAATATGCATAATTTATACCCATTCATGGTTACCCATTTTTCGATTTTTACCTGAAGATTTTATTTTTATATTTAAAGTTAATTAGAAAAATTTAAGTTTCGATATTATGTTTCTTATTTAATAAATTCTATTTGAAATAATATTAACCAATAAATGATTTCAACCTCTAATGAATTTAAATTAAAAAAGCTCAATAATAATCCTTTAATGCGATTTTAGAAACTGCTGATTTTTTTAAAAAATTATCTGCGTACAATTATCAATGCAATATTTATTTCATTACTAATTGGAAAAATGTTCCTCAAAATGTTTAAATCTTGATAGCTATGGAAATCAGCAGTCAAATATTCGTTTGTGCCAAATTTATCTTTTTTCATACCTCATCACAGGGCCCCCATGGACTCTGCCAACGCCTCCTGTAACTCAAAGCCTCCACACGGTTTTTTACAGGTAGTCCGATCAGACCACTGTGAAGGATATCCACTTACCGAACGAGTCATTTAATACAGAATATAGTTAAAATAAGAAAGTGGTAGCAAATATATGATTAAAATTTTATTTTATTTATGAATATTATTGGTTTGCCTTATTCATTTGTCAACCACTACAGATTCAATTCACAAATATATAAGATAAATTTCTCTCAATTACTTTTATAAAGGGTTTTGGGTTCATGCGCGAAACTGGTTCACTTTTTAAACAGTCTGCGCGGACTATTTATAAAAGACCGTGTGGAGGCTTCTTGATGTAGGAGGTGATGACTCCGCTGGGACTTCACGGGCCCCAATGGGCTCCACTTGAGCTTCACGGGCCACCAATGGACTCCGCCTGGACTTCACGAGCCGCCAGTGGACTGAGGTTTATAAGTCTTCAAGTCTAATTGCAGGGGAAAAAAATTGGCAAAAATATCACATTTATATGGTTAGGACATTTCAGGTAAAAAAATAATAACAATAGTAATAATACTTATAATAAAACAGAAAAGTACGATATTTAAACCATTCATTTGGTAAATTTTCCGTTAGTATGGTAACGGTATCCCGGAAATTCTGGTTTTCAACATTACAGTTCCTATTGCCACATATTTAGTAAAAATACAGCACCTAAAAGCTAATTTAACCTAATAAAATTATTAAAATTTACCACATTAAGTACCAAACTGCATGCCACTTAAGTACCAAACTACAATAAAACAATATCGTATTACAAATTTTACCAAAAGTCAATGCATATCGCTTCGCTGAAAATTACCATGCTTTTTGGTGCTCAAATAGAGCCAAACAGCACGGTAAATGTTGCCATATTTTAGTAGTTTTGACAATACTTTTTTTCTGACTGAAGTTTCATTATTTCATATTAATCAACATTTCTTGAGTATCGATGATGGCAACTTTATTCATAAACTAATGAAACTAACAGGGCCGAGATAGCCTGGTTGGTAGGGCGTTGAACTCGTGTTCATGAGGACGGAAGTTTGAAACTCACTGGCAGAAGAAACCCGTTTAATAAACGATGACTGATGGACGTTAAATCTCTCGGAGTCACAAAGTCCTCCAAGTTCCCATAACAAATAAATACCTCTAGGGATACCGAATTGGAGTTTGATTGTTCTCTGATTCAAGTCAAAATTACGATCTTTGGATGAATGAATGCATGAATGGGTTAGCCCTGTAAAACGGGCTGCGACGTGTGAGTGGCTGAAATCGTATTCTGGACCATAGATGGAGCCCCTGAAAAACAGGAGACACACTCTCTGCCTTAAATTCGCTTGGTTTCCCATCAGGCTTGCTGGTATTGGCAATAGAAACAACAACAACAACAGAAACTAACAAAAAGAAATAAGAAACTTATTATTATTTATCTTTTTAAATTTACCGACAATAACATTTAAAGAAATGTCAATAGGTTTAACGTTATTTCTGATTTATCGTTCTTATTATATAGTGAGAAATAAGTACATAAATAAATTAAAGAAGATTTATACAGACATGCTTAAACAGATGTGCAGAAATATAGATGCATGCATGGATAGATAAGTAGATAGATGTCTAGATAAGATAATAGCGAGAACAAAAGAATGAAAGAAGGTTTTCAAATTCACCACGTTTTAATTTCATTTAAATATAAGATATGATAAATTTTTTTCATAAAAAAAATCTAAACTTGTTAAAAGTAATAGTACAAATATGTATGCAATTGCAGTTGAAACTATTGTCATTGTTTGTTTTACTGCCTTTCATGCTTCAATTAAAAGAAAACAAAAATTTAAAGCTTGAAATTAAAGCATTGAACTGCATTAGATTAGTATAGTTGCTAATTACTTTTCAATAATTTTGAAGGAAATTTTATTCCGTGGTAAAAAAAAGGAAGATGTAAATGACATAACAATAAACTGACATTTATGAAAGTAAAAATACATTTTTTAATTTATTTTTTCTTAAAAATGTCACAGAATTGTTTTGAAAAATGTTAAAATTAGCAAGTATAACTTTGTATTAAATTATCGGATCTGCAATCATACGTTGCTTAGTGTCTCAATAAAAAAATTTCGTACGATAATCATCACTTTAATTCGTTCGAAATTTTTTTGACTATAGGTCGGCTCAGAAGTCATGGGAAGGAAGAAGAAGAAAAACTCATTACGAAATCATTAGAGAAAAACTGAAAATCATATTTAACTTTTGGTTTACATCCACCATAAAGTTTACCCCCTTCTCCTTAAAGTTGATCTTATTTAGTGTAAAAGTAAGAAATAAAACGGAAATACTATCCTTATACAATTGTGAGTGTTTTCAATCGTTAAAGCATAAATAAAAATATTGAAAACAATACCTCACTCGTCTAGATAGCAATTTTAAGGATTTTTCTTTTTTCGACCTCCCTTATAGTAAATGCAGAATGGCAACTAAAGCTCACATCGGGAAACGGGCACACTTCAATAACAATACTGGCCTAAATCATACCTCTTTAAACAATCTACAGCTTTCTGCTGATTTTTTCCGTGTTTAACTACTTAGAAACTGAACTTCATTTGTACAGTCCTAAGTAGAGTTAACCATGATGAATTAAATGTAGCTGTCAACATAAACAAGAACTATTCTTTATAGACTTTTGAATTCCAGCATCCACTATAGTGGACAACATTCGGTATAATTTTTGCTCTTAAAAATTGTATTAAATTATTTCTTTCTGTTTGTATGCTCATATATATATATATATATANTATTTATTTCTTTTTCAATATTTCAACGTGAATAAAATGTTCTATATATATAGAAATTAAGACCTTTACTGACTTACTACATACTGACTTTTAAAGAATGTTGTGTAAAAATATTTGGGGGGAGCAAAATATATTTGATATTACTATTTTGGAATATGTGAATTGTTAAAGAATTCCCCTTCTGCATGTTTGTGTCAACCACGAATTGATAGATTCTCAAAGTATCTTTTAGCATTGGCGTACTTATACATTAAATGACTTTTTAAAAAAGCATTTGTTTATTTAACACTTTTCGCCTCTTTTTTTGTTGACTTTCCATGATATGTTATTGACTTATTGCCCGTTTAGGCAGAGGGGGTGCGATTGTTCTTGTTTTCCAGTGGCTCTATCTATGGCCCCGAAATCGACTTCTGCCACACCCATACGTCACACCCGTTTAAAGGATGGACCCTATCATACATCCATTCTTTCCTCCACTGATCGTAATTTTGACCTGAATCAGAGAACGATCGATCTCCAATCCAATACCCCCAGAGGTATTGATTTGTTACGGGAACATGGAGGACTTTTGCGACTCGACAGATTTAACGTACATCAGTCACTTTAATACACGGGTCGGCCGGCGGAGTTCGAACCCACGAGCTCTCGGACATGGGCCTATCGCCCTACCGACCAGGCTAACCCGGCCCTCTTAAATTTGGTGATCACTTACAAAGAAAGAAAAAGGAAATAATTAAAATAATTAGTGTATTTTCTCCCTTCAAAATGCGAGAAAATAGCTCATAATAATAGAATAAAAAATATTACATATTCAATTTTAAAAATTACATTATTTTTTCAGAAAAGTTTTTTTCTTTTGAAGTTGACGTTTCTTTTTACTTTAAATTAGTAACACATATATTTGTAATTATTAGAAGTATCTTGCAGATATATATATATACATGTAATTGAACTACTTTTGCGAAACAAGTGTGCAGGAAGGAACGAAAGCTGTGGCGGTTAATGAGTTATAAGACATTTTCGAAGGTGAATACGTATTTCATCCATATTCCCCTTTCGACTTTTCGTATACTTAGGTTATGCAACTTCGGGTAAAATGATAATAATAAACGGCTCTCAAATATATGTGATTTGAAGCTTAACAAGTATATTCCATTACGAAATTGAAATGCGTTTTGATTTAATGGTTGTTCAGACGGTATCAAGGAACTAACTTAATTAAGCTGCCAATTTTGGAGCAAGTATATAAATATTGCTTTGCAACGACGTCAATTACAAATAGCTTGTTATTTCAAAATAAAGAACACTGACTTATAAATTCTATTTTATTGTTTGAAGGAAGTCTTAAAAAGGAATAAGTTCAATCAGCTTTGAGTGCAGCTATAATATTGTTATTTATAGTCTGAAATGTAAATATATTACGAAATAGTATTTAACTGTTTCCTTACGTTCTTGACGCAAAACGCAACTTATTAAAAATATATACTATAATAACTCTTTCCCTAACAATTTCCATTTAAGAATACGAAAATAGGTAAAGACAGACGGGGGAGAATAGTTGAACATCTTCTTTGGTTTAGTCCTAGTCCTAGTGTTTAGATTTTACTGGGCACCTGGGCCGCGAAGCGGCCCCTATCCCATTCATCTGGAATTTTTGAACAGTTTTGGTTGAGCAATGAGGTAAGCAAGCAATGGAGTTGCTTTTATGAATTCTTTGGTTTAAAGTTCGATAATTCTAATGTTATTTAATGTATTATATTTTGTAACCGGTATTTTAGAGAATTTAATGTACACAAATCATTTATACACACTAAGTTACTTTTTCAGCTTAAAGACAGTTATATTATCTATAAACGATTTGGCAGTAGAGGAGATAAATATCGTTTATTAACTCATTAACCCTTTGCTGATGCAGTTTAGCCGGTCTGGCAAAACTAATTCAACAAATATTACAAAGCGCTAGAAATTAGCGATGAGAAGAGCTTAGCCTGAAAGACAGAACCCGACGTGGGATCGGGCTTGTTTATGGAAAAAAAGAAGGTGATTATTGAAGTTTATTGAAAAATGCAGGCTCGAATTCATAATAAAACTTTAAGAAACTTTTTACTATTTTTAATCTAAAGTTTTGTCCAGTAATTAAGTATAAAAAATGCTAAATTCATAAGGTATAAAAAATTAGAGATATACTGCTTCTGTTCATCGCTTTTGTTTTGTGAGGCTTAACCCTTTCGCGCCGACTGCATGCCTGCCAACTCTTCCGGATTTTCCGGAAGACTTTATCTTCATATTTAAAGTGGTAGCAATACTCAAGTTATTCCAATTAACTTTTTGAATTATAATGATAATTATAGATGAGTCTGACCACCACTACATATGAATATTTACAATAAATATATGAAAGCATAATAATCCTTACGCAAGCAAATTTCATCGGGATCAAAATATAAATATATTTTTGAATCAGATTGATTTTCGGTTATTGTTTTACAACCACTCTAGAAATCCATTCTCGGAAGGAGTGAAAGTTGGCAGGTATGCGACTGTCACAAATACGTGCCTGCATAAAACCGTATCAACCCAACGCTTCCTATAACTGAAAGCCTCCACACGGTTTTTTATAGGTAGTCCGATCAGACCACTGTGAAGGATATCCACTAACCGAACGAGTCACTTAATACGGAATATAGTTAAAAAAAGAAAGTGGTAGCAAATATATGACTAAAAATTTATTTTATTTATGAATATTATTGGCTTGCCTTATTAACTTGTCAACCACTACAGATTCAATTCTCAAATATATAAGATAAATTTCTCTCAATTACTTTTAAAAAAGGTTTTGGGTACATGCGCACAACTGGTTCCTTTTTTAAGCAGTCTGCGCGGACTACTTATGAAAGACCGTGTGGAGGCTTCTTGATGTAGGAGGTGATGATCAGCTACGGTAAAAAGATAAAAATGGTAATCAAAGTAATTCGTTAGCAGTTTATTTGTGGGCGGAGTTATAATTGTTTGATTTATTTAATTCACCATTACTTTGTTCAAAATAAAACTATTTAGTTATACTTTGAATTAACATTGATTATATATATGATTAAACTAACAATAATTAAAGCAAAGCAAGTCTGTCAAATTAGAAACGTCTACATTTAAGTTACCGTTTTTTATTTAATTATTTTCTGATTCTGATTTTGTACGAATGCTTTTCTGAATCACCCGTCCCCAAGGGGTTAAAAAATGAGGTGTTTAGATACAAATGATGTTCTTGCAGTAATTTTATATTACGGTTGACAAAACTATCATGTTTCTGCAATGAAAACTCTTAATAATAAAATACTCTCGCCACCGTTTTATTTTTTTATTTTATTTCTTTTGCCAGCTGATCGTCTTTGATGTGTATGCACAACAGATTGAATCTCGATTCCGGTACTCGATTCTATATACTCGTCGCGTAAAATAAAAATAAAAAATTTATCGTTAACTATCAAACTTGAAATTTCAATAAAATACAATGAAACTATTATTTGGTAATATATTTCTTTTACATCACCTATAGAACTGCTAAATATTTCAAGTAACGAGGTGGAGTGGGCTCTGCGGAAAGAAACCTGTTAAATACGGAAGTTGTGTCTAGGAAGGTAGGCGCTGAAGTGATGTTGCGTAAACTATTGTGTTCAAATTTCGTAAACAATTAGCAGAGCCATTCCTGGTCCCTTGCTCTACAAGACAGTGTCCTACACATTCTTAAATTGATTCTTGTCCTTCATTCCCTTTACTTTTGTAACATCTTAAGTAGGACTGAAAGTTAGACGAAAGGAAGCGAAACTTGTAGCAAAAGCATTTCATTCAAAGTTGGGTTTTGTGAGGAGAGAAAAATATTCTTGCTATTTCTAAAATATCTAAACTCGTCGCTATTTTTTTATTTTGGATTTAAAAAAAACCGTCTTATACACGGGTTATAATTCTGAAAAAAATCTTGGTAGTAAGTTATTCGTAAAATTTAAAATAGGATAATTGCTCTCTTCGTTCGACGCGTATAAACGTCATTGCTTGATAGTAATCCCGTGCTCCGTGGGGGATTTCTAAAATTAAATTCCGTACTAAACTGGTTAAATAAATTCGCCCCCCCCCCTTAAAAAACAACGAAAAGAATTTTTTTTCCAATGCCCACCTGAGTTAACATCCGTCAATTCAGGCATTTACAGGGCAATTTTGTTGGCCTCTCTTTCTGGGGCACCATATTAAGTGGGCCAACGTCGTTCCCACAGTGAGGACAGATAACAAAGAGAAGGCCCGGGATTCGAACCCAGAACCTTTCTGATGCAAAGACAGTTCCCTGCCCCCTACACAGGCCGGTCGGCTAAACAACGAAAAGTAGATATAATGAAATCGTCAGCGTTCATCAACGCTATTTAAACTTTTGATATAACTAATGCGGGGATGCCAGAGGTGATTAAAAAATAAAAAGTGGTAGAATCTCAATCCAAATTTATTTATTTATTATATCTTTAATCATGAAATCGTTACTACCATAAGTCCCCCAGTGAACTGATCATAATGGCACGGTCTTCAGTTGAACACCGAAGTCAAATAAACGGGTGACTGACCACTTTGATCAACCTGTGTTGGGACCGAGGGTGTGCGGTATCTGTCCTCATTAAATTGCTCTGCCGTAAGGTTCTTGTCCTCGAGTGCAGGTCATAGGGCTACCAAAGCAGGGGAGCTATCTCCTCAGCAGAAAATAGAAATTGTGATGGCATGTCTTCGGATCATCCTCAGGGATGTTTCCCGAATCGTCGCCTATAGCCCAGTTGGCAGCTCTAGTGTGACGTAAATGAAGTATTGAAATACCAAGTTACTATCACTATGTCTTACATTACTAATCATTCATAATTAAATGAAAAACTTTTTTCGTAATCACTTTCAATAGTAAACTGAAAAGATATGTTATAAAAAGTTGCTAATTTTGCTCTCTTTAAATAAAGTGTTGTATTTTTTAAGTCACTACGTTTTACATTTTTAGTCGCTTGTAGTTTTATTTGCACGTAGAAAAGTTTCCCTACGTATCACGTTTTTTTTTTTTTTTTTTTTTTTTTTTTTTTTTAGATTAAATAAATGATCTACTCACACCTCATTATCAAAATTAATCTGCGCACCTCAGTCCGATTACTGCCCTTCTCCCATCCATTTTGAAGTTTTAACTTTAAGATGGTACTTTTTGCTAACTGGACTGCGGAAATGTACAATTGAAATATTAACACTTTGCGAACCAGGTGAGGCATATTAACAGTTACCATCAATATAGTTGTTAAATTCTTACCTGACAAGGCTAAAAAACTTATCAAAACTTTATCGTACAGTGCGCCAAAAAAAAGGCAAACCTGTATAACTTTTGTTCTAATGATCGGATCTTCACGTTCAAAGACAAATTCTTAAGCTCTCGAAGGGGTGGTCCTCAAATATGATGATTAATTAGTACAGACGTTATCTTAAGTTAAAAAATCTGAAAAACGTACTTTCTCTGAATAAACATACCTTTTTTTTGCAACGGAGTCTGATTTCTGACCCCCAAAGTATAAGGGGTAGCAGTAATCTGGGAAATATGGTCCCCATAGCTTGATCAGGAGGGCGATCGAAAGTAAGGACCTCTTTATGTTAAATTTACTTCTGTTTATTTATCCACATCTCGTAAACTTTTTGAAGCGAATTGGAAGATTTTCGCACACAATTATAAAATTCGTTCATCCAAAGATAATCCAATACAAAAAAAAAATTTTAGTAAATATTCATTCTTTTTATATATTCATTCTTTTTATTATTTTATTTTAAAAAAATTTTGAATTGTAAGAAAATTTGCAATGAAAAATGTAAATTGTAAAGTATACAATTTCTACGTCATTTTAAAGTATGTAATTTTGTATAGCAATACACAAAATTTGAGTGTAATCGGCTGAATAGTTCTTGAAAAATCTCATTTTAAATATACGACTTTTTTTCTCTCCGATTCGTGAAGATTCAATCATTAGATTAATAGTTATTCAGAGTGGTCCGTTTTTTTGACACACTGTACATAACAGTCGAAACTATATAGATATGTTTCAGATTTGAAATATTATGTAGTGGAATAGGAAATTCTAGAAAGCTCATGAGTCATCAACAAAATGTTATTATATTGTTGAGTTTTTGATTCATACTAAATATCCTTCGAAATAAATATTTAACGAATTATTTTGTTACCACTGTAAATATTTTGACGAATCGTGGAGAGTTCTAAATACATAAGCTAAATATTATTTGTAACTAATCAAGAACGAAGATGTCAAAACAAGGTGTCAAGATAGGATAATCAAGTCGTCGAAATAAGAATAAAAAAAAAAGTAGCGAAACGGTTGCTAACAGTTACACTTTATTGAATCTATTTTAGGCGTAAACACTTCCTATTATTATTGTCCGAGAGTTCTATTTCAAGATAAGATGGAAAGCAAATGTGTGCATAAAATAAAGAAATAAATAACTTTTGTTATAATGATTGGATCTTCACAAAGTGCAAATCTTAATAGCTGAAAAGAGTGACCTCAAACATGCTAATTAATAAGGGTTAATAATCAATTAAGTTACAGAAAGAGACATAAAAAAATACTTTTTCTGAAAAATATGCCTTTTTTGTCTGATTATTATTTCTGACCAACAAAATAGCGGGGGGGGGGAGGACTACAATCTGAAAAAGAAAGCNTAGCGAGGGGGGGGGGAGTACTACAATCTGAAAAAGAAAGCTATCGAAAGTTTGGGGTCATTAACCCAGTGGGGACGGGTGATTCAGAAAAACATTCGTGCAAAATCAGAATCAAGTTGTAATTAAATAAAAAAAACGGTAACTTAAATGCAGTCGCTGCTAATTTGACAGACTTATTTTGCTTTTACTTTAATTATTGTTAGTTTAATCATATATATAATCATTTCTAATTCAAAGTATAACTAAATAGTTTTATTTTGAACTAAGTATTGGTGAATTAAATAAATCAAACAATTATAACACAATTAAACACAAATAAACAGCTAAAGAAATACTTTGAATACCAGTTTTAAATTTTTACCCTAATGCGGTTTTATGCTGACACATATTTGTGACAGTCGGCGCGAAAGGGTTAACGTCGATTTCACTTTCTTCTTGTTTAGAAGAAGAAAATCAATGTATGGAATTTGGACATGGAAAGGAATTGTTAGGTATATAAGTTTTTCAAGCATTTTAAATTTTTTGGCTTTTTAAAAAATTGAGCGAAATCAGTAAAATAATATTTGAGTTTTAGAATTTCAGCAAAGTCATATTTTAACTTTCTATTTCGCAATAACTATTCCATTAGTTCCATCCAAATTTTGAAATTTTTTTATTTAGCACTTGGTTGCCAATCATACGATAGAGCGTGATATAGTTCATCCCTACATTTTGTGTCAACAACATGACACGTATTATCTTCTAATTGTTTTTGAAGAAAATATAATGCTTTTTCCTGACAATAGCATATTGTTTATTTAAAAAAATCATTTAGTATTTAAAATCTAACATGGTTGCTAAAATAAAAAAGAAATAACTTTGATTTTATCTTTACAAGAAAACTACTCTTCCATGATTGATATAGTATTCCCACCAGCACTCGGCTGGCAGTGAACTTGTTAAAATTATAACAAATTACTAACCGATTTAAAGTCTTATCCTCTTTTTTAAAAATGAACTAAAAATTGCAGGTTTCTAAATAAGAAATTAACGTTTTCAAACAATAGAAAGCTGGTACTCATCAATCTGAAGCTGAGTGGGTCTTAAGCAACGCCTC
Source organism: Parasteatoda tepidariorum (assembly GCF_043381705.1). Lineage (NCBI taxonomy): Eukaryota > Metazoa > Arthropoda > Arachnida > Araneae > Theridiidae > Parasteatoda > Parasteatoda tepidariorum. The sequence continues at coordinate 41,289,856 of NC_092215.1, forward strand.
CTGTAACTGAAAGCCTCCACACGGTTTCTTATAGGTAGTGCGATCAAGCCACTAGGAAGATAAACCTGTTTACAAAAGTACCATTTAGTAGAAAATCTAGTACAAATAAGAAAGTGGTTGCAAATATACCTCTAAAGTTTTTTTTAATTTATGAATATGATTGGTTTGTCTCATTTACTTGTCAACCACTACAGATTCAATTCTCAAATATATATGATAAATTTCTTTCAATTACTTTTAAAAAAGCAGCAATAATAGCCATACAACCATTAATATATAATCAGAATATGTCACTTAAACTAAAGAAGCTACTATATGCAGCAATGATCCGCCCAATACTTACCTATGCCTCACCTGCCTGGACAACGATACCTCAACATCTACTGAAGAAATTAAACCAATGCCAAAACAAGATCCTTAGAAAAATAACCTGTGCAAGATGGTTCATCCGGAATACCAATATACATGCAGACCTCAAAATACCAACTCTATCACAGCATATATACAAGCTAAACGCAGATTTTTTCGATAAAGCCATAGAATGTAAAACAGCAAATTTTAATGAAATCTTTAAATTTGAAAATTATATCAAAGATAAAAACTACAGACCAATAGCTGCACATTTCACCTCCGACGCCTCATATCATAACTATCAAAACAAATAATTTCATCAACCTTTCTGAAAATAACGTTTACTCATGCTGATACAATTCTGAACAACTCCAAAATCAAACAAACACAGTTTAGAGCAAGCTGCTCAATTTATTTTTGATTCCTTTTTAGTTATTCAAGCAAAGAGCTTGAAACATTCATAAAAGCAACTCCATTGCCTGCTTACCTCATTGCTAAACCAAAACTGTTCAAAAATTCCAGATGAATGGGATAGGGGCCGCTTCGCGGCCCAGGTGCCCAGTGAAATCTAAACACTAGGACTAGGACTTTTAAAATAGAATTTGGGTTCATGAGCTCAACTGTTTCACTTTTGCGCAGACAACTTAGAAAAAGCCGTGTGGAGTCTTAAGCAAAGCCTCCACACGGTTTCATATAGGTCGTCCGATCTGACCACTACGAAAGTAAACTAGTTTCAAAAGAGCCATTTAATAGAATATCTAGTAAAAATAAGAAAGTGATAGCAAATATACGTCTAAAAAATTTTTTTTAGCTTTTGAATATAATTGATCTGTCTTATTTACTTGTCTACCACCAAAGATTTAATTCTCAAATATATATATGATAAGTTTCTGTCTATTATATTCAAAATAAGGGCGGCTGCGTGGCCCAGGTGCCCAGTTTTTGATAAATAAAGGAAAGGATTTTATTCAAAATAGAATTTAGTTTCATTCTCACCACTGCTTCAATTTTTAAACAGTCAGCTCAGACTACCTATAAAAAACCGTGCTGAGGCTTTCGAATCTAGGAGGTATTGGCTTACGCCACCACCGTGAAAATAAAAAAGTGGTATAATTTAAAATATCTCAAGACTCATCAAAATGCTCAAATTTATTTTCCACTTCAGCATTTCAATCGTTACGCTCTTTGTACCTATTGATATTTCCCTTAAATTAAAATTATTTTGATAGTTACGAAAAAACTAAAACTATATATTTTTTTTGCAATCATTTTTATTAATTTTCTAAGAGCGTAATAGCACATTCGACCGAACCAGGTTTTATTATAATGTTTTTATTCTGGTAAAAGGATAAACAAATGTCTGTTCGAAGTACTTAAGCACTTAATTAAATGAGAGCAGGTCCTGTGTTAGGCTGTATTGGTTGAAAGGTTAAATCAAGGACAACAGTCTAACTGCTTGTTTACTTTTCGTTTCGCACAGAGGCAACAATCTCCATGCTCCAACAATGGAATCTGGTACAACTAAAATGTAAAAAGAAAACGGCAACAGAATGCTTTATTAAAGCTAGTTTCCTTTAATTTAAATTGGTAGATAAGATTTTTTGTGTGCAATAAAAATATAACGCTGAAGAAAAAATTTAATTTCATAATAATATAACATTGAAGAAAAAATTTAATTTCATAATAATATAACATTGAAGAAAAAATTTAATTTCCTAATAATATAACACTGAAGAAAAAATTTAATCTCCAAAATTTAATTTTCTGAATCCCAATAAAAGTAATTATGGTCTTAGTAAAACTAGTATAATTTTCTAGTATTTTTTAAATCTTTAAAACTTTTAAATTTTTGCAATAAGACTTAGATGAAAGATTATGAATTGTAATTGTAAATTGCAATTGTAAATTTTAATTGTAAATTGTAATTGCAAGTTGTAATTGTAATTGTAAATTGGAATTATAAATAGGAATTGTAAATTGGAGTAGTAAATTGGATTAGTAATTGTAATTGTAAATTGTAATTGTAAATTGTAATTGTAAATTGTAATTGTAAATTGTAATTGTAAATTGCAATTGTAAATTGTAATTGTAAATTGTAATTGCAAAGTGTTCCAAATCTTCAATTTGATCTAGTAAAACGCTTATAATGTGATTTTTTTTCTTTTAAATTATAAAAGCTAAAAGTAGAAAATACCTACTCAGTTTAGGCACAAGCATGTGGCTATAAAAGGGTTGGGGAGCTCTGCATTAAAACATTAATTTAGCTACAATTAGAAAGAATTTTCCATAAAAACGAAGTAAGTTGCCAGTCCTGCGTAATATGCCTTTATAAAAATTTGCAGCAATAACCCTAATAAAAATAACTTCAGCATACTATTGTAATTAAGCATTAAGTTAATTATTTAAAATAATAAATATTTGGGACTAAATTTTCTTAAATACTCAATATATTCCGCGGCAATAATTTCATTGCACAAAAATACAAATTATTCACTTCCTCACAATTACTGAATAACAATGTTCATAATAAAAGAAAGTGATATTCGTAGTTTCAGAATAACTATCCTAGCAAAGAAGATGCTAAAAATAAAATAAGGAAGTCTAAGTAATATTTAGTGCTAATGAAAACCTGTGCTACACTATATTTCCTCCGGAAAAAAAATAATTCTCTAAGCGAGGGAAAACATTTATATGGTAAATCGTTTTTTTTCTTTTTCTTGGAAAAAGAAGACTTATAAATGCATTTCATACCATCGAAAAAATCTTTCATTTCATTTGTATTTCGGTAAAAATAATTTATTTCCTACAATTTCATAGATTTTATTTCCCTATTCCTTTGCAAAATAATATTTCTATTTGTAGCACATTTCATGCTTCTTCGCATTGAATGTGCTAAATGATTCGAATAACATAAAGGTTTTTATAATTTATCTTGTATGTAATAGTAATTTATAAATAGTAATTTATCAAAACTCTTTTAATTCTAATTTCATAAAATATCAATACGTTACTTTTGCCAGAGATGTCAACTTGCTCCGGATAAATGTTATCGTGAAATAGTCCTTTAACCCCTTGGGGACGTGTGATTCCGAAAAGCATTCGTACAAAATCAGAATCAAGTTGTAGTTAAATAAAAATCGGTAACTTAAATGTAGTCGTTGTTAATTTGACAGAATTGCTTTGCTTTTACTTTAATTATTGTTAGTTTAATCAAATATATAATCAATGTTAAATCAAAGTATAACTAAATAGTTTTATTTTGAACAAAGTAATGGTGAATTAAATAAATCAAACAATTATAACTCCGCCCACAAATAAACTGCTAAGAAATTACTTTGATTACCAGTTCTATCTTTTTACCCTGATTGATACGGTTTTAAGCTGTCACGTATTCAGAGATGCCAACTTGCTCCGGACAGCGAATAAATATTTTCGAGAGGTAGTTCATTAATTGTGATTTTTCGTTTAATAAATTCAATTTATTAGGTTTTTATCCACCACTATTTCTAAATAATTCGAAGGCTTATATAATTCGCCACTTTGTCATAGTTAAGTCATGTTAAACCTTTTAAAAAGTAAGCAAACTTAGTCAAATATTTGTTATTTAGGCGCGTCCGGAGCAGTTGGTGCGAAAGGGTTAATGTATGATTCTTGATTTAAAAAACTCCATTTCAAGGGTTTTTGCGTACCACTACCTCTAAATAATTCGAAGGCTTGCGTCATAAGTCACTTTTTTTACAGGTAAACCTTTAAAATGCTGGCAAAATTAATATATATATATATATATATATACGAATCCAGCCAGTCGAAGACTCAACGTGTAGTAAATGGTGACTGGAGCATGTTAAATCTGTCGAGTCACAACGTCCTCCCATTCCCATAACAAATTATACCTCTGGGAGTACTGAATTGGAGATTGATCGTTTTCTGGTCCAGGTCAAAATTACTATCTGCGGATGAATGAATGGGTCTGCCCTATAAACGGGTGTGACAGAAGTCAAATTCTTGGCCATAGATGGCGCCACTGGAAAACAAGAAGAATCACACCCTTTGCCTTAAAATGACTTACGACAACAACAACATATATATTATCTATTCAATTTCTTAACATTTTTCAAGACTCAAACGTACATACTTTAAGTCCAAATAATTACTCAAAATGGTCTATTTCGCGAATTCTATACTTCAGTCTCTTTACTATGCTATAATTCAATTTCCATACTTTACTTCACTTTTCTTCTTTATTTTTTCAGAACTTTTTTTCGTTCAAGTAGTTACTTAAGTTTTTAAGCATAATCTATGAACTATACACATAGATTTACATTTATTTGCCAAAAACCAATAGAAGCAGTAAAATTCCAAATTATAAGAGAGTTTAATTTATTAAAATTTATAAACATTAAAAAAATGACTTTTTGTCCCACGCAACTTGATAATATCATATTAGCAAGATTAATGAAATAAAACAATTAGAGAATTTACTGATGTAATTTACGATATACAGTCTATGTAGAAAATTCTATTGTTTTAGTTCAATTTCTGCATTTAAAATCAACTTCTATACAATGGGTCAACCTCTGTAATAACTTTTATGCCGCTTGTTATTATTAACTTTCATAACTTGATTTAAATAATTATATCAAATTATGAAAGTTAATAACATATTATATTCTATAGACATTATATAAGATATTATATGGAGATATTATATAATTTATATATAATATCTCAAATAGTCTATACTTTTATTCAAAATCTACACTTTAATTTAACTACTATACTGTAGTTCAACCTCTATAGTTCGACTCAAATGTTATACATATTTTCTTTTAGTTCATAAAGATACTCTATTAGTCTGTCATTCTTTTTTGTTGAAATTTTCTTTCTATACTTTTCACTCAGACAATAATATTAATTGCTTATAAGAAGCATGAAAAACCTAGCACAAAAAAATATGGTTGAATTTAATTTATGACGATTTAAAACAAGGTTCCCACGGTCTTTGAAAAGTTTTAGTAGTCGTAGTAAATTTAGGTTATTGCTAGAAGATATTTCTTATTTTAATATACTACTTAATAGTTAAGTGGCTTAGTAGCTGGAATTTTCATGCGTATAAACTTTCTTTTTAAAACAACTCTTAGTGTTGTTTACACAGAAATTAAAATATCGACAGTTGTTTTATTTTCTAAACCAGTTTTTAAAATTTTCAAGACCTACGGGAACGCTGTAAGAGTAATAACAAAATTGATTAAGTGTCCTATGAAGCTCGATAATATCCTTCCAAGATAAACAAGACAAAACAATAAGCGAATTCACAGATGTAGTCTTCAATAGTCAATCTGCGAAAAAAAATTAATGCTTGTAGTTCAATTTTTGTATTTAATATCAGTTTCCATACAATTAGGCAACTTCTATACACTATTTTAATATCATTTTTTATTATAATTTCGTATTTTGATTAAAATAACTACTCCAATGGTCTATACTATTCAAATTTTACAATTTAATTTAATTACCACACTGTAGTTCAACTTCTGTAACTTTCACATAGTAAGAACAGCTGCCCACAAGAATATATATACTATATACATAAAATAGAAAAATAAATCAGATTAGTTTAATTTATGGTAATTTGAAAGTAATAACAAAGTTGATTAAGTGTCCTATGCAGTCCGATAATATCCTTCTATGATAAACTAAACAAAACAATAGTACCTTCTATACTATTCAAATTCTATAATTTAATTCAATTGCCATACTATAGTTCAACTTCTATACTTCATTTCATATGCAGTACATATTTTAGTTCACATAGATACTCAATTAGTTTATCATTTTTCGCAACTATTTTTCTAAAAATTCTACACTTTTCACATAGTAATAACAACTTATTACAAGAACATGTAAAAAGATAATAATAACTGAAAAAATCAGATTAATTTAATTTATGGTAATTTAAAAGTAATAACAAAAATGATTAAGTGTCCAAGGCAGTCCGATAATGTTTTTCCAAGAAGATAAATGAAACGAAACAATAAGAGAATTCACTGATGTACGTCTTCGATGGTCATTCTGTGTATAGAATTCTATCTTTACATTCAGGTTAATGACCTGTTAACCTCTGTTAGCTGATGAAAACAGCAGGGGACAGAACGTATACAAATAATCTAAATGACTAAACACACATTTTTTTGTTTGCTAAGCGAAAATGTATTTTTGTACATTGAATTCGTTGCACTTTAATAATTGGATTGACTCTCAAGAGTACGACAAACTGAAATACCTTACTTCTACCCCCCCCCCTCCTAGGCGAAACTTATTTCTGACAAAATTTTCCTGTCATTAAAGTGATTGAATAATAGTAATGATACTGAAGTTTAGGTTGAATAGTTCCCATTCTGTATTGCAGAGTTCAAATAACATTATATGTAAAAGTACCAATATGTAAAAAAAAATATTTCATTGGTATGGAAAGTTTGTAATATGGTAAAATATTATAGCTGCATACAAATGTTAACCATGTTAATGTTATTTCATTTACTTATTATCTAAATAATTGTTTAATTTCTTTTAATCTCTTCGTTGCATTTACTTTGAGAGAGATGCCACGCGTGACTAAAAATGTAAAAAGTAGTATAAACTAAATTCATTTTTAATTATTTCTAATATCTTTGCTTATTTAATCGTTACTATCACTATGACTTACACTTCAAATTATTCATATATAAAGTTAAAATAATCTTTGCTTTCAGTTTCAGTAGTATTCTAATATATATCTTTAGAATGTTAATTTTAATTTCTTTTAATAAAGTTAAGAAGTTTATTAACACGTTGAAATACCACGCTAATTTTACATGGCTTGCTCGTCTGGCCAAACGGTAAATAACTAAAACTAAATTTGCAAATATAGACAGACTTTGCTAGTTTATAAAGGGTTTAGCGTGACATATCTGAAAAAAGTGGTGAATTATATTTGCCTACGAATTGTTTAAAAATAGTGGTGAATAAAAATCTATTAAATTGAATTTATTAAGCCAAGAATCACAATAATTAAGTAAATTTTGAATAAATTTTCTGCAATTCCATAAAAGAGTGTGAATTTTATAGTTCTATATCATGTTATACGCTGTCAGCCAACTGTTTTTCGCGGCCTATGTGAAAGGTCAGAGTCAGCAAGCGGTGGCAGACGCAGCCTAAATGTAATTTCAGTGTCAGCCACCGGTGGTTGACGTGGCGCTCAACGTGTTAATCACCATATTTTACATTTTTAGTCGCCGGTGGGAACCCTGTTTTAATTCTTTCACTGCATGAATTCATGCTGGAACAAGGCTGAAAGTAAGACGGAAAAAAGAAGAAGAAAGAACCTGGTAGTAAAACCATTTCATCTATATCCTATTTTGGGGAAGAGTAAAATATGCTCAATTCAAAATCATAAACTATTTCACTAATTTACTTTTTCTCTAGTGTATACAGGGTGTCCCAGAATTATTGGGACAAACTTTAAGTGTTGGTTGCAGACATAATAAAGGTTTAGATTTGCAAAGCAACCCATGTTCGGAAACGTCTTCGTTCGCGGCTATGTGGTGTTGTTCACAAGATAGATTGGGCTTGGTGAACCGGTTCCCTGGCCACCACGCTCTCCTGGTTGAAGCTGCATCGATTTCTTTCTTTGGGGTACACTGAAAAGAGCTGTTGTATGCAACACCTGTGGATTCCAAAATGGAACTACAGGTATCTACAGATATCCAACAGAATCTACAGATATCCAACAGGAAATCTACAGATATCCAACAAAATTCAGGTGTATTTGAGCGAGTCCGCCAATCCATAGCCCGTCAGTGTAACAAATGCATAGCAATGTTAGAGAATTTGAGTATCTTTTGTGATATTTTCACATAAATCAACGCATGTAATATCTTCGACTAATAAATATTCCAAATCATCTCAGTCTTGTGTCTTCTTGTTTTTTTCTACCTGTCACACTACTTTACCATGAAGCTTCGAACCATGGGTTTCAATTCAATTCTGAAACCATTTGGCCTCCCATAACTCCCCTGAAAGTTTGTCCCAATAAATCCTGGGACATCCTGTATATAAAACCAATAAATTTAGCAAGGAAGTTTTTAACTGCTGGTTAAAGTTCAAAAAATCCAGTTCAACTCAAGTTGCTATTTGGCAACAGTTTAAAATATTCTGAGAAGCTAGAACTTGGGGGTTGGCAACTATGGAAAAAAATAAAACATGACTGGGTATTATGATATATAAGTTATATAAAGTTTCTACTTTTTGGACTATAATAAGAGGAATTATTATTTATTTAAATTTGAGTAGTATCTAACATAAAGGAATAGCCACTTAATTTAAACATTAATGAACCACCACTTACTAATAATTTTCCTTTACGCATTACTTCAAAATAAAAAACCACGGTATTTAATAATTGCAATGAGTTATTAAATGAGTTATTCAATTATTGAATGCAACNTTTTTTGAAGTTTATTAATCATCATATTTCACATTTTTAGCTGCCCTTGAGAACCCTGATCTAATTCTTTCAATGCTTGAATTCATGCCGGAGCAAGGCTGAATGTAAGACGGAAAAGAGAAAAAAAAGCTGGTAGTAAAACTATTCAATCTATATCTTATTTTGGGGAAGTGTAAAATATGCTCTATTCTAAATCATAAACTATTTCGCTATTAATTTTTCTCTAGTGTATACAGGTTGTCCAAGGATCATTGGGACGAACTTTAAAGGTTGGTTGATGACATCATAAGGATTTAGATTTGCAAAGCAACCCGTGGTCGGAAACGTCTTCGTTCGTCGCTATGTGGAACTGTTCACAAGATAGATTGGGCTTGTTGAACCGGTTTCCTGGCCACCACGCTCTCCTGATTTAAGCTGCATCAATTTCTTTCTTTGGGGTACACTGAAAAGAGCTGTTGTATGCAACACCTGTGGATTCCAAAATGGAAATGGTTGCTTAAATCTACAGATATCCAACGAAATCCAGGTGTATTTGAGCGAGTCCACCAATCCATCGCCCGTCGGTGTCACAAATTCATAGCAATGGTGGAGAACTTGAGCATCTTTTGTGATATTTTCACATAAATCAGCGCATGTAATATCTTTGACTAATAAATATTCCAAATGATGTCAGTCTTGTGTCTCTTTGTTTTTAGCACCTGTCACGCTACTTTCCCATGACATTTCCAATCATGGGTTTCAATTCCATTCTGAAACCTTTTGACCTCCCATAACTCCTCTGAAAGTTTGTCCCCCCTTGAAAGTTTGTTTATGACAGAATGTCCCAGTAATCCTGGAACATCCTGTATATAAAACCAATAAATTGAGCAAGGAAGTTTTTAATCTGCTGGTGAAAGTTCAAAAAATTCAGTTCAACTCAAATTGCGATTTGACTACCGTTTAAAATATTCTGAGAAGCTAGAACTTGAGGATTGGCAACTACGGAAAAAAAACATGACTGGCTATTATGATATATAAGTTATGAAAAGCTTCTACTTTTTGGACTATGATAAGAGGAATTATTATTTATTTAAAATTGAGTAGTACCTAACATAAAATAATAGCCACTTAATTTAAACATTAATGAACTACCACTTACTAATAATTTTCCTTTACGCATTACTTCAAAATAAAAAACCACGGTATTTAATAATTGCAATGAGTTATTAAATGAGTTATTCAATTATTGAATGCAACTATTAAAATTATCATGTCCCATATTTGGCTGATGGGCGTGGGTTGAGCCCACTATATGTCAAAATGCATGTCAAACATCGATAGTGTAACTAATGATAATACTGCAAGAACTATGGAACCAGCCTGCTCTCTTTATTACAGTTCTGCTGATTGTGCATTTGGCAAACTATTTTATAGTATTTTCAATATTGTATTTCAGTTAATATGACTAATATTGTGTTTCAATAAGTAATTCGGCAATATTCAGTTCATTTAGGAAATACATTACTTCAATTACAATAATTGCAACAGGGGTAATAATGCATTTCAATTTTAGAATGTTTAAAGTAAAAAATAACGTTAAAAATAATTTCTGTGATAAATGATGTAAGAAAAATGAAGAAACATTATAATTCGTCATTTTTCATAAAATAATCACAGATAAGAATGCTAATAAATCGAAAAAATGCATATTTAATAATCTAGATAAATGAAGTTTATATGTCTAAAAATATTTTTTGCCCCGCCATACTTAAGTCTCAAGGATAACATGTCCGATAAGATTTTTAATGCTATAGAAATGGGCGTGATGCACTTTCTTTTAAACAATTCAGAATAACAGGTTTTCCATCTTTTACTTATAAATATAAAAACATTCCACTTAAAGAATCAGCTTCAATGACATGCGCCTTTTTTTATTCAAAATAATAATATTCGTGTGCAATTTTAATCGAACGAAAATTCAAAAAAACGATCGGGTTAAATGCAGACGACTCTTACGGAATGTACTTGTTTATTCCAACAATATTTTTTATTGTAATTACTTCATAAGTTCGCTGTAAAGTTTTATGTCAGTTTTTACGAAATATGTTAACACGTTGAATACCATAGGGGTCACCGGTGACAAACACAGAATTTGTTCTCAGCCCCACTGGGGTCACCGTTGACCGGTGAAACCAAGATTATTTGAAACACATAATTCAAATAAATTTTTAATTTTTTTAACTATTATTATCATTAGTAAATTGGTTTGAAGAAATTAATGCAATATAGAGCACACAAAAATAGTTTTATTTATATACACAGAGATGCCAACTTGGTCTGGACATCGAATAAATATTTTCAAGTGGTAGTTTATTAATTGTGATATTCTTGATTTAATAAATTCAATTTAGTAGATTTTTATCCACCACTATTTCTAAACAATTCGCAGGGTTATATAGTTCACCACTTTTTTCAGATATGTCATGCTAAACCTTTTAAAAACTAGCAATTTTTGTCTAATATTTGCAAATTTAGTTATCTACCGTTGTGGCCAGACGGGCAAGCCATGTACAATTAGCGTACCATTCAAAGCGTTAATCTCTTCAGAATAGAGATACGAATATATGTATAAAGCAACTGAAAGGCTTTTAAGTCAGGAATTATGTAACTGTCTTACTCCTAATAGTGCAATTTAGCTGGGCACCTGGGCCCTATCCATTACCTCCTACATCAGAAAATCTCCATACAGTTTTTTATAAGTAGTCTGCGCAGACTATTTAAAAAGTGAACCAGTTGTGCGCATGAAACCTAAGCTCAAAGGAGTGATAGAACAAGANACCGTTATTGAAAATATTATGCCGAATCCGGAGCAGTTGATATCCCTGAATTTAACACGTTCACGACGGGGTGACCCACCGGTGGGTCACGCTAGATTGTCTCATCTTGGCAGCGCACCGGAGTAAAAACTGGTAACAATAAATTTCATCTTTTAGTTTTTTTCCGGGAATAATAAAAATCCATAACTGCCGATTGCTTTTAGCGAATGCAATTTTTATATTGAATTGCTTCTTCGCCGTGATAAATTTCCTTACAGTGAATTGTTATTGTTGAGAATATATTAACTCCTCCCGAATATTATCTAATATTGAAATAGTTCTTCTACCAGTATTTTCTTTTTTCCTGTGCGAGTATTTTCACTTTTCCTGGCGTGAACGTGTTAAAATGAAAAACATTAAATTAAAGCTACTTAAATTTCGTTTGCCACTAGAAAATGTTTATTTTACAAAGCGGAGCAAGTTGGCATTTTTAATTATGTAACTGAAACAAAGTAGCGTTTAATATAAAACTTTGAATTATTTAGAAGTAGTAGTAGGTAAAATTCCTATTTAGCAGAATTTGATAAATTAGGAATCAGACATTAAATGGTAACACTAGAAAAAATTTTATCCTCTATCCGGTGTAAGTAGGCAAGTGTCTGTATAGTTTATCTAAAGTAAGAAGTCCCCTAGCCATTCGTCTGGACTCGTGATGGTAACTATGGTAACGAGGTATAACTATTCCAAGTAGGGGTGTGGGGTCACTGATTAGAACAGGTTTTGTCTCGGATCAGGGAGAGAAAAGGAATATTTTTCTTTTGTCTGTTGTATTAGTCCTTGAGTGTAAGGAAGCTACCCTCCTTGAAATACGCTATTCTTGTTTCCATAGCAGCAGACATCCTCAAACTTCGTGGTGGGGGGAGTTCTTACCGTAGACAAATTGTATATTAACAGGTCTTGGAATTCAGAGTTCTTTGCGTATTCGAGGAAGAAACTAGTTATAAAATCTATTAACTCAGAGATGCCAACTGCTCCGGACGTGCCAATATAATTAAAAAAACGGTAAATAACTACAAAGTAAATTTTGCAAATGTTTGACTAATTTTGCTTGCTTTTAAAAAGGTGTAGTATAACAGAAGTACTATAAAGTGGTGAATTATATAAGACTACCAATTATTTAGAAACAATGGTGGATAAAAATCTACTAAATTGAATTTATTAAACCAAGAATCGCAATTAATAAGCTACCACTTGAAAATATTTATTCGCTGTCCGGAGCAAGTTGGCATCTCTGTTAACTACCCGCTTTTTCTCTTTTTCGGGGCAAAAGCAGTCCTGATTTCTTTTTTTTTTATATATATATAATTGATACAATATGCTATGCAGGCTTAGCTATTTTCTTTCTACCTGTGAAAATAAAGTGCTTTTAAATATTTAATATATTTATTTAAGACTTAATTTTTAGTTCAATTCTAACCAAATTTTTAGTCACTTCCTAATTTTTTTAAAAGAAATTTTGTCATATTTAATGTCTTTTAAAGTATGTTCGAAAATTTTTAATTACTTTTATTGCATTATTTATTTATAAATTAAATGCTTGCCCTTTTTTTAAGGAGCATAGTTGTGTGACTCATTTTTAAAAACTTAGAGATTTGTATGAGAACAGAGAACTTTGATTCGATACATATATTTCAGACATAGCTGCTAAACTTGGTGATTTTTGATAAAACTGTTTTTTTATAATGGTAAGGAAACAAGCAGTAAGCTATAAGCAACATATTTTATTTTGTCAGGCTTTTACACATATAAGATCTATTTTTAAGGATTCTTGTTTATGTCGTGATGGTTAAAATAGTTTAAATTCAAATTTTCCAAGTCCCGAAGAATGTATTGAGACTAGAAACCACTAGAAAAATATCATTCGTAAAAGTTAACAGGTATGAACTAAGATGAACTTTAACACGTTGAGCGCCGCGTCAGCCATCGATGGCTGACACTGGACTTTCCATTTAGGCTGCATCTGCCACCGCTTGCTGACACTGACTTTTCACATAGGCCGCGAAAAACAGCTGGCTGACAACGGATAACATGATATAGAACTATAAAATTTGCACTCTTTTATGGAATTGCAGAAAATTTATTCAAAATTTACTTAATTATTGTGATTCTTGGTTTAATAAATTCAATTTAGTAAATTTTTATCCTCCATTATTTCTAAACAATTCGTAGGCATATATAATTCACAACTTTTTTCAGATATGTCATGCTAAACCTTTTATAAACTAGCAAAATCTGTCTATATTTGCAAATTTAGTTTGAAGTTATTTACCGTGTGGCCAGATGAGCAAGGCATGTAAAATTAGCATGGCATTCAACGTGTTAATATCGGTACCTAAATATAAAAGCATATTTTCTGAAGAAATTAATTTACAACAGCTTCCACATTGGTTTAAAATTTTGTCATATTGAATAACTTTCTTATTTTAAATGTGTTTTCAAAAATTTCTACTTTTTATTATATTATTTATTTAAAAAATGAATAATCATCTATTTTTGCAGAGTGCAATAGTATAAATATATTCTTTAAACCATCAATATTACTGTCAGATCAGAAAGCTTTATCAAATTTAATATTTATTTAAGATGAACTTTAATACTGGAATTTATATTGTACAAGCATATATTATTACTAAATTAATTTCTGGCTCGCGTTAATTCGCTTTAAAATACAACCACAACGATTTATTAAATGAAGCTTTCATTGGAAGTAACTTAACCTAACTTATTCAAGGAATAGTTAGCAACTTAATAAACAACAACTCTATAGCTGCCAAATTGGACGTCTCTAATTAAAGTAATCATTTCTGCTTATCGTAGACTTTTATAATTAAAGCCTAATTTTGAAACTTCCTGGAAATTCCAGGAATTTATACTTTTGAAAGTTACTAGCGGTAGTACTTAAATGTATAAAGGAATTTAAATTCAACTGAGCGATTGTTAATCAGATGAGGTTTTTTTGCTTTTAATACTTTTGAAATTTCCTTTGAAATTAGCCAACTAGCTGTCTGTTTAGCTGAAGTTATAGTTTTAAATGTACTAGTTTGTATACCTGTACACTTATACTGTCTTTGGAAGAGATTTTCAATGGACATTTATATATATTTTTACAGGAATTGGGTAAATACGTACTACATGAAAATCAGGAAAATCAAATGACATTTTTAATGCAGTTAAAATTTCCTTTTGAACTAGCCAAATAGCTTTCTGTTTAGCTAAAGTTACAGCCTGCAATGTACTAGTCTAGTTCGTATACCTGTCAACTTATACGGCCTTTGGTAAAGATTTTCAATGGACATTTATATAGATTTATACAAAAAAAAAAAAGTTACACTTCTATACCAACTTTGTGTAAACAGTCTTTTTTTTAAGCAAATTCTTTGTAAGATATGCATAGCAAAACTGTTAGCACAACTTGAAAGATCATGATTGCAGGTTTTATAAATGATGTCCTTTTTAACCATGCAAAATTTGCATCGACCAAAATAAGCGTACGAATAGTTAACTGATTATGTCCTTTTTCAATACCACTATAATTAAAAACCATTCAAATATAAATACTGCAATTCTATAAAATAATTTCAAAATTGCTGGTATGAAAGCAAGTTACATGAGTTTATTGAAAACTGCAGTGATAGTAAACAACAAAAAAAATATCTAATTAGTCTAAAATTAAATGGTCCAACTTTGTAAGAAGAGCCTTTGCTATATATATATTATATAAAAGCATTATAAAGAGTAACTTTTTCTGAGAGTAATTGTTCTTCATTTTGAAATGCTGCATTTACCATCTTAAAGAAATGCATCCAGAAGAAATCCCTTATGTTTGCCATTAAAAAATGTCTATTTAGTTTCATAATTCATGTTNTCCGAGTGACCTGGCAAGACCTCTGCACCATATATATAAAGCAGAAAAGAACACAAAAAATTTGAAATAAAAAGTAAAATTATTAAATCATTGAAAAGAATTTTATGATTAATGATTTAAAGATTTGGGATATCTATTCGCATTGGAATTAATATCATTTTTTATGATTTATATCATTTATATCATTATGAATTTATATCATTTCGTTAAATTTGTTTTGTGTGATAATTTGTGTCGCTAATATCCCGTTAAAAATAGTAGGAGAAAAAAATATTAAGATGACGACTGTTAATAACTCGATTTTTATTTTCCCTAATCCAAATGTGAAAGAAATATATATGTAATAGCGTGACTTGCTACCTAGGCAGCGATATGTTATGATAACGAAACAAAAACAAACAAACAATTTATATGTGAAAAGACAATGCTACTTGATTGATTTACAAAAATAGTTTTTTTTCTCTTTTTTTGAGGAAAACTTGATTTAAAAGATATTGCAGATAAATGTTTTGAAAATGAAAAAGAAAGAAATCATTTTCAAAAATAGTTCTGTACATGTTGTAAACTTTTTCTTGTCTTAAAACAGTTTTCCAAACATACACTTTGTAAATATTGTAAGTGAAATACTTTTTAAATTATTGCTACCTTTTCAAAAATGAAAACTTTTAGTATAAAACTGCACTAGGAAACTAAATAAAAAATAATAAAATGGTATATGGGAACAGTTTTTTGTATAAACATGAAAATAGTATAAAATGAAATAGTTTAAACCCAATAATCTTGTGATACCTCCGGTTGCATTGTAGACCTCTATTTTCCCAAACAAATTTGTAGAAAATAAAGAAATTGTTTCAACTCGCAATTTTTTCAAATTATTTAATTAGATATTTTTTTATTTTTTTTTCCTGCCATAAAGCTTCAAAAATGTAGCATCGACAATAATTTTCTCCGATTAAAAAATATACTACAAGACTGTTTTTCTTCTTTTTTTTTATTGTGAGCGTAGTTTTTCTAATGTTCGTATGCAAGACTGCCAACTTTCTAAACTTTTTGCAAAAAAATTCTTCTAGTGATAGCTAAGTTTATGTTTTAATGTATGAATCTTTGTTTTACTAATTTGATTTAAAATTATTTTTCAATTCACTATATGGAACTTATTTAAATGTTCATATAAAACGTCTCTTGAAGGTATGCAACTTGCTACGCTTTGTAAAAAAGATATTTTCAAGTGGTAACGAAATTTAAGCTCGTATTTTTCATTCTGAGTAGTTTTTTCACTACTACATATCAAAAATTCGATGCATTCGATTCTACATATAAAATGCAACTTTATATCAGCAATCTCCTGATATCACTTTTAAAGTGTGGGCATGGAAATCCTTATTCAATAAGTTTTAATATTTAATTCGCAACCAATTATAAAAATTTTAGCAGAAAGCTGAGCTGTTGGAATCTCTGGATGCAATTGCATTTTGTGTTTTGTCATTATATACCTTAAAATGATATAAAAATTTTCCTACTTCGCAAATTTTTACCACTTATAATAATTAAAATGATAAATATTTATCAAATTTGTTTTGTGCGCAGCATTATTTTTAGATAAACGAATTTTACAATTGTGTGCAAAAGTTTTTAATTCACTAAAAAACTTCTCGAGACATGGCAAAAAATGCAAAAAATAAAATTAACATTAAGAGGCCTAATCTTTGGACTGTTCTCCTGACCAAACTATGGGGACCCTATTTCCCAGATTACGGCTAACTTGGGGGTCAGAAATCCGAATTCATTAAAAAAAGGATATGTTTAGTCAGAGATAGTACGCTTTTGTATCTGATTTCATAACTTAATCTGTTCGTTAACAATTGTCTCTACACTAATTAGCATATTTGAGGTCACCCCTCAAACCATTGAGGCCTAGAACGTGAAGATCGGATCATTAGCTCAAAAGTTACTCAGGGTGGTCTTTTTTTTCTTTTTGTGACGAACTGTGCGAAACATTGGACTTTTTAGTGATGTACAAAGTACTCTTTCCTTTATCCACCTCTTATACTCCATTGCCCGTCAAAACGTACGTTTTCTCTTATATACTCTTTTTAAAAAAGAAAAAAGCTGATAACTATTATTTCATTTTTCAATTTAATTTTGTTGTAGTTCATTTACGTCACACTAGAGCTGCACAATGGGCTATTGGCGACTGTCTGGGAAACATCCCTGAGGATGATCCGAAGACATGCCATCACAATTTTGGTTTTCTGGAGAAGGGATGGCACTCCCACTTCAGTATCCTGACGACCTGCGCGCGAAGTCGAGCGTTTTACTGTAGAACAGTTTAACGAAGACTGATACCGCAAGCCCTCAGTCCCTGCTCAGACTGATCCAAGTGGTCACCCTCCCGCGTACTGATCACAGCCAGTGATGCTTGACTTCGGTGATCTGCTGGGAACCGTGTCTTAACGATCAGTTCACTGCGGGACTTTTAATTTTGGGGTAAAAATGGCATTAGAATTCGTCACAAAAATATTAATAAGAAATTATAAACGCTTACAATTTTTTTAAAAATAAAAGTGGTAGATATATTAAAAACCATCTACGCTGGAATGGGTTAGAAACAAATATTAGGGACCTTGCTTTAATTAAATAGGTATTAAGGACTTGGTAACCCAGTGGTTAGTGATGAGGACTCCAGTACGTAGGTGACGGTGTTCAATCCTCAACACCGATAAGACCCATGGATTACATGCAACATACGTATTCATGAAATCTGTGAAATCAAAAGTCCTGTGCTTGGTCACTGATCACTACCATGGGAATAGAGATATGGAGAAATTTCCTTTCCCCCTTAGATCCATGTCTAAATTGAGAAAGTGATCTCACGAATGAGTGGTGCTGCTATTTATCCTTGAGTTCTGAGCCAAGAAGTACTTTCACCCTTGTGGTGCTCTCTTTTGAAACTAAATGTGCTTCTTCCTGACATAATTCGCAAAAGGAAAATAGCTGGTGAGCTTAGCTTGTTCAAGTATTATTAAAAACAATAACAAACAACAAGCTGATATTTTCAAATGCTCACAATCCCATTAGCTTAAAAAAATTTAGTGGCGTGACATTAGATCAAAATATAGAACATGCATAACTTATTAATTATGGAGAACAGTGCCATCTTGTTTCTCCACAATAACTCAATTCGTGCGCAGATTAAAAATTTGTATCAATTTTGTTATAGATGATCCTGAGATTTCTAACTCGCAAATTTAACTTTGGAATAAAAAAATCTTATGCCGGTAATAGAAATCTTGTTCATACTTACTTAAAGTTATTAAAATACCCTGGTCAAAAAATAATAAAATGCAATTTTTCATCTTATTATATTACTAACATAGATTTTTTCCATGAGCATACGATATCTGAAATTCGCGTCGAGAAAGATAAAATTGAGTAACCTGTATTTATGCTTCGTAAGGAGTACATAGAAGCTCTCTAACCTTCAAAGCTCAAATTTCTAGTTCGAAAGGCTGGTCGGAAAAATGCTAGCATGGATTTTATATGCTTTAAGTGATAATCCAATAAAAAGTTATAATCCAATAAAGATAATCCTCTTGCAGCTTTGATTTCTTACAATGCAGCGGTAAAGTTTTTTCTATTGTTTGGTATAAATTAGTTGTCTTTTTACGAAAATAAATAAATAAACAAATAAATAAATAAAACAGCCGTATACGAAAATCTTAGTGTAAGAACCAGGAAGAGATACACCAAAATTTAGGTAAAAATATAAAAAAATGTAAACCGAATTATTTTATTCTCAGCTTTTAGCTCTTGATATGCAAGTTGTAACTAAAGAAAAAATTCCAAACATATTTTCTAATTTTTACTCTCTCTAAAGAGAATTTTACAACGGGCTAGCGAAAAAAGCATTGAATTATAACTGTAAGCAAGGACATTTTCTTTTTGCTGCCAGACTTTAAGACCACCATTGAATTATACCCCTAAAAATGTCACTTACTTGCTTCTTCCTCTAAGCTCCTTATATGTAATTAATTTCAAAATCCTAAAAGCTTAATACAGTGATACCTCTAAGAAAGACGACCTCTGTGTAGCGACCTCCTCTATTTCGACCACTTTTAGGAGGTACGGAATTTTTTACATAAGCTTTATGTTGAAGAAAACTTTTTGGAGAGACCATCAAAACCTCTCCGAGTGACCTGGCAAGACCTCTGCACCAAAAGCAAACAACGCCAAATAAAAAAGCAAGGCAAAATATTATTAAAAAAATAAATATATAAAAATGTATGCAGAGTATTTGTGTAGGCTTTTATTTAGAGAGCTGTTTTTGACGATCTCTGAAAGAAATCTACAACCTTATAGTGCAGTCAGAGTAAACTAAAGACGATGCTTTAGAGTTATAAGTTAAATTAGAAAAAAAAGTTATTTTAGAAAAAAACTAAGCATTTCAAACAAATCTCATTTCCTAAAGATAATTTATTTTCCATGATGTAAAATTAAATGCAAACTAAAACAAAAAACATAATGATTTATTTATTTAAAATAGTTCTATCATTCACAATTAGTAAATTTGTTTTTACACATAATTATATCAGCAGAGATTTTTATTGACGATAAATTTTATTTATCGATTTTGTTTTCATAACGCCAACCCTAGTATCATTTCCGCACCAAGAAAATGACACTGACTAAAATAATATTGTTTGCGAAAAGTCATTCACCTTCGATAACAATGAAGGTAACCCCATACCTGCCAACTTTTACGCATTTGGTGTAAAATTTTATTTTTATATTAAAAGTGGTAGTAAATATATACTATTTTATTCTTTTATAAACTTAATTTTTAAATGATTTTGATCACCACTATTCTTAAAAAAATTAAGCATATATTTTAATATGTGCTACCATCATGTTCGTCTGCTTAAGTTGTTTCAAATACAACTTATATTTTTTGCTTTGAATTTTTAATTCTATTAATTGAAATTTAATTTAATTGAAATTTTAATTCTATTTTAATATCACTGGGAAAACTCATAACGGAAGGGATTAAAAGTTGGCAGGTATTTAACCCCTTAGAACTAAGGCTCCTATTATACTATCAGAGCTGACCTATCAAGCAATGCTGGAGCAAAGTAGTTCGCAAGTTAACGTTATGTTAGTATTAGTATGTTATTACAGAGATGTCAACTGCTCTGGACACGCCAAAATAATTTAAAAAACGGTAAATAACTACAAAGTAAATTTTGCAAATAGTTGACAATATTTGATTGCTTTTAAAAAGGTAAAGCATGTCATAAGTACTATAAAGTGGTGAATTATATAAACCTACGCATTGTTTAGAAATAGTGGTGGATTAAAATATACTAAATCGAACTTATTAAACCAAGAATTACAATTAATAAATTACCACTTGGAAATATTTATTCGCTGTGCTTATGTTAGCTCTTTGCTCCAACGATAAATGATAAGTCGGCCTGTCTAATTCAGGGGCTCTACTTAGAACGATCAGCCTCCATTAACGAGCAATACAGTGAGGTCGCTCTCAAGAGGTTACTCTGTATATTCCTCTAAAAAAATGATTTGACTGTCAGTTTCCATTCTTTTCCGGGATACAAACAACTCTTAAATATGGTTATAATTTTATACTCAATAAACATACCGCCCTTAAATAAACTTATTAAATACTCTATGATTTGATAGAAAAAAAAGGAGAAGGAAAAAAGATAAGGAAATAAAGTAAGAAACATTTGTTCGTATAACAATACTCGTAGCAGGGCGTTTTTTCTCGACAAGCAAACGGTACGTTACTCAACTTATTTCGAAAACGTTATCACTGCAAACGAGGAAATAGAAAAAAACTGCTGACCTGAGAACTTTAAGAACTAGTGCCTTATTAATTCTCTACTTTTTAGCATGCAATAATGCTTTATGCTTCCTTTTCTATTTGAAATAATCATTGGTGTGAGATCGTGAAGAGATGTTTTTGTTTCGGAGGAATGGCGTTAAATTTGCGTGCTTTGTGATGACTTGATTTCTGATACCAAAATATAATTCTAATTTTAAATGACCACTACAGCTTTTATAGGGTCATTGGCAAATATCGAAAAAAGGCGCTGGTAGAAAATTTTGCAGAGAGATGCCACCAGAAAAATGTTATTAAAATGAATTAAAAATCAGGCATATATTATTTTAGAAAAATATTTAAACATGCACGCATCAGAAATTTACGCCAACATTATTAAAACGTCAATTAAAGATAATTTTACGATTGTCGAAAAAAATTCATTTTTAACAACATTTAAATTTTAAAATATTTAAAAAAATCTTAACATAAATTATGTTTCCTTTCAATTCCTTAAAATAAATACGGCATGAACACGAAAAAAAACAGTGAGTTCTAGCATTCAACAATTTATGAAATTTTTAATTAAATTATTTTTATTTATCTATCTACCAATTAGCAAAGGAATTTTGTGAATTATAACAATGAAAAATGTTACTTTTATACTTAGTGTGTATTCAAAAGACACGTAAAAAACATTATTTTTTTTACAACCGGCGTTGAACAGCCAATCCAATTCTGAGTTTTCGACAACCATTTTTAACTTCACAGCTTTGTAATTTTAAACCCAATCCAGAAGACAAAAGAACTCTTGGATCAAGCATTGGTACAAACTAGCGTTCGGGGAGTACTTTTGATGGAAGTAATCCGTATTTACGTATCCGTATTACGTTAAACCTAGAATGATTAGATCAATGTCAAGGGGATTCTAACCCACGATACGTATACAACCGAGGATATTTATCTGTCATCACTGTGGTCAGCCCGATCCAGGAGTAGAATTCGTAGCAACCGGTCAAAGTTTGTATTCGAACCTGTGTATCCTCATCATCTCTGTCCCCTGAGTCATCATGGATCAGAAAAAATTATTTTATTTTATTTTATAACTAGAGTTTAATAATTCTGAGTTTACAACTAGCAGTGTTCAACTCTGTAGCTTTGTAATTTTGAACCCCATCCAGAAGACAAGTAAATTTTTGGATCAAATAATGGGATAAACTAGTTTTCATGGGGGACTTTTTGATGGAACTAACCAACATTTGCGTCGCAAGGACAAGAATACCATGAAAACCTTCCCCTCATTGTGTTTTTCTTCATCAAAGACTTACATAAATGCCTCTATATCTCAGTTCGTTTGGTAAAATAGTAAAACACTTTTTATACAATTTATTCGATTTCATAACCGTCGTTGAATAGCCATCCAACTTTTGTTTACGACTAAAAATGTTCAACTTCGCAAACTTGTAACTTTGAGCCCAACCCAGAAGATAAGAGAACTTATGAATCGCGCAGTTGGACAAACTGATATTCGTGGAGAACTTTTTAATTGAAACAGTCCAAATTGGTCTGACTTAGAGAGATAAACCTCAAAAACCTCCCACCAAATTATCCTGGAACCAAAGGGTTTATAACTCATGACCATCAATCACTGACAGTATTTTTATGTCAGCACAGTGGTCAGTGCGAACCGGAGCAGACCGGAGAAACTTTTCTTGCATTGTAGAAAAGTTTTCCCTTTAACCCCTTGGGGACAGGTGATTCATAAAAGTATTCGTACAAAATCAGAATCAGGATGTAAATAAATAAAAAATAGTGACTTAAATGTAGGCGTTGCTAATTTGACAGACTTACTTTGTCTTTACTTTAATTACTGTTAGTTTAATCATAGATATAATCAATTACTTTACTTTATTTAATAAAAGCTGGGCACCTGGGCCGCGCAGAAGACCCATATCCCATTCATCGTGAAATTACAGTAAAATTAAGAAATATAAGCAGTTTGTATACAGAGTCTCTGGGGTGACTGAGATATAATCAATGTTACGTACCCTCCAACTGCTATGGAATTTCAGTAGTTTCAGAAATCTTCTTTTCAGACGGTAGCAAAATTAATGTCTTAATATTTAAAAAAAATTAATTTTAGCGTAACTTGTCCACTATTACTTATAAAAGGGCAGGCCATATGGCTAGATTCTTAAGTTTTAATAAAAGTTTTATGAGAGATCCATTTGCTTTAAAAATTTCTACTTTGGTTCGCTACCACTAAAAAGAATTAATTTCAAAATCCTCATAAGTTGGAGGGTATGATGTTAGTTCAAAGTATAACTAAATAATTTTATTTTGAACTAAGTAATAGTGAATTAAATAAATCAAACAATTATAACCCCACCCACAAATAAATTGCTAAAGAACTACTTTGGTTACCAGTTTTATCTTTTTACCCTGATTGATACGGTTTTATGCTGGCACGTATTTGAGTTTGTGACAGTCGGCGTGAAAGGGTTGAGGAATAATGGCCTTACGAGTGTCATACCTGCCAACTCTTCCGGATTTTCTGGAAGGTTTTATTTTCATATTTAAAGTGGTAGTGTATATATTCTATTTTTTTCTTTTACAAACTTAATTTTTAAATGATTTTGATCAACACTATTCTTGCAAAAATTAAGCACATATATTAATATGCGTTACTATTATGGTTGTCAACTTAATTTTTCTCAAATGCAACGTATTTGTTTGCTTAAAAATGAAGTTTTAATTTCATCTTAATACCACTGGGAAAAATGATAGTGGAAGGGATTCAAAGTTGGCAGGTATGGAGTGTGTTCCTTAACAATTATCTACTTATTAACAATTACTACTGGTGTAAATGAACAGGATTTCTCCTAACTTCTAGATTTTTGCTTGCATCTTCTCATAATTTACACAGTTAATTGTTAAAGTAAAGCATCCCTGCTGAGTTTTCCTAAAAAATATTAACAATACACATTTTTTTTTCTATTTGGCATTGTTGATAAATTTTCCTTTCATAATATAATGACCTTGCAAGAGTATTCTTTAACAATTTCCTACCAGTTAAAAATAATTTTAATTACGTTATTCCTAATGGTTTAAAAGCAAACATTTGAAGAATCGCTCTATTACAATTGTTTTCCTTACAAAAATAAACGACCTTCACACATTTGCTTAGATTTATATTTTATTACTGAGCTATAAAAATATTTCTCTTTAGGCCAATCAATCTTCAAAAAATATATTTCTATTCATTCAAGTGCGAAATACACCTACAACTAATCACGTGACTTTCCTCAGAAACCTTCAAAGAATTAAGATACAGATGGCTTTAATTTTATAGTGGTTGCGCATCTGCTTGAAATGTGCGAATTTATCAGAAATTTTCGAACTTTACAGTCGCAGCTTTTCATATTCGTTACTATAAATGATAGCAAAAGGTGCATAAACAAAAGGAAACGTTATTAAAACTCTTGCACCACTTTTCAAAAATATTACAACTAAGAATAAAACTAAACTTGGAGAGAGACTTTGTCGATTTACAATATTTTTGTCTTCTTTTAATAATATCTAGCTATCAAATTTGTATAGATTTGCTTATATCCCATAGAGTATAACTAATTTCAGAAATGTATCAAATATAATTATAAATTCAAAAATAGATAAAATAAAATATTTACATATTTTGTTATATTTTCATGCGCATCAGCTTAAACAGACCTGTCAACTTTTAATCCCTTCCATTATCATTCTTCTCAGTGGTATTAAAATGGAATTAAAACTTCAATTTTAAGCAAACAAATACGTTGTATTTGAAAAAAATTAAGTTGACAACCATAATAGTAACGCATATTAATATATAAGCTTAATTTTTGTGAGAATAGTGGTGATCAAAATCATTTAAAAATTACATTTATAAAAGAAAAAATAGTATATATTTACTACCACTTTAAGTATGAAAATAATATCTCCCGCAAAATCCGGGAGAGTTGGCAGGTATGGCTTAAAATATTCAAGCCTATGTCACATTTTGAAACTAAATTTTCTAACGAAATTATAGTGTTTTAATATTCTTTGCAATTAATGATAGCATAAGATGCATAAACGAAATGAGATATTGGTAATATTGGTGACCCAATAAAAATATTGCAACTAAAAATAAAACTAAACGTTGAAAGATAATTTAATTGATTTACCGTATTTTTTTCTTCATTCAATAATATTATTTTACTATCAAGTTTGTATCGATAATATCTCTAATAATATAAATGATTTCTAAAATATTACACAATGTACCATATTTTTTGCTACTTATATTACTATCTAATAAATTTCATGTTAAAATGAAGATAGAATTAAATAGCACGTAAATCAGAATCGACTACACTGCACCAAACATAAACGGTATTACGTGTTCCAGATAAGTTAATAAAACCGTTCTATAAACAAAAGTAGAAAGAGGAAAAAATCATAAGGTTACCACTTTGGGGTCATGGAAAACGTGGAAATTGGTTTTGACAGGTAAAAAGTTTGAAAAAAACTCAAACAAGTTATTTACCTTCTAAAGGCTGAAAAGAAGATGAGATCATAAAGGTGCTACCACGGGGTAGCATGGGGGACATGGTAATAAAATTTGAGGGGTAAAAAGTTTTGCAAAAACTCAAACAGAGTTTTCACCTCCTAAAAGTAGTAAAGAAGAAAAGATCATAAGGGTACCACCTTGGGGTCATGGATAGTTTGGCAATAAGTTGCTTCCTAAAAGAAATCAATAATCTGTACACATTTACAGGAAAAATTTTTAAAAAAATTTTTGAACACGTTCACGCCGGGTGTTGCGCCTGAAAGCGGGAGGGAAAAGAGAAAATACTGGTAGAAGAACTATTTCAATATTAGATAATATTCGGGAGGAGTTAATCTATTCTCAGCAATAACAATTCACTGTAAGGAAATTTATCACGGCGAAGAAGCAATTCAATGTAAAAATTGCACCCGTTAAAAACAATTGGTAGTTANGGAGTTAATCTATTCTCAGCAATAACAATTCACTGTAAGGAAATTTATCCCGGCGAAGAAGCAATTCAATGTAAAAATTGCATCCGTTCAAAACAATTGGTAATTATGGATATTTATTATTCCCGGAAAAAAACTAAAAAATGAAATTTATTGCTACCAGTTTTTACTCCGGTACGCTGCCAAGATGAGACAATCTAGCGAGACCCACCGGTAGGTCACCCCGGTGTGAACGTGTTAAATAAAAAAGTGGATTATTTGGAAATTATTTTATTCTCCCAGATTAGAATCAATAGCTATTAACACATTGCTGACCGGTCACGAGTTAACCCGTGTTTTCGTGGCCAAGCGTTGGTGACCGGTCACGAGTCATAGCAATTTATGTTAACAGTCATCTCGTGGTGACTATTTTGAAAAGTGGGCGTAATTTTCCTAACTTTTCAAGTTTTACTATTTAATTCTCTACCAATTTATTATAACTTTACGAAACCCGATATATTTGCAAAACTTGCAGAGATGCCAACTGCTCCGGACACGCCAAAATAATTAAAAAAACGGTAAATAACTACAAAGTAAATTTGGCAAATATTTGACTGCTTTTGCTTGCTTTTTTAACCGGTTAACGCCCAGCGTCATATATTTAGGACAGTTCCTTTTTTCAAAGACATACATTGTGGTGGTAAACTTTTTTCAGAATTTTCATTTATCTGGGTGAGTTAAAAGATTCTCAGATACCACAATGATTTAGTTATTTCTGACTAGATCTAGAATTAAAAGGGGTAAGTACCTTTTGATCTATCAAAGACTTTTTGAATGCCCTAACAGTAGAAAAACCAATTAATTTCGATAATATATTATACCACCTTTTCCATAAAACCACTTTTTGTATAATTTCAATATATAAAGTCGGGACAAAACGGGTTAAAAGGAATAGCATGACATACCTGCCAACTCTTCCGGTTTTCCCGGAAGATTTTTTTTTCATATTTAAAGTGCTAGAGAAATTCATATTATTTCACTAAACTTTTTGAATTACATTAATAATTATAAATAAGTTTGACCACCACTGCATATAAATAATTACAACAAATATATAAAAAGCATATCAGTCCACACTATAGCGAATTTCAAATTGGTTAAAATATAAATATCTTTTTGAGTAAAACTGTTTTTCGGCAATTGTTTTACTACCACTTGAAAAATCCATTCTCGAAAAGAATGAATGTTGGCAGGTATGGCATGACACAAGTACTAGAAAGTGGTGAATTATATAAGCCTACGAATTATTTAGAATAGTGGTGGATAAAAATCTACTAAATTGAATTTATTAAACCAAGAATCACAATTAATAAACTACCACTTTAAAATATGTATTTGCTGTAAGGAGCAAGTTGGCATCTCTGAACTTGTGGTGTACCATTACACGTAGGTGATTGTTATACTTTTTATCATACGAAAAAGTAATATTATGAGTTGAATAAAAAATAAAAATCTTTAAAGTTTATTTATATTGTTTTACTTCCACATCCGTTCCACAGAAAAGTTGCCGGTCAGCAATGTGTTAAATAAACCAAACCCATTAATGAACCCAAAGATTTCGTTTCTAGATTTATTAATTTGAAGATATTAATCATGGTGGTAAAGGTTAATGTATTAAAATGCATATTATTTTCGTAATTTTTCTACCTATTTTTAAATTTTTTAAAGACCCTACAAACTTAGATGTGTCAATACTTATTAATGAAAAGTAATCATCTCTCTTAAAGTTGATGATGAGATGGCTACCGAATTTATAGCTTCATTCCATTATAATATTTCTCTGATTTTTACTCAGGAACGAAGATAGGACTACATATGGGCTTTAACCCTTTCGCGCCGACTGTCACAAATACGTGCCAGCATAAAACCGTATCAATCAGGGTAAAAAGATAAAACTGGTAATCAAAGTATATCTTTAGGAGTTTATTTGTGGGCGGAGTTATAATTGTTTGATTTATTTAATTCAGCATTACTTTGTTCAAAATAAAACTATTTAGACTTTGAATTAACATTGATTATATATATGATCAAACTAACAATAATTAAAGTAAAAGTAAAGTAAGTCTGTCAAATTAGCGACGACTACATTTAAGTAACCGTTTTTTATTTAATTTCAACTTGATATTGATTTTGTACGAATGCTTTTCTGAATCACCCGTCCCTAAGGGGTTAAAGTTGATGATGATATGACTACCAAATTCTTAGCTTCATTCCATTATAATATTTCCCTGATTTTTACTCAGAAACGGAGGTTTGATAATATATGAGCTTTAAATGACTAGCTAGTTGAAACGGTTTGTAATCTACACATTGAAAAACAACAGAATACTTAATTCATGAAAAATATTTCACCCCTAAAAAAATAAAAACAATCAAATTTTCTATACCTTTTGAGATCACGAAAAGCAAGATTTTGTCCAAATTGATAAACAAATTAAGTTGTTTCTTACAAAACTGCATCTGCTGTGATACATTAAACATATCGGAGATAAAACTGATCATCCCTAATCTATGGCCATCTAACTTAGACTTACCATATGTTTGCACAAATTTTAAAGCTTATGATGACTGTTTTTGAAAACATTGGTTACCAAGTATTTCAATGAACAATAAAAATTTACAACCTTCATGTTTTTATATGAAAATGATAAATCACGCAAATTGTTTTTAAGACTTTAATTAAATCGAAACACATTTGAATAATAATAAAAGGATTGATATTGATTTTTATGCAGTGTTGCGAAAGTTCTATTTTAAAATTACCCTTATCGATATAATATTATCATTACGTCTAAATTTATTTTAAAAATGAGTTTTTGTTTTCGATAATTCGATCCACATCTTTAATTTATTTACGATTTTTTCGCGTGTATATATTCTATGTTTAGACTTTTGAGTAGTTGCTTTAAGTTCCCCACTTTTTAAAATATTAAATTCTTGCGTATATTTTTCATAAATAGAAGATTACACGTTAAATAAAAAACAGTGAACAAATTTTATGTAACATTTCGAAAATTATTAACATTTTTAACTAAAATTCTGGGGAGCTATAATGATTTCTTAATGAGTTGCTCTTATTCTTAAAATTCGTTTTAGTTTTAAGAGTTATGCACAAAAAATCACTTTCCACTCTTACGACATATATTTGGGGCAGTTTGCATTATTTCATTATTTAACTAACATATAATTTTCAGAGATCTTAATTTTTTTTTGTTCGAAACTTTTTTTTCTAAACGAAAATGTATTATAAAGTCGATACAGAAGAAAAAATTCGTTAAAAATTCGTGACTGAATCTGTTATAAGAATAGTATGTTTATTCAGAGAACTTACGCTTTTTTTTGCCTTTTATTATTACAATATCTTCTGAACTAATTAATTTGCATATTTGAGTTTGAGGTCGAATTAAGTCTTAGAACGAACCAGTAAGATTAAGTCTTAGAACGTGAAAATTCGATAATCAAATCAAAAGTTATATTAAAACTATCTAATCTTCATATATATATATATATATATATATATCATGAACTGAAAAGTATTTTTGTCTTCCTTATATCATTTCCTGTGTAGAAGAGAAGTGGGGACACTCGAGTGAATTTTGTCTTGTGAATTTGAATCTTGTAGAGAGATATCAATTGCAGAAGTCAAATCAGCTAAGCAAAATTATTTGAGATCTGCTCGAAAATCTGCTACAGCAGAAAACGAAAAAAAAAAGTTCCTATTATAATTTGGGTGTATATTTAACCCTTTCAAGCCGACTGTCACAAATACGTGCCAGCATAAAACCGTATCAATCAGGGTAAAAAGATAAAACTGGTAATCAAAGTATTTCTTTAGCAGTTTATTTGTGGGCGGAGTTATAATTGTTTGATTTATTTAANATTTTGTTTTGCTGCAGAAAATCATAGATTTAGAAGCTTGAAATTACGTTGGTATACATAAAAAAAGTACAGGGGTGTGACGGAATAAGAAAATCACATTTTACAATTAGTTTGAGAATAGACTCTTAAACTTTTAGAGAAGAATACCATTTTCGGTCCACCTGTAGCCCACTGAAATCGAAGTACGTAGTTCACACTTGAGTTAAGTTATTTTTATAATATAAATATTTTTCGAAATTCCAATTTATTTGAAAGTTATTTCAATTTTAAGTGATTTTTGCGATTTTTCAGCATTTTTGCTTTAAATATTGATTATTATCCATTGTTAAATAAATTCATGATTCTCTCCCGAGATCATTATTTTTTTATTTTATAAGCGCACGTTTGAGTAGATGTCAATTAAAAATCGCAAAAGAGTGTGTGTGTGTGTGTGTGTGTGTAATTTCATTCGAATAAATATTTAATTACTTTAAATTGGGGATCAGCGGGCCAATTGAATCGACTTTGAAAGAGGTGTTTTTTTACGAACCTTTTCTTCAAGTGGGGGGGGGTTTATCTGATTGTTAATTAATATCATTATTTATGGTTTTAGTCGTTTCTAAGATACAAATCATTTTATAAGCCCTGAATAAATTTGCTGTGTTTCATATATGACATATATTGTAATCAAGCACAGAATATAAAAATATGAAAAGTTCAAAAGTTAAAAAAATAAAATTGATAATATTTTTTTATAAAAAATAACGCTATTTTATTAAAAATGTACTGAAAAAAGAAGAAGTAATCATTTAGTGTAGAAAAAAACTAGAAAGTAAAGACAAAAGTTGTAAATGAATGAAACATTTCTTTGTCAAAATGCTGTTTTCATAAACTATTCTGCTGTGTCTGTCAATATATAAGCAGAAATTTGACTAATTAAACTCTGTTTTTTTTCCTTTTTGTATACTACTATAGTTGAAAAAAAAAGTATTTTTATTAAAAAAAAGTACTTAGTTATGCTAGACTAACAGGTCTAGTCCTCAAGGCACTTTTTAGGAATAAATGTATTTCTTCAACTGTAATAGTTTACAAACTTACGACTTACCACAACTCATTCTTTTAATAGATATTAATGTAATAATTGTATTTACAACTTATTCTATTGATTCCCATTTTGAATCACACCTAAACATTGCACAGCTACATCTGCATTAACTGGAAAAACACTCCAATTCAAAATTTTTATTTATCTACTAGCTGAATACCAGTTCTTCGCATAGGGTAGAGAATAGAAAAGAAAATAATCAATAAATCGACATTAAACAGCAAGTATATACCGAAACAATTAATAAAGTTAAAATAATCCAATTTTTTATTCATTATTATTTGTTGCCCTTTCCGATGACTTTACGTTATTAGATTAAGGTAAAAACATTTTTTATCACATCATTAAACAGATTAAAGATTTAACAATACATAGCTGCTGGCATGCTTCATTTGACACTCTGCTATTGATCAAGCTGGCCAATGCATTACAGTTAAAATTTAGCACAAACAAATTTCTCAATTAATTTTACTGTAAAAAAATTACTTTTATTTATTTCAATTACCGTTGATTTTGAAATATTTAGTCTCATAGAAATGTTAAAAAAGCGTAACTATAAACAAAATAAACACGATGCATGGTTTTAGATGAAACCTTACGATAAAATAACATTTACGTTGCTCCTTGAGTTTACCTAATGAAACAAACCAGGAAATAGTTCATTATTAAAGATCTTGCAGTAAACGACGTTTTTTACTTATATTTAAAATAATTTTTTTCCGATTTTCTACAAAAAAAATTTTCCACATTTTTTTAAAAAATGACTTAATCATAATTATTAAATATTATTTTTCTTAATTAATCATGCAAAAATTCGTTGGGTGTTCTTGCCACATTTGTTTTATTTTCTTTTACAATTCTTTAAATTTCTCCTAATATTTGATCCTTCTAGATTGGGTTCAAAATTATATGGCTTCGAAGTTGAACATTAGTAGTTGAAAACTCAAAAATTGGGTCGACTGTTAAACGACGGTTATAAAATATAATAAAACCAAACTGGTTTTAAAGTTTTATATTCCGTTTATCTTAATATTGATTCTTAAGATTTCCACATAGTTTTTTCCCGATCTTAAATAGTAATTTGCGACCTTTAATTTGTATTTCTTTTTAACTTAATTCTTTAAGATTATTTTAAAATTATATATGAGGACGTAGATGACGGAACGCTCTGCATAATATATAGATGCTTTAGTTTTCAGGATTATATATTGAATGTTAGCAAAAGATATTGACATGATTGTGAAAAATAATAATACTTTTATATAAGTTTATTTTACAATAACAGTTTTAATAAGGGCAAGTTTAATTTTTTTCTCAAGTAACTTGAAAATAACAATCCAAGTATAGCCCTCCCCCCCTCCCCCCCCAATAAATTTTATCTGACGACGCCAATGGCTAAACTTATTTATTGCTCATTCCAAATATTCAATTTTGATACTGCACAACTTAAAATTAGAACTTCTAAATTCATATATTTGAAGTAAAGGTTTTATGTGTTGAAAATAAAAGCAAAATGAGAAATTATATTTTTTCCAAAGCTATAGCGCAAGGCAAGACAATTTATAATATCTGGTTGTTGTTCTCAACTAACATTATAGATGGCAGCACCACAAGTAATAAACTTGATAAAATGTAAAAGAATATCTGTCTAAAATGTTGGGGTTAAAGGTTATCAAAATTAGGAGGAAGTTAAGTGCCAAAATACGGTTTCAGTTTCCGTTTCACTTTCATCAGCTGCCGCTTACGAAATAAAAAAAGAGACAAATCTTTGCGAAATTCTTCTTTCGGAGCTATTTCATATTTTCCCGCTTTCTGATAATCCAATTTCATCCATTTGTTTTTGAATAAAGGGAAAATCCTTGGTCTAGTTGTAAGTTTTTTTTGTTTGTTTTCTTTTTGTTTTTTTTTTCTCCCCATTAACCTAAACCTTTTCATAGCAAACGAAGCATGATATGAATTATTGAAATATGTAATTACATTGACCTTACAGCTTTTAATTCATAACAATATTTCATTATTAAAAAGAGGCAGTTGATGTTTTCTGAA
Organism: Parasteatoda tepidariorum; assembly: GCF_043381705.1. NCBI lineage: Eukaryota > Metazoa > Arthropoda > Arachnida > Araneae > Theridiidae > Parasteatoda > Parasteatoda tepidariorum. The sequence continues at coordinate 41,323,318 of NC_092215.1, forward strand.
ATATTAGTTGTTTTTATTTTCAAAAAAGCAATAGGTCCTGTATTGTTTTAAATAGTAATCGAAATTGCTTTTATTCTCTATAACTATGCTGTATGTCATGTATTTTATTTCGTTCCTCGTATCTCATTTCTTTCTTAGTATATTTAATTTTTTTTATTTCTTATTTATTTATTTATTGGAAAAATTAGTTTTAGAGCGAGAAATTTCATTTAAAAAAATACAATTGCTGTTAAGATGAATAATATTAAACTTAATCAAATTGAACTAGTTTGCACTGCGCTGTTTTAGCTGTTATATATCTAATATCATTTAAACAGTAATTTTACTATACTTAACTATGACTTATTCTTCAGAAAAAATCATATATTTAAAAATATTAAACATGGTTTCTGATGATGTTTAATGTTCTTAACAGAAAACAAATTAAAAAAATTATTTTTGGAGTTATCGTATTATATAGCTCATCATACGAATATTCCAAATTCATAGAAAATGAAATTTAGAATTTTTTGTGGTTTTGCTGCAGGGTATTTTTATGAAGTTCATTTTTTAGAGCTGGAAATAATAATTAAATAAATCTATATTTTAAAGATATTAGTATTAACACAGGATAAAAAAATAACAAAACCTTAAAGAAATAAGAAAAAAAATATTATAAGTAAATAATAAATAAATGAAATAAAACAAAACAGTATTTTGCCTAAACCTAGTTATTAGGCTACATTAACCTCAGTTTTTTCAATAATTAATTAATTTATTTATCTATTTATTTATTATTTTTTAATTAATAATTATTCGAATGATATTATATTAGAAAATATTAACTAACCTATTAACATAAAATAACACATAGAATGGACAGTATTGACGACTAATGAAAGCTGATTTGAATGCATATATGTTTAAATTATAGTCTAAAAATTTATCATATTTCATCTGCATGCGAAATGCAAGAAGTCATATGAACAATTCATTCCAACGTGACCATCTAGTAATAAAAAAAACTGAACTAAATAAATGAAATATGTAATGAAATATATAAATATACTGAATAAATAAAGGAAATATATAAATAAAACAGAGTTTGGTCTGAAACTAGATATTGGGACTAACTAGATTCAATAATTTCACTTTTTATTTAATTAATTTATTAAAATTAAACTGAACTGAGCTGAATTAAGATTTGGGAAACTCTGGCCACACGAAGTCTTTTTCTCATTCATTATGAAATTAAAAGCAGTGTGTTAAAAATAATTTGGTAATTTTCAAAAACGTTATAGTAGAAAAGAAAGAATACGGCGTTATAGGCGGAAAAATTATCGCCACACAATAATACAAATAAAGTTATAAATAATGTTAAGTTCTTGGAACCATAAAGTTCATATTGTAATAAAAGCAATGAAGAGTGTCTGTATGCCCATAATAGATCATGCAGTTGAATAAAAGATGAAAATGGGGAGAAACAGTGATGATTATGTGATACATACCCTCCAACTTATGAAGATTTTGAAAATAATTCTTTCTAGTGGTAGCGAACCAAAGTAGAAATTTTTAAAGCAAATGGATCTCTCATAAAACTTTTATCAGAACTTAAGAATCTAGCCATATGGCCTGCACTTTTATAAGTAATGGTGGACAAGTTACGCTAAAATTTTTTTTTTTAAATATTAAGACATTAATTTTGCTACCGTCTGAAAAGAAGATTTCTGAAACTACGGAAATTCCGTAGCAGTTGGAGGGTATGTGTGATAAATAAATGAAACGCCAGTAATAAACACATGTTATTTACATATTTTGGTACTAAGAAAAGGCGGAGTCACTGCATTAGAATGCTGACTTGAGTCTTAATAGTTCTGACTTAGACTAATTGGTATTTTAAATGAAGTTTTGAATTATTTATAGGTAATGGTGAGAGCAATAGCTTTTGAATCCCTTCCACCAAATCAAATTTCGGTAGATAATTTTGATCAGTACATTAGCTTTTGAGATATTTGAGATACCTCATAAAATTTACCTTTTTTTTATATTTTATCTCTTATTTAAACCAAGTACTCGTTTTTAGACCAAGTTCATGGTGCGATATAGCCATTTCTGGCTCTTGCACCAAAAACACAAAATAAATAAATAACTCTTTTCCTAGTCTTCTTCTTCTTCAGCACGACAGCCCTTTACAGGCCTTGGCTGCCTCAACCACGCGTAGCCTCCACCGCCTCCTATCCATGGCGACTTTTTTCCAGTTGTTAATCTTCATTACTTCGAGATCTTTAGTAGTGTTATCCAGTCATCTAGTTGGAGATCTTCCTCTGGCCCGAGATCCAGAAGGATTTTTAAAGGTGGCGATTCGTACTGCATTGTTTTCTGGACCTCTCCAGATTGTATCTGATTCGCCAACAGCCTCTTTCCTATACTGAGCCAAAAATATTTCTAAGAATAGCCATTTCTGGCTCTTGCACCGAAAACACTAAATAAATAAATAACTCTTTTCCTAGTCACATTGTTTAAAAATCACATGTCGTGATTCGTATTTACACGTTTTAAAAATCACGCGTTTCGATTCTTCTCTCAATTTAAAAGTCACACATCGTGATTCGTACTATCACGCTATCTGAAAATCACACATCGCATTTCGTGTTGACATTAACGAGATTTAAAAGGTATCTATCGCGCTTTTTGTGGATTTGGTACCAAAGAAATCAAGTTACCCACAAAACGGTGGAAGTTAACGTCTCTGCCTCAACCTGCTTTTACTGTATTGATTTATTGGATTTACATAGATTTACAGGCTTGTGTGCTTATTTGTCAAATAGGACAAATAGCACAATACAGAGAAAGGCTGAACGAAGTTACATCTAAGGTTTAAATAAAAACGTTTTGTATTTTTAGTCACCCGTGGCAGCCTTGTAATCAAGAGAAATAACATAAATTGGGTATATCAAATTAGATACGTTTAATGTATCAGAATTATTTTTGAATTCAATTTAACCTTAAGATCACTACTTCTTGTTAGTTTTGACTGTGCTTGCATTTTTATTTCAAATTAAGTAGCTTAAATAAATTTAGACAAAGCCCGCATTCTAATGAATCCATAATAAAATAGTTTGGATACCACAATTTTTATTCTGACTTAAATTATTGCCACTATGAAAATGTCACATACCTGGTTCTTCCACTCTGCTCTTCTTCTGCTTATTGTGATAATCTTCAGAAAAAATTTTTATGCATGTAATTTTTACTTATCCCAAAGAAGATTTCACGATGTACTAATGAAAAGACAATTGAATTCTAATTGTAGGCATGTATATTTTTTCTCAGATTTTAAGTCACTGTCGACTATTTATCATATATGAAGAATAGAGAGGATGGACTCGGTAAGTGACATTTTTAGCGTGGATAATCAGAGAAAGAAGTAAAAAAGTGATTTACGAATTATTTAATTATAGACTTATTAGAAGGCCGGGCTAATAATTATTTGCCTTGTTTTATTTATCACCACCTTATTTGAAATAAAAATCAGGCAGGCATACTCAAAACTGATATTAAGCAGTTTTGTCCCGAATTTATATATTGAAAGGATACAAAAAGTGGTTTTATGGAAAAAGTGATATAATATATTTTCGAAATTAATTGTTTTTACTACTGTTAGGGCATTCAAAAAGTCTTTGATAGATCAAAAAGTACTTGCTCTTTATAATTCTAGATCTAATCAGAAATAACTAAATCATTGTGGTATCTGAGAATCTTTTAATTCACCCAGATAAATGAAATTGCTGAAAAAAGTTTCCCACCACAATGAATGTCTTTGAAAAAAGAAACTGTCCTATATATATGACGCTGGGCGTTAACTGGTTTACCTGGACGGTCGGGTCTCTACTTTAACAGTGGTACACTTTTTTGCTAATGAATTTTTTTATGATCTTGTCGTTTCTCATCTTGAATATTGCTAACTCTTCTCATGTTTTGTAAATAGTTATTCTTCTTGTAAATATTGTTCCCCTACTTGTAAATATATATATTGTATTTTTCTATACATTCGATTATTTGTTTCTCTTTACCATGGCAAAGTTCCATTCTTTTTTCTCTAGCTTTACAAGCGCCATTAATTGTTGCATTTCATGTAATCTGTCTATTGTTTATGCTTAAGTTCTCATTACAGGATGAATGAGAAAAGGGCTATTATTGGCCTCAGGAGCCCAGCTAGACTTAACAGAACAGAACAAAACTGATATTGATTAGTTATGTTAATTTTAAATTGAAAACAAAAGCTATCCTCAGGGCATTCAGTGGTTCTTGAAAATAATTTTTGTGGTATCTACATTTTTGTCATAAAACGTATTTTACGTTTTCAAAATGAACATGAAACATTCGCGATCGCGATAAATTAGTCGATAACTCAAACCGAAGTAAAGCGATGTAATGGAAGGTGAGAAAATTTATATAATTTAAATGATTGCTGAACCAGATGAATTTTCACTGCTTTGATGATAAGTTATCTACCAATATAAAAATTTTGAGGGATCACGGGAAGCCATAAACTCAGCTTTATTAACACCTTGGCGAACAAAGACCTTGGTATTCTTTGGCCAAGATTAACACTATGCGGTCCGCATATATTTAATGATAAGTTTGCCATGTAACCGGTTCCGTGTAACTTGCTCCGCGTTGCAAAATGGTTTTTTCTAGTGGCAGCGAAATTTAAGTTACTTTTAGTTTAGTATTTTTCATTATAAGTAATTTTTCCCCACTAAATATCAAAAATTATAAGTATGATATAAAATACAACGGTAAAGCATCAAACTACTGGTTACTATACTAAAAAGTAGGCGTAACTATCTTTCTTTAGCAAATTTTACTATATAATATGCTACCACTTTATTAAAACTATTCCAGAAAGCGGAGCAGTTGGCATCCCTGTACTCTATTGTCCCTTGACATAATGTCACATGAATATCACGTTGCAAAGCGCGGCATCTATGTGTTGTCACCGGCCACTAACGTTTGGCTTGGACATGACACCAACGTGTTGTCGCCGTCTGTTAGTGTATGGCTTGCGTATGGCACCAACGTGTTGTCACCGGCAGCTGACATTTGGTTTTCACGTGACAACACGCTGGTGTCACCGGACATGAAAGTGTTAATCATACGTTGATGCTATTTCCCTGATTGATAAATACCCTTGAAAATGTCCTTACCTGTTTTTTTAACTAAGCTATTCATATGATTTTTGTATTTATATGTTGAATTTCCAGCTACTACGCCTTTTGTAAAATGTTTTATAAAATGACATACAATTACAAAGAAAAGCTTTGAGCAGCGATGGCTCAGGGGATAGAGAGTTCATCTTCCAATGAGTAGCAGCTACACTGAAAATGAAACTTTTCAAAAATAATTTCTTCTTTAAATTTTTTCAGTATTTAAGTATTGGACCATATTTTAAGTTAAAAAATTCACTACGGATGACTAGTATGATATCCGTGGTTAATTTTTATTCATACGACGTACGAGAATTCCGCAGTACGATGCTGATGCCAGTCAGCATCGTACTGCGATCATTTTCAGCAATGGTCAATGACTATTTTTAGCAATTTCCTAGTTGCAGCTACCCTGAAAATGCACTTTTCAAATATAATTTCTTCTTTAAACTTTACCAGTATTTAAGTGTTAGACCATATTTTAAGTTACAAAAAAAAATTCATTATGTATCTTGAAGAAATTCTACTAGTATCAATGTATTTTTCGTGCGTCGTACGAGTATTACTTAGTACGATGTTGTTGAAAGAAATTAAAGTTTAATTCCCTCGTAAATTTTCTACGATTTTAAGCAATGACTATCCCTTTTTTCGCCAGTGGTAGTTAATTTCATTAGCGTTTTTTTTAAAAAACATATTCCAGTTGCGTTAACTCATTTCGAAGAGAATACAATAAGTGGTAGTGAAATGACAATAAAATTATTATTGCAACAAGGTAGCAACATTCTAAAGAAATTTAAAAATTGGCAGAAAATTATCCCGGAAAAAAATGTTTGAGCTAATATTATTCAGCTAATATTATTAATGTTTTAATTGTTATTAACCAACTATATTAGTAAATTAAATATCTGAGTTACCACTGATTTACTGTATTTCAAAAATGGACGTTAACCCTTTGGTGACGGGTGATTCATATAAGCATTTGTACGAAATCAGAATCAGGATGCAAATAAATTAAAAACGATAACTTATATGTAGACGTTGCTAATTTGACAGACTTACCTTGCTTTTACTTTAATTATTGTTTGTTTAATCATATATGTAATCAATGTTAATTCAAAGTTTTTTTTTTTCAATGCCCACCTGTGTTAACATCAGTCAATTCAGGCATTTACAGGGCGATTTTGTTGACCTCGCTTTTAAGGGCACCATATTAGGTGGGCCAACGTCGCTCCCACAGTGAGAACATCTATGCCTTGCCCGGGATTCNTTACACAAAAAAAAATTCATTATGTATCTTGAAGAAATTCTACTAGTATCAATGTATTTTTCGTGCGTCGTACGAGTATTACTTAGTACGATGTTGTTGAAAGAAATTAAAGTTTAATTCCCTCGTAAATTTTCTACGATTTTAAGCAATGACTATCCCTTTTTTCGCCAGTGGTAGTTAATTTCATTAGAGTTTTTTTAAGAAACATATTCCAGTTGCGTTAACTCGTTTCGAAGAGAATACAATAAGTGGTAGTGAAATGACAATAAAATTATTATTGCTACAAATATTATTCAGCTAATATTATTAATGTTTTAATTGTTATTAATCAACTATATTAATAAATTAAATATCTGAGCTACAACTGATTTACCGTATTTCAAAAATGGACATTAACCCTTTGGTGACGGGTGATTCATATAAGCATTCGTACCAAATCAGAATCAGGATGCAAATAAATAAAGAACGGTAACTTAAATGTAGGCTTTGCTAATTTGACAGACTTACTTTGCTTTTACTTTAATTATTGTTAGTTTAATCATATATGTAATCAATTTTAGTTCAAAGTTTTTTTTTCCAATGCCCACCAACGTCGCTCCCACAGTGAGGACAGATAGTACAGAGAAGGAAAGAACATCCATGCCTTGCCCGGGATTCGAACCCAGAACCTTTCTGGTGCAAGGACAATTCCCTGCCACTTTCACAGGCCGATGTTAGTTCAAAGTATAACTAAATAATTTTGTTTTGAGCTAAGTAATGGTGAATTAAATAAATCAAAAAAATATAGCCCCGCCCACAAATAAACTGCTAAAGAACTACTTTGATTACCAGTTTTATATTTTTACCCTGATTGATACGGTTTTAAGTTGGCACGCATTTGTGACAGACCCCACGAAAGGTCTAAATTAAAGCATATAAAATTAACAATAACCTCATAAGACAATTGTGAAGATTTTTTTACATTTTTCCAGACTGCGGGCCACCCGGTTGTAAGCAGGTATTTTTATTTTTATTATTATTATTATTATTTTTTTTTTGGCCGAGTTTAAACTTATTATCGATTGATTATCATATGTGTTTTAATCATTTATATGTTATTGTAGTCAGATTTATTCTAAATAAAATTTATAAATTAAGAATTTTGTCCAAAAGCATTAGTTTTGTCATTAAATATACAAATGAAATCTTCCGTGAAATCACTCAGACATATGCGCAATAGATTTGATACACGTAAGTGTAATAGCTTTTTCTTTTTCCTTTCTTTTTTTTTTTCTTTGGAAGAAGAAGAAAAAATTATCACATTACACTCACATGTGCGTGTCACGCTCTACGTAAACCTGAAAAATTTAAAGTTAAACTAGCGTTTGATTGGAACCCTCAGGGCAATAGAAAAAGAGTGAGACCTAAAAATACAGGATGATTATAAACGAATTGAAAACAATAGGAAGGACATGGAGAGAAAAGGAGTGAAAAGGAATATGGATATGAGGAATCTAATATTAAGTGTAATAGAAATAATCGAAAGTTAATTGTTATTTATGAAACTATATGCATTAAATAAGCTTCTATATTTTTTTTCACAGATTAAATATTTTCAGTCACAGATAGTAAATGTAATAGAAATAATCGAAAGTTAATTGTTATTTATGAAACTATATGCATTAAATAAGCTTCTATATTTTTTGTCACAGATTAAATATTTTTAGTCACAGATAGTAAGTGTCATNCAAAATTGCAAACTTTTTTGTATCTTTTTTGAGCCATGGCGACTTTTTTTATAACTTTTTCTAAACTTCAATCTAAAGCTTTCGGATGTCGTAGTCTATTATTCAGTAGCGTACAGTTTATTGTACTTCAATGTTAAAGTAGAAATAATCGAAGGTTAATTGTTATTTATGAAACTATGTGCATTAAATAAGCTTCTATATTTTTTGTCACAGATTAAATATTTTTAGTCACAGGTAGTAAATGTCATAGAAATAATCGAAAGTTAATTGTTATTAATGAAACTATATGCATTAAATAATCTTCTATATTTTTTGTCACAGATTAAATATTTTTAGTCACAGGTAGTAAGTGTCATAGAAATAACCGAAAGTTAATTGTTATTTATGAAACTATATGCATTAAATAAACTTCTATATTTTTTGTCACAGATTAAAATTATTTTCCTAAAACTCCAATTTCTAAATGTACTTATTTGTACTAGTTTAGTAGAATGTCCGCACTAAAAAAGGCTATCTAATTATCATTCATTTTCATTGAATAAAATAATGGAAAAACTTCTCTGTATCAACTTTATGTAAGCATTTTTTAGCAGCAAATGTCTTAGAAGATTTGCAAAACTGCTTGCGCAATTTGAAAAATCATGCTTGATTTTTTAGAAATGGTGTCCTTTTTCACCATTTAAAATTTACATCGACCAAATTGAGCGTAGGAAGTTAAAAGCTGATTTCCTTCTTCAATATCACTGATTAAAAAGACATTCTTGTATAAATGTTACACTTCTTTCAAGTCCCTTATATTTTTACTTAACTTTAACCTATATAGATACAGAGATGCCAACTTGCTCCGGACTGCAAATAAATATTTTAAAGTGGTAATTTATCAATTGTGATTCTTGGTTTAATAAATTCAATTTTATAAATTTTTATCCACCACTATTTCTAAATAATTCGTTGGCTTATATAATTGACCACTTAATAGTAATTTTGTTATGTTATACATTTTAAAAAGCAAGTAAAAATTGTCAAATGTTTGTAAAATTTACGTAGTAGTTATTTACCGTTATTTTAATTATATTGGTGCGTCCGGAGCAGTTGGCATCTCTGTTAACCCTTTGCACTCGAAGTCCTTTCAACAGTTAAAAAAAATGTACGCAACCACTAACGTTTTGAAAGATTTTTTACAAACTTACCTCATAATACCCGGATATCACTGAATGACTTAGACTTAGACTAATTTCTGTCACGGAGTACCTGTCCGCGAAGCGGACACTCCACTCCTTCAACTGAGATAGTGCCCGTGGGCGCCTGTGGTACTGTCTTTAGCATGAAATACAAGAGAAGTAGCAGAAGCTTTGGTTGGCGNGGTAGTAAGTGTCATAGAAATAACCGAAAGTTAATTGTTATTTATGAAACTATATGCATTAAATAAACTTCTATATTTTTTGTCACAGATTAAAATTATTTTCCTAAAACTCCAATTTCTAAATGTACTTATTTGTACTAGTTTAGTAGAATGTCCGCACTAAAAAAGGCTATCTAATTATCATTCATTTCCATTGAATAAAATAATGGAAAAACTTCTCTGTATCAACTTTATGTAAGCATTTTTTTAGCAGCAAATGTCTTAGAAGATTTGCAAAACTGTTTGCGCAATTTGAAAAATCATGCTTGATTTTTTAGAAATGGTGTCCTTTTTAACCATTTAAAATTTACATCGACCAAATTGAGCGTAGGAAGTTAAAAGCTGATTTCCTTCTTCAATACCACTGATTAGAAAGACATTCTTGTATAAATGTTACATTTCTTTCAAGTCCCTTATATTTTTACTTAACTTAAACCTATATAGATACAGAGATGCCAACTTGCTCCGGACTGCAGATAAATATTTTAAAGTGGTAGTTTATCAATTGTGATTCTTGGTTTAATAAATTCAATTTAGTAAATTTTTATCCACCACTATTTCTAAATAATTCGTTGGCTTATATAATTAACCACTTAATAGTAATTTTGTTATGTTATACATTTTGAAAAGCAAGTAAAAATTGTCAATTGTTTGTAAAATTTACGTAGTAGTTATTTACCGTTATTTTAATTATATTGGCGTGTCAGGAGCAGTTGGCATCTCTGTAGATATAGGAACATAAGTATAAATTTGATACTTTAACCCCAAATATAGCTTAACTAATCTACTTATGTATACTCCAAACATGATTATGTGGGGAAGCGACCAATGGTGATTCCTCTTTTAAGTATTAAGCCAATTATTTTCTTAACGTAATCTCAATTAGAAGTAAAGCTGATAGCATAAACTTGAAGTCTGCTATCGCTACAGCTACTTTTTTCACACTGACCTACACTTACTGCCATTATCTCGTAATAAAGCTAGAAAGAAGGTAATAAAGCTATCGAAATTTCACATTGGCAAAAAGCACATTATTTCTAAAAGCTTCAAGCATGATCTTTTATTTTGTGCTAATAGTTGAGCTCCTTAACCCTTTTAAAGGCTGTGGTAAGTATACTGACCCCCACGTTTTACCACTTTTAATTTAGGTTTCCACTTTTCCATAACTTCAGCTTTCTTGAAGTGAGTTTGAATAAAATTGGTAACCATGCATTTGTCACTTTTAATAAAGTGTAAAAGTTATAAAATACGTAATTCTTTTTGAAGTTTGTAGCATTTAAGGAATTTATTTTATAAATAAAGAAAAGTAAAAGTCAGTAAGTTCCTAATAGGTATGTTAAATATATTTACCACCAAAAAAATGGCATTTTTATAAACTAAATGAGTTTTTCCTTTTTTATATATCAATTACTGTTCATAAAACAATTTCAATTCCAAAAATACTTTAATTTACCTTTACTAGAAATAAAAGGCCCATTAAAGGGTTAAGTAAAAAAGAGTATCATTAACTGAAAATAACAAGCAATTTTCTAATGCTGTTATTCTCTTTTAAAACTTAAGCAATGAATTCTTTAACACATTGCTGACCGGTCACGAGTTAACTCGTGTTTTCGTGGCCAAGCGTTTTAAAATGGTCTCGTGGTGACTATTTTACAAATTGGGCGTAATTTTCCTTACTTTTCAAGTTTTACTATTTAATTCTCTAATAATTTATTATAATTTTACAAAACCCGATATATTTGCAAAACTTGTGGTGTACTATTACATGTGGGTGATTGTTATGCTTTTTATCATACGAAAAAGAAATATTAAGAGTTGAATAATAAATAAAAAATTTTAAAGTTTATTTATATTGTTTTACTTCCACATCCGCTTTCAAAAACAATAGCCGGGCTCATGGGGAAATTTTCAGAAAAGTTGCCGATCAGCTATGTGTAAAGAAACAAAAAGTGTCTTTAACCTAAAAGTAACGAACACTTTTCTAAAATTGTTGATCTCTTCTAAAATTTACAGCATTAATTTTTTTAAGAAACAAAGAGCGTTTCTAACAGGAAATTAACAAACAATTTTCTAATATAGTTATTCTCTTCTAAAATATAAGCAATGAACTCATTAAGAAACAAAAAGTATCTTTAACCTGAAAGTAACGAACAATTTTTTTAAAATTGTTTATCTCTTCTAAAATTTACAGCATTGAACTCTAAAAATCAAAGAGCGTCTTTAACTGGAAATCAGCAAACAATTTTATAATATTGTTGTTCTCTTCCAAAATTTAAGCATGAACTCTTTAAGAAACAAAAAGAAGTGTCTTTAACCGGAAAGTAACAATTTTCTAAAACGTGCCAGAGTTACATACAAGCTTCAAAGAAGCACTAACTAAAAAATGTTTGCACCATTCTTTCTCCTACCATCCGGAGTTTTATTGATGAACTCAGAGAACTTAGTTGTCATTTTGAGGATCTGAGCCTGAGCCATAGAAAAAAATAACGAGTTTTAAACACATCCGCGGCGTTTTCTACCTATGAAAAAAGAAAAAAAATCAAAGGTTTGAAGAAAACACATCAAAAAGCTAACGGAGTAGTAAAGTCTCCGCCTTATCTCTATCTTCTATGATAGAGATGCCGCTTTTAGTCTCTTCCCTTCTCATTAAATTTCTCTTCAGCAGCCATTTGAAAACCATCACTTTCGCCAAGAATCAACACTCGCTACCATTTCAAAATTGCAAACTTTTTTGTATCTTTTTTGAGCCATGGCGACTTTTTTTATAACTTTTTCTAAACTTCAATCTAAAGCTTTCGGATGTCGTAGTCTATTATTCAGTAGCGTACAGTTTATTGTACTTCAATGTTAAAGCAATTACGAAAATATGAAGGTAATGTGAGAGTATTGTCGGCTTTCTGTTGAGTTTAACAAATAAAGAAAATCAGTGATAAAAGGATTGTGACTTGTGGCAAATTGCATTGAGAGTTTTGAAGACTAAAGAAAAGAGGATTCAAGAAATAAGCAAACAGCAAAATACACTTTTCAATTTCCGTTGTCGCCGATTGACAATCTATCTTTTTTTGCAAAATTGTTCCAAAAAAATAGATATCAGTTTATGTTAAATAATATTTCAGCTATTCTAAAACAAAGTCCATTTTTTGATGAATATTTCACTTTAGATTCTTTTTAGATTCTTTAGATTCTTTTTCTTTGAAAACCATTACATTCGCCAAGACTCAACACTCGCTGCCATTTCAAAATTGCAACTTTTTTTCTATATTTTTGAACCATGGCGACTTTTTAACACGTTGAATGAAATGGGGGTCACCGGTGCTCGGCACTGAATTTGTTCACAGCACCACGGGGGTCACCGGTAACTGGCGATGCCAAGATAATTAGCAACACATAATTCGAGTAATTTTTTTTAAATATTATTATCGTTACTTAAATGGTTTGAAGAAATTAATGCAATATAGAACACACAAAAATAGGTTTATTTATATATACAGCGATGTCAACTCGCTCCTGACAAAGAATAAATATTTTCAAGTGGTAGTTTATTAATTGTGATTCTTGGTTTAATAAATTCAATTTAGTAGATTTTTATCCACCACTATTTTTAAACAATTCGTAGGCTTATGTCATTCACCACTTTTTTCAGATATACCATGATAAACCTTTTAAAAAACTAGCAAAATCTGTCTAATATTTGCAAATTTAGTTTGTTTTTATTCACCGTTTGACCAGAATGGGCAAGCCATGTGAAATTAGCGTGGCTTTCAACGCGTTAATAAAAAATATTAAATACTTACCAAAAGTTATTTTTCGCATGAAATTGTCGTTGGATAAACGATCTCCATAATTGCATACAAACATTTTTTAATTCTCTCAAAGAGTTTTCATTATGGTAGACGAAACTATCTTGTTTTTTCATCAATTTTAATAATGAATCGCTTATGCTATCACTTTACTTTATGAAAAAAGGAAAACATTCGAAGCTTTATTTTCATTTATTTACTAACTATTTAAATTGAACAGCTTCTTGTGAGAAGTTATCAACCGTTTTTTCACCGTTTCTATTGGACAATGAATTATTAAAAAAGTTTAAGCAAAGTTTTAGCGTATAAAGTTTTAGCAAAGTTCCAGCATAGACAAACCCCAAATATTTATTTTGCAAAGTACATATTTTTGATATAATGTCATTTTGTTATGATTTAAAAAAATTTTAGATGATAATTAAAAAGAGAAACTATTCACTAAACTTACTCACAAATTTTCTCTTTTGTGACTCATCATTATTTCACGATAATGTCATTAATTTTGAAGCGACATTATTCCTTAACGATGTGTATTACAAATTTATTTTCTTATGCACTGTTAGAAATTTCGGTTCACGTTGAATTCTAATATTGCGCAATTTCTCTGCAACGTTATCTGGTGCTAAGTTAATCCCTATTATGGTGCAAAGTTTGTAGTCAATTGAGAAAAAAAATTTAAAAAAAAAATGAACTTGACTGTGGGATATTATGGCTCATCTTATATGGTATTATGGTTCAAATATGGTACGCACCTTATTCAAGTTTTAGGAAGATAGCCTGATATAATGGTTCGCGATGCATACATTTAGTGGACGGGGAAAAAAGCACCAGAAGAGAAGTACGAATAAAGCACGGAAAGAAAAGAACCTCATTAATTATTATCTACTTGTCTGATTCGATTCGGATTATAAAACCCAAATTAAATGTAATTAAATAATTTTTCGAACGCAATTGTATATTTCCTAAAAAAATTTATTGACATATAAGGTTTAATTTAAAGTTTACTTAAAGGAACATACCCCACTTCATTTTATTAAACAAACTGATTAGGACTGTTCAAAATTTTACCAATCACTCTTGCAATTGTATTGTGATATACGATACAAATAATATTTTTTCAACCATTTAATATTTAAAAATTACAAAAGAAAATACAATACTTTATCAATTTTTTTAATATTTTTAACTTATGAAAAAATTAAGCACCTCTGATGGACTACTGTTAATTGATAAATTACACTATGAAACAAATATTTGTTGCATTTATACATATACTTAATCCTGCCTAATTCGGGTGTGGAGATTTAAAATCTGAAATTAGTTTTATTCCAGAAGCTAGAAATTTTTTAATGATATTTTTACTCTGTTTTTCGTCGAAATGCACAAGTTTAAAAACGTGATACATAAGAGGGGCTCGTGTAAATGTGGCGACAATTTTCTAGGGGAGTTATGACACATCATCAGGATTAAAAATGCAAAGGAACAACATCCGGAAATGTCGTACGCGGTAAACTACGCTTCTCTTTTATGATATCTTCAGAAGCACGTTACGAAGCAGCTCGCAATAAGAAAGAGCCCTTAGTGGCGCATGACGATATTTCCGGGCATCGATTCATATGCGATTGTAAACCTGATCATGCATCCTAACTCCCCTTGAAGATTTATGCCTTCTCCTGATATATTATGTATTTAAACTTGCACATTTAGACAAGAAATAGAAAAAAATTTAATTTAAAAAAGAACTGTAGCTGAGAGAAACCGTTTGCAGATTTAAAATCAGCGTTGCAAAAGTATCTGAGTTCTGTCAAAGAATCTCATGCAACTGAAAATTCCTCCCCAGTGTAATTTATAATAATACTAATACTAAAGTATTTTCCATTTTATAATTGTATTTACAATTAAAAGTATTAGGGGGACCGGAAAGTAATGCCGTTTCGGAGCATTAAATATTCGTTAGTCTCAAAAACCAATTATTTTTTTTCTATCCATTTCGATTCATTTTCAATCCGGCATTGAAAGGTTGCTAACGTGGATGAATACATTACTGATTCAAACTAAAATCTTGATAACAAACATCAAATGCACCAAAACGACATTACTTTCAGGTCCCCCTAATATATAAAGTAAAAAAAGTTCCATTTAGTCAACTTCAAATTTGCATCTATGTAAGTTTGTACTTTGAATATTTTTTTTGAATATTTAACTACGCTCAAATAATTTTTTAACTTTATTAAACGTGGTTTCAATGGCACGAATATAATCGGAAGTTATATGAATATATTTTTTAAATATTTAACTACGTTCAAATAATTTTTTAACTTTATTAAACGTGGTTTCAATGGCACGAATATAATCGTAAGTTATATGAATATTTTTTTTAAATATTTAACTACGTTCAAATAATTTTTTAACTTTATTAAACGTGGTTTCAATGGCACGAATATAACCGGAAGTTATATGAATATTTTTTTAAATATTTAACTACGTTCAAATAATTTTTTAACTTTATTAAACGTGGTTTCAATGGCACGAATATAATCGGAAGTCATATATAATAATGAATTAAGCTCTTTTTTCTGGTTTTATCTGCTTCCTATGCTTTTTTTGCAGTGATCTTTTTTCCGGATTCCATTTATTATGATTAAAAACACCCAATTATTCCAAGAGTGTATTTTGCAAGTCAAGAAAACTTCTAAGAAAGTGTTAAACTATCAAAAGTTAATCAGGATCACGGAAACATTCCGTGTAATATAAGAACTTAGTTGATAGAAGTTTACTTATGGTTGAAGTTGCTGTAACCTTAATGTAACTCGTATATGGTTTTCATCATCGAAATAGATGAAACAGAAACATTTGACACAAAATCATCAGAAACTTGCGGAAAAGGGAAGCATATGCAGTTTAGAAGTCAACTGATACTACTGTCGGCGTAAACTCTTTGACCAAATCCCCTAAGGGCCTCCCCCCCATGAACCCCTGGTATAACTCAACCACCACTTAGCACTAAACTGAAAGGGATGAAAGCTGGATAGACAGATAGTATTTATTTAAAGATCTCAACTTATTTCTTAGACGGAGATAGGATAACGGCAGATGCATATAAATGTACCGTTAAATTGCAATTCTCTTATCTCCCGATTTAGGATAAGAGAAATTTTTGTGAAAATATATTATTTGCAACAAATTAACTAATTGAATTATATTACTGAGCGAATTATTGACTTAAATAATTGAATTTAAAGAAAATTAAAAATAACTGGTGCTTTATATCTATCTGTCTTTCTCTTCGTCTCAACAAAAAAAGAGGGATTTATCTTCGTAATCCTTGAATTGGAAAGCACAAAAATTATTATAATTTGGGTAAATAATTCGCAATATTACCATATATAATTGAAGAACTGAGTGGATGAAGGAGGAAAGTGACATTTTTAAGGGTATTTATTAATTAGGGACAATATGAGCGTATAAATATAACATAATTGTGTTTGCTTTCACTTTAATTTTAACTTATCTGAATTAGTTTTGAGAATACTTACATGATTTTTATTTTAAATTAGGAAATGGTAAATAAAATAAGGCGGAGATTTATTAGTCCCGCCTTCTAACTAATCTATAATAAAATAGTTCAGATACCACATTTTTTTTCCTATCCTGATTTTAGCAATTCTGAAGATGTCCCTTACCTGGTTCATCCACTACACTCTTCAATTAATTTCTTATGTTTGGTCTTGTTAAGAAGTAAATTTACATAGTTTAAAGTTAACCCGTGACACGGACTGCTGTTGTAAAATTGCTACATTGTGTGGTAATCAAAAAATTATCTTTGTGAAAAAAGTTGCAGGGCATTTATGATTAAAATATATTGATAATTTCTAGTTTTAGCTACTACCTGAGTTTTAAAATATTGCAGTAACGCATTTACAGAAGAAAATATGAACATTTCTTCATTATTATTTTAATTTGAACATTAATATATTGCTTCTCCATGATAAATTTGAAGAATGAAAAAATTTAGTTACCTAAGTGTTAAAAAGTCTTTTAATTTTTTTTCTTCTTAAGTCTTAAAAAAAACTCTATTTGGCAACAATAGGGAATATTTCGTGGCTACTTTATTTCTACAGATGACTTTTGCTCATTATTATTTCGCTAAAATACACAATATACTTCAATTTAAAATTAATTCATAATAATTTTCAATTTATTATTTGAACTTTGATCATAGCTATTACATATTACATACATGCTAACTTATAACCTTTTCGAGGATCTTCTCTTCTAGGCATAATTAAAACCGAATAACAGAAATATATTGCTTAACTTAAGCAGAAATATATTGTTTAATTTATAAGAGCTAAAATGCATCATCGTATGATTATTGAACTTTCGTTCATTCGTTGTGGTGGAACTGGGCGTCTGAGGCTTTACGGTCCTTTTCCCATTCATCCTGAAATTAGACTAAGAAACATACATCACAAAAATAAAGTTTGGGGAGCAAAATGGAGTTCTTGAGAGAGAAAAAAGTGGCACTTTGTCATTATCAGGTAATAACGAAATTACAAGTAATTAAAAAGTACACGAAAAAAGATAGAAATAAACTACAATGGGAAAATACACACTAACGAATATTTATAATTTGGGAATACATACAAAAGGGGGGCGAATTAAAGGAATGTGAGGAGGTGTAAATAAGTGCGACTCTGTTAAAGTGGGGACCCGGCCGTTCTGGTAATCACCACTAGCCGGGTATTATCCAACTTCAATGCATAATATGTACTACGCATCGTACGCTCATCGAACTTTTATATAAATGTTCAATTAATTTTTACGTAGTGGTGATAAAAATCATTTTAAAATAAATAAAATCCATGAAGTAAGCATAAAATTTACTAAAGCAGAGATGCCAACTTGCTCCGGACAGCAAATATATATTTTAAAATGGTAGTTTATCTATTGGGATTCGTGGTTTAATAAATTCAATTTAGTAGATTTTGACGCACCACTATTTCTAAATAATTTGTAGGCTTATATAATTCACCACTTTTTAATATTTACGTCGAGGCCTCCCTGGTCGAGCGGTATTGCTCGCCAAACGCTCTGTTAAGCGTGGAGGTGGCGGGTTCGAATTCCGCCGTAACCCTGGATGTATTCTTTGTAATGTCCTTCTCTATATTGTGCTATCTGTTCTTCTATTTGACAAAGGTTTATAAGCCTTAATTGAGCACTCAAGCCTGCAAATGTATGTTATATCAATAAACCAATATTTATGTCATGCTATACCCTTTGAAAACCAAGCAGAAATAGTCAAGTATTTATTTACCATATTTTTAATTATTTTAGCGTGTCTGGAGCAGTTGGCATCTCTGTTATAGGTATAAAAACAAAATCTTCCAGAATTTTATTTTTAGATTTATGGAGGTAACAAACTAAATGCTAATCTCTCAAACTCTTAGATATATCAATTTAATGAAATATAATTTTGAGCTCGCTAAATATCAATACATTAAACATATTAAGATATTAGAGGATAAAGCAGGCAAGTGACATAATTTTCAGGGGTGCTTATTAATCAGGGAAAATAAAATAAAGTAGTCGCATTAATATGGGCATGTTTAACGCAGCAAAAATTGTTTTTGCTTTCACTTTAATTTTGACTTAACTAATCCATATTAATTTTGAGTATCCATACACGATTTTTATTTTAAATTAAATGGTGGTAAAAAAATACAGCAAAGAGTCTTTAGCTCCATCTTCTAATAAATCTGCAATAAAATATTGGGCAGTCCGGGAAGTTCGCACCGATTTTCGATAGGCGGAGCTCCCAAACTACGCCATAGCTATTCATACGGTAGCAAACTACTTATGAAGCAATTTGAAGTTTTCCTAATTTCTCAACCACTTTATTTTGGATAATATTCATTCAATATGTATCAGACTTCGATATATGCAATAAGTTTCTCTATCTCAAAAGTGATTAAAAACAATTAATGATCCATTTTTAAAACAAGGTATATATTTTATGATACAAATTTCGTTGTTAATTAAATATTTTTGGCTAACCTTCGAGAGCTCTACCTATTAGAAACCAGCATGAACTTTCCGGACGACCTAAGAGTTTGTATACCATATTTTCCTTTTCTTACCGTGATTATAACTACTCTGAAAATATAACTTACTTGGTTCATCCACTCGGCTTTTTAATTATCCTTATTAATTCAAGAAAAAATTGAATTTTTTTGACAAATTCTATATCTTTGAATGTTGTTAGATGTGTTGGTTTATTTCTTATTACTGTCTCATACCTGTCAACTTATACCCTTTTTAAAGAGGTGATTCAACAAGTATAAACACTATTAGAGTCCTAGTCCTAGTGTTTAGATTTTACTGGGCACCTGGGCCACGAAGCGGCCCCTATCCCATTCATCTGGAATTTTTGAACAGTTTTGGTTGAGCAATGAGGTAAGCAGGCAATGGAGTTGCTTTTATGAATGTTTCAAGCTCTTTGCTTGAATAACTAAAAAGGAATCAAAAATAAATTGAGCAGCTTGCTCTAAACTGTGTTTGTTTGATTTTGGAGTTGTTCAGAATTGTATCAGCATGAGTAAACGTTATTTTCAGAAAGGTTGATGAAATTATTTGTTTTGATAGTTATGATATGAGGCGTCGGAGGTGAAATGTGCAGCTATTGGTCTGTAGTTTTTATCTTTGATATAATTTTCAAATTTAAAGATTTCATTAAAATTTGCTGTTTTACATTCTATGGCTTTATCGAAAAAATCTGCGTTTAGCTTGTATATATGCTGTGATAGAGTTGGTATTTTGAGGTCTGCATGTATATTGGTATTCCGGATGAACCATCTTGCACAGGTTATTTTTCTAAGGATCTTGTTTTGGCATTGGTTTAATTTCTTCAGTAGATGTTGAGGTATCGTTGTCCAGGCAGGTGAGGCATAGGTAAGTATTGGGCGGATCATTGCTGTATATAGTAGCTTCTTTAGTTTAAGTGACATATTCTGATTATATATTAATGGTTGTATGGCTATTATTGCTGCATTTGCTTTATCTATTGTGCTTTTGATGTGATCATTCCAGGTGAGTTTGCTATTGATTATAAGGCCAAGATAATTTGCTTTTTTAACTATTGGTATTGGTATGTTGAACATTTTTGGTTGAAGTTGTGGAAGTATTTTAATTCTTCTTTTTTGTATAATTAATATTTGTGATTTTCCAGCATTTACTGCAGTTTTCCATTTTAAGCACCAGTCTTCTATTTCGTCTATATGGTCTTGTAGTTTTTGAAGAGCATGATTTGGGTTTCTGGATTTAATAATAATACCGGTATCGTCTGCGTAATAGGCTGTTATGCTGTTATAATCGGCTTTGTTTATAGGAAAATCATAAGTGTATAATATGTATAATATCGGTCCCAGAATGCTGCCCTGTGGTACTCCGGCTGTGATGTTTCTCTTTGTGGATTTTTTGTTTTTGATGGTGATTTGAAATGTTCTATTACAAAGATAGCAGGATAGGAGTTTGATTATGCCGGGTGGAAAATTCAGCTGTATGAGTTTATATATTGTACCAGTGTGCCATACTTTATCAAATGCTTTGGATATGTCGATCATCAGGAAGGCTATTGTTTCTTTATTTATGATTGCTCTACCAGTATAGTCTATTATTCGAAGTAACTGTTTGGTGGTACACTATTAGAGAGCTAGTAAACCTATTACATATATGTTTAAACTATTCAAATGTAATGGTAGTCAAAATCATTTTAAACCGTATATATTTAATGTAGAATAAAATGTGGTTCTGTAAATTTCATCACCACATTAAATATAAAAGTAAAATCTTCGAGAAAACCGGAAGTTTTGGCAAGTATGCTGTCAGATTCTTCGATTTACAAGCATTTAGTTAGGAACATATACACTTACAGATGAGCAATAAGCATATTAAAAGGTATAGTATCTATTTGATGGTTTGCATAGCAACATATGTTTATTGTAATTACCAAAATTATTATAAACAGTTACTGTTGTATTTTGTTCTGTGGATTTAACTGGATTTTCGATTCATGACAAGATATACTAAGAACCTCACACTATTCGTCTTTATTTTTTATCTGTTTTCTGACATCCTTTTAATTCTAATCTAGCATCTTTAAAATAAATGATAAAATGTTAATGAAAATCATTAAAATTAAGTCGTGCTTGTAACAAAGGTAAAATAGAGGTGGGTGAAATAAACAGCCTATGAGACATATATTTTAAACTTTAATAAAGAAGAAAAGAAAATGAAAAAGCATAGCATGTATTGTTAGGAATTTTTTAATACTATTGCATATCCTCAAACATTTGAGATATGCATATGTGCGGTGGTAGAGATATTTCCAGTTGTAGGCAATTAAAGCGGAAATTGTGAAAGAAATAGAAATTTTTTAAAAATCGTTATCAGAACATATGAACAAGAACATGCATCAACTTGACCTGTTAATTTATTTGTTTAACCCTTTCGCGCCGACTGTCACAAATACGTGCCTGCATAAAACCGTATCAATCAGGGTAAAGAGATAAAAATCAGTTTATTTGTGGGCGGGATTGTCTTCTAAACAAGAAGAAAGTGAAATCGACGTTAACCCTTTCGCGCCGACTGTCACAAATATGTGTCAGCATAAAACCGCATTAGGGTAAAAATTTAAAACTGGTAATCAAAGTATTTCTTTAGCTGTTTATTTGTGTTTATTTGTGTTATAATAGTTTGATTTATTTAATTCACCATTACTTTAGTTCAAAATAAAATTATTTAGTTATACTTTGAACTAACATTGATTATATATATGATTAAACTAACAATAATTAAAGTAAAAGCAAAGTAAGTCTGTCAAATTAGCAACGCCTACATTCAAGCTACCGTTTTTTATTTATTTACATCCTGATTCTGATTTAGTACGAATGCTTTTATGAATCACGCGTCCCCAAGGGGTTAATTTATAAGTACTGGTGAATAAAATTCCATTATATCTCATTTTTTTAAATTATTAACACGTTCACGCCGAGGTGACCCACCAGTGGGTCACGCTAGATTGTCTCATCTTGGCAGCGCACCGGAGTAAAAACTGGTAACAATAAATTTCATTTTTTATTTTTTTTCCGGGAATAATAAAAATCCATAACTACCAATTGTTTTTAACGGATGCAATTTTTATATTGAATTGCTTCTTCGCCGTGATAAATTTCCTTACAGTGAATTGTTATTGTTGAGAATAGATTAACTCCTCCCGAATATTATCTAATATTGAAATAGTTCTTCTACCAGTATTTTCTCTTTTCCCGTACCA
>NC_092215.1:41347214-41462680 GCF_043381705.1 Parasteatoda tepidariorum
CAAGCTGCTCAATTTCATAATGTAATAACATTTGTGTAATAAGCAAAGAGCTTGAAACATTCATAAAAGCAACTCCATTGCCTGCTTACCTCATTGCTCAACCAAAACTGTTCAAAAATTCCAGATGAATGGGATAGGGGCCGCTTCGCGGCCCAGGTGCCCAGTAAAATCTAAACACTAAGACTAGAGATGCCAACTTGCTCCGGACAGCGAATAAATATTTTCGTGTGGTAGTTTATTAATGTATGATTCTTGGTTTAAAAAGTTCAATTTATTAGGTTTTTATCCACCACTATTTCTAAATAATTCGAAAGGTTATACGATTCGCTACTTTGTGTTACTTTAGATGTGCTATACCGTCTAAAAAATAAGCAAAATTAGATAATTATTTGCAAATTTTAGTTTACAGTTGTTTAACGTTTTTTAAATAATTATGGCTCGTTCGGAGTAGTTGGCATGTCTGCTATTGCAAAGATCATACCTTTCATTCTTCCCGAGAATGGATTTTTCCATAGTTGGTGTAGAAGGACAATTACAGTAAAACAATCTTTCTCAGAAATATATTCATACTATGACCAAGATGAAATTCGCTATGGTATAGTCCATTATAATTTCACATATTTATTTTAATTATTAATATGTTGTGGTACTCAAACTCATTTATAATTATTATTGTAATTCAATAAATTTAATGGAATAATACGAGTTTTGCTACCACTTTAAATATGAAAATAAAAACTTCCGTCAAAACCGGAAGAGTTGGCAGCTACGCAACTTGCTCCGCTTAGTATTTTCTTAAAATATCTTAACTTTAGATGCTTTTAGTTTAGTATTTTCCATTATAAGTAATTTTTCTACCACTACATATTAAAATTTCGACGTATGATATAAAATACAACTTTCTTATTTCATGATGACTCTTTTAAAGAATGGGCTAAAGTTAATTTACCTTCAGAACTTTAATTTACCTTCAGAAGTATTTTATTGTTCGTGTTTAGAATATATTAAACTAAATTCAAATGAAATTTTGAAGATAATTTTTGTAAAAATGAAAATTCAGACGAAGCAAAAAATTATTAAAAATACTATTCTTTTTAATCATTTAATACCTTGTGCAATGTTTATTAATCCAACAGTTGAAAACGAAAATTGCTTAACACTAATTGATTTTCAATTTTGCAATATTTTTATTAATATTTCAGTCTATTATCAATTTTCTTAATCTAAAAGGAATCACATTTCACTCACAAAAATAAAAATCAATTGTTTCTCAAATGTTCATTTGTATTTTTGAATTTTAACGAAATTTTACCGAGCAAAATATTTTTTAAAATTTGTTTTACCTTCCGATTTTTAATAACAGAAAGATTATTTAGTGAAAGGATTATGTTAGTCCAGATTTCAAAAGTCTTATGTTTCTTGATTTCAATATGCATTTACTTCTCCAATAGAAAATTTTAATTTTTAATTTAATTTATTAAAAAGCATTCCTATTGTATGTTGCATCCTATTGATTTTTTTAAAAAATTTACTAAAAATTATCTCATAAATTATGTAAAATATTGCTTCTCAAAGAAAAAAATTTA
The DNA here is from genome assembly GCF_043381705.1 of Parasteatoda tepidariorum. Taxonomy (NCBI): domain Eukaryota; kingdom Metazoa; phylum Arthropoda; class Arachnida; order Araneae; family Theridiidae; genus Parasteatoda; species Parasteatoda tepidariorum. The sequence goes on from NC_092215.1 coordinate 41,348,801, forward strand.
AACGTATTATTAGACTTATTACATCTTTGATTATGTGAAAAAATTTCAGAAGTTATTATATAAAACATAGTGCCATTTTAGATTTTGAAAGTGATGACTTTTCTAATACTTCCTTATTCAATTAATTTTCCAACATAAAATGCTCCTTTTTGAAGCTTAGGCTATATTAAAATGATTTTAAATTATTTTGAATATCATTTAAATTTCTGATTTTTATCTAAATTATAATTATCTATTTTATTAAAGAGGAAAAACATATAATGTATATAAATCAATTAAAAAGCATAACTATTTTGAATAAGCGGGCGGAAATAATTTTTTTAAATTATATTCAATTTTAAAATTGACTTTATATGATAAAATTAGAATTCAAGCAATTTTTTTATTATTCATTGGAAATATAAAGCAAAGCCTAAAGTAGCGAATAAAGATAAATACTTTTTTAAAAAGTGAGTATGAAAAAAGAGATAATAAACTCAAATGTCGAGTATCAGTCATTGATTTGTTCTTTTTTTTCACTGAAACATGAACCACAGTTATAAGATTTCCTAGTCATACAAAACATCTTAAATTCAATTATCTCTCAGCACTTGGTTTAATTATCTTAAATGTTCATTCAATTATCTTGCTAAATCTTGTTCAATTATCAACTAAGGCTCTTCTAAATTTCAGAAAAATATTAATTAAAATTAAGTACTTCAATTAAAGTAATTTGAATTTCATATTTAAATTCATGCTCACAACTTAAATATAATCTGTTCGAATACCATATCTTCAAACCATTCACGAATAAGATATCATGAACAACAATCCAACCATTCTTAAAGATACTCTTATAATTGTTAATTATTAAAAGTATACAAACGTCATGAGAAAACAATACTATTAATTAAATTTTATTCAATAATTATAAAAGTTGAAAACGATTTTTGAAAGAATAAGCAAGAAAATAATAATTTCAAATTGCAAACTCTTAAAATAGAGAAGTTCTATTGTACTTATTTATGATTTTCAAAATACTTGGTAATTAATTTTCAAAGATTTAGAGCCACAAAAGCGTATTTTTTTCCTGATAATCTCAAGTTATTCTTTTCAAATTACTTCCTTAAAAACTTTTAATGATATTCTGTCGCAATAATTTCTAAATCTCTCTTTTAAAAACTAAATTTTTCTTTTGCTGATAATTATTCCCATAAACATTCAATAACTTATTCCAGCCAATTTTAAGGTGAAATTTTTTACATGATATATTCCTTTAAGTTCAACCATTTTCTTTTTCTATTAATACAATAAAGAGAATGTAGGTTTTTTAATAACTAAATTGAGTATTTTTATTATCATAGTATTTCCTAAGTTATTATTGCAACATGAAAATGTAAATAAATATATTTCACATAATTACTGTTGCGAAAAGGCAACGAAATTGGTTTTTCAATTATCTTTTCATTATTTCATTAATTTTCATCATGATATATATTTCATTATCAATGCAGCTTTTCCTAAGTTATTATTGCAACATAAAAAAATAAATATATATATTTCAAATAAATACTGTTACGAAAGGGTAACTAAATTGATAATAGATTTTTTTTCAGTATCATAGCACTTTCTAAGTTATTACTGTAACATAAAAATATGAATAAATATATTTTAAATAATTACTGATGCGAAAGGTATCAAAATTGGGTTTTTCATTAACGTAGCATTTCCTATGTTATTAGTGAAACATAAACAGATAAATAAATATATTTTAAAAAAATTACTATTGCGAGAGCGAAATTTTCTGTGGCTGGTATAAAAAGTAAACAGAGAAAAAAATTCTAATATAGTTACCATATTGTATAATAATAACATTTCTGGTAAAAAAATATATATTATTAAATAAAACATTAATATGAGGTGTTTAAACCCTTCATTTGGTAGTTTTCCTGTTCATTCTCATATAGCAGGGGTGGCGAACCTTCATACACCAACGCGCCACTTTTTCTAAAAAACTGTTTAATGATGTCATAGACGTGCCGTCAAGTAATTTTGACTTCGTGATTATTGGGAAAATAATAATACTAAATGCTATCAACTCAAAACTATTTACATTGAAGAAAAAAAATACATTTTGCAATGTCTCAGTTATAGGCGTAATTCAACTTAAAGTAACATCAGTGTGACTTCTGTTGCTGCAGATTAGATGACAAATAACTTATATTAGGTTGTAAGATGTTAGTTTAAGCAAGACTGTTAATTTTTTTTGCTAGTTACTTATTGTTAACTTGTTTTTTATGGTTATTAATTGTTTTTTTAGCATTAATTGTTAATTTTTTTATTAATATTTGTTTATTATTTTGTTTGTTTTTGTGATTTTTAATTTAATTGTTACATATGCTTCATAATGTAATAACATTTGTGTAATAACAATTCATAGTGCAATAACAATTGCGATCGGTGGGGTGCCCAAAATATTGTATCACGTGCCATAAATGGCACGCGTGCCATTGGTTCGCCATCCCTGTCATATAGTAACGATTAACCGGGAATGCTATTTTTCAAAATCACAGTTCTTTTTACCACTCTGTTAGTGAAAAATATAAAGCGGAAAAGTAAATTTAACCGAATAAACGGTTTTTTAACATGCTCTAAGGTATGATGAAATTACCGGAATTTATTGCATTTACCAAATTTTATAACATTTTATAAAATCATTACCAAAGCGCTTCGGTAAAAATTACCTTTTGGTGTTCTCATTGAGCCAGAAACACGGTAAACTTTACCATATCCTGGTAGTTTTGACCATGTTTTTTTCTCAGTGTACCTTTATAGAAAAGTGGTAAAGCATTTATTAGGATGTTAATTTCATATTTATTAGGATGTTAATTAATTTAATCCTCCACTTAACCCTTTCAAAGGCAGTGGTAAGTATACTTCCCGCCACTTTTTTACCACTTTTTATTTTGGTTTCCATTTGTTAATAACTTCAACTTTCTTGAAGTGCATTAGAATAAAATTGGTAACCATTTGTTAGTTTAAAAAAATATATAAAAGTTATAAAATACATTATTCCTTTTGAAGTTAGTAGCATTTATAAAATTTATTTTATAAATAAAGAAAAATAAAAGTCAATAAGCTCCTAATAGGTCGTGTTAAATATATTTACCACCAAAAAAATCCGCATTTTTATAAACTAAACGAGTTTTTTTTTTCGTATATCAATAACTATTCTTAAAGCAATTTCAATTCCAAAAATACTTTAATTTATCTTTACTAGGAATAAATGGCCCATTAAAAGGTTAATTTTTAAATATAGTTTTTAAAATATTGCAGATAAATAGTTTCAGGTCGATACTCAGATTTATATCATATTTATAGATTATGGTAAGCACGAATGTTGTGTTTATCCAATATATGTTTGGCAAAGTAAATAATTGAGTTTTCAATCTTTATTTTCTTTCAGTAAAGGTGAATAGGAAACGTAAAGGATTTAAACTACGTTTAATCAAAACTGTATTTAAGACTGTATCAGAACTATAACTGTAACATTCATTGTATTACAAATCCTCATAAAATATATTTTTTTCCAAACAGTCCATTTAAACTGATGAAATGTAGCAAAATAAGTAAAATTTTTAATTATTTTTCGATCAAACAATAAATATCTTACCATTTGATTGATTTTGATTATTTTAATAACTATTCAGCACATTTTCATTTTTATTAAATTACAAAAGCTGAAAATTGTTTGGCTAAAACGAATATAATTTATGTTAGTATGAGCATCCTACGGATTATAATTAGATTTCCAGAGTTCTTAGGCATTAATAGTTTTAATAATTTATTTATTTTTATTTTATGATTGAGTGTATGAATTCAGAAAATAAATAAAATATAAAAACTTAAAATAATAGAAAAGAAATTCAAAAAAACTTCGTTACACACTTAAATATTAACATTATTACTAACTTGCTTTAAAACTGAAAGAAAAAATACATCTTTTTCAGTTTTGCGGGAACTATAAGCTAAAAAGTGAAAAGGGGAACTATAAACGCAAAAGTTGATCTTAAAAATAGAATTAAATGATAAATAGGGCCCATGGGTCACTGGGCCTCGGTCTAGGAGGTCGTGGTTTCGATCCCCGCAGGCCAAAGTGTAGTAAATGGTCACTGATGCACGTTAAATCTGTCGAGTCTCAAAGTCCTCCATGTTCCCATAACAAATCAATACCTCTGGGGGTACTGATCCAGGAGTTTCCTTGTCTTTTGGATTGGTTCAAAATTACAAGCCTACGGAGTTTAACATTCGTAGTCGTAAACCCAAAATTGAGTTCACTGTTCAACGACGGTTATAAAATAAAATAAAATAAAATAAAATAAAGTGCACTTTTAGAGTCACGATCGCTCAGTGGGGAAAGCACTAAACTGACATTGTAAAGTGCAGGGGTGCGAACACCAGTGGTGACTTGAAATTCACCCAGCTTCCTATAGATGAATATCAGCTTGTCTGGGAAGTTGATGCGACCGGTGCGCAGTGCTGACCACCTGGCCACAATCATGGCGTTAGTCACAAAATTATAGAGCCTTAATTTCCCTGACCCCCCGGCCCACAACAGGCTGTCGCGGGATGCTATATTTTACTTAAACTGTACTTATAAGAACATTAAGCGAAAAAATATAATTATCTTTTTTTTTCTGTGTAAAAAACAGCCATTCTAATAGTTGTTTAAGAATAAAGGAAAAATGTGGTTAATTGTTTCGTAAAATATAGAGGGAAAGTTTTTAAACTATGATATGAAAAATCAAAAGTTAACAATAACTTACGAAACATTGCATCTTGGTCCTTTGACGCAGAAATTTTATTTAATATATTTTTTATACTTTTTCGTTATTTTGTGTTAATTTAAGTCAAAATAAGTGAAAAATATTTCGTTTAGCATTTTAATAATTTATGGTTATGAAATAATGCAAGAAACACCGCTGTCTTTTATTGCTTTAAACGTGAAATCTTCAATACAAAATTTTTTTTGTTTAATATTTACACATATATTAAAGAGAAACAGTTATTCGTAATTTAAATTTCTTTCAATTCAATTATTGATATATTTTTCAATAGGAATGAAAAAAAATCAAACAACTTTTTTTGGATTTTATATTTTAGTGCAAATATAATTCCGAGAATCTAACAAATTTTTTTGGTAAATATTAGACTGTTTTTTATTATTGAAAAATACCAGAATATATTTTTGCTTATAATTAGACCGTCAGAAAAAATACACAAAAAAAAAGAGACACCGGTATCGCATCTGCGTCAAACGGTTTAAAAAAAAGGGAGGAAAAATGTGGATAACATTTTTATAAATCTTCGAACGAAAGTTTCTGATTTGTAACAAGAAAATTAAAAATTAACAGTATTTTGCGAAACATTGTACCTTAATAGCTTTTGAACGTTTAGTCATGCATTAAAATAATTTTTTAAAAAAATCCCAGTTATTTTTAAGTAATTTTTAGTTTATTTTTTAATTAATTTATTTAATACAACAGTTGAAAAAGGAAATAAACAAAAACTTCATAAAATAGCATTAAAACTAAAAGTAAATTATAAATTTAGTCATAAAAAAAAGTTGTTTGCTCTCAATATCTATAACTCCTTTTTATAAAAAGAAACGCTTAAAAGCTAAACACTACATTACAGTCAGCTACAACCGCATCATAAGATCATTTTCTTAAGATACATCTATTGGGACTCCTCCTAACACCCATCCTCATCCTTTGATAACAAAAAAAGAACACAGGGATGAGTTGATGTAAAGAAGGCGGAGTTGAGATGTCACTCAAGTGCCGCCTTCTGGAATCTCTATTGGTGGAAGATCTTTTTAATGAAATACTTTTCAACTTGAGCATCTGTCAACACTCTGTACCGAATACATCTCCGCACCTCATTCACCCAGTCAACAAATAAGGCGTCAAAGACAACGACACTTACAATATACTTAACCAATATTCTCAAGAATGTTTTCAAAGATTTAGAATCAACATCCATTGGATTAGCCACAAATAAAAACGTCCAGTTAAAAAAGTTTTGGAATAAACACTCTTGGATTACTTTTGAAAAGTTGAATGATCTGCTCAGAATGAATGTTTTGAGTTGATATTTTTTGTGTGTTTTGTATTTTAAAGTAAACCAAAATGGTTGATTTTGGAGCAGCGCAATACGGAGACAATACAAAACGGTTTACAGTTAGTCATTTGTTGGATTTGCCGAGAAATGGTTGTTGTTTTATGCAGGATCAACCTCAACCTCTTCCTCAACAATTAGATATTGAGGATGGTGACAGGACAGAAGGTAGGTATATTTAACCTCTTAACAAATAACTATTTTATGCCCTAGAAATTTAGAAATACAACAAATCTGTTTAAGATTCTGGGTAATTAAATATAAAAGTAGTTTTTTTAATATATATAGGTTGGTATATTTAATCACTCAGCAAAAGGTAACCTCTTAACAAATAACAATGAATTGTCCTAGAAATTTAGAAATACAACAATAAAATTTATACACCAATAAAATTTATAAATTTTTGGGTAATTAAATTTTAAAAAAATAGTTTTTCTTGAAAAAAAAAATATTTAACTTCTTAGGAGAAGGTAAGAAGATTTAACCTCTTAACAAATAACTATGTTATGTCCAAGAAGTTTAGAAATAAAAAAACCTTTATAAGTTTCTGCTTTTTTAAGTACAAAAGTAATTTTTAAAATGTATTACTAATATAAAAACTGTTTTAGGCCTGTGAGTTTATTTAAAAATATTTTTTTAACAAAATTAAACAGAGATGCTAAGAATAGAACAAATATTTATAATATTTTTCTGGATAATTAAATGTAATAGCAAAAGCTTTCAAATTTAAGACAATTGGTGAAAATAATGCACATAGAATAGTAATAAAAACAAAGATGAACATATTTTTTGACGAAATATGTATAAAAAAATAATAAATTAAAAAAAAACTTTTCTAAAAATTTTACTAAAATAGTTTTAAGAAATGCTTTAAGTGGAGATACATTAAAAAATGATTCATATAATTATATACAACTATAATTACAATCGAATTGTAATTACAGTTGCATACATAGTTGGTTTAATATAGTTATATACTAATTGAAATTACAATCAAAATACTTTTAAGAATACTTTTCAAGTTTAAAAAAAAGCAAGTTTAATAAAAACTTTACTACAGCAAAACTTTACTACAGTTAAACTTTTTACTACAGCAAAAGGAGAAAAATTTTCAGATAAATAAATATAGATATTATGATGTGATAAAACATTTTAACAATTATTAAATGAACAATTTAAAAATTAAAAATTAATTAATTAATATTGTGTAACATTTGCATGACAGAAATTGAGGAAATGATTTTCAAGAAAAAATGTCAACTTTTTCAATTATACAGATGTCTTATTTGTACGAACTTTTCATGATAGCTGAATATGATATTATATTTATTTATCTGTTTCTGTAAGGATTAATGCGTTTGGGTGTCTGTATACAGTAGGCTAAACCCTCTGAACATATAAAAAGCCAATAATCCTTTGTAATTTTTTCAGAAACGAAAAACCTGATAATTCAATCATTTCATTATTCAAAATTATTTTGAAGGAATAAGACATTACGCTTCTCTATAATATATTTATAACATAAGTATATAATATATTAATATTCCTTATAATATATCCCTATAATATTCCTATATTATATTAATAACATAACACAAGTAGTAGTCAAAAGTAAAAAATATCAAATTACAATTGTCAAATTTCACAAATGTCCAAGCACCTTTTTTCATAAAATTACTTTATACACTGAGAAAAAAGTATGGTTATAACTAGCAGAATATGGTAAAATTTGCTGTATTTCGGGTTCCATGAGAACGTCAAGAAGCCCAGTAGTTCTTACCGAAGAGCTCTGGCAACGATTTTGGTAAAATTTTCTATAAAATATAATTTTAATGTGATAAAATTTGGTAAATGTGGTAAATTTTGGTAATTTTGTCAGGATACATTAACGCATGACATAAAGAAAATTTATTAGATTAAATTAGGGTTTTAATTTGTATTCTTTACCATATGGGCGGAAATAAGAACTATAGTTTTGAAAACCAGAATTTTCAGTAAACCGTTATGATACGAACGGAAGAATTACAAAAAGAATGGTTTAAATACCGTTTATTTTGGTTTATTAATCAAAAATATATTTTTTTACCGAAATCGTTCTTGACATACAGTACGGTAATATTTACTCAAACCTTAAAAAATTCATTACATTATTTGACTTGAAACTTCACTAATCGTTATCATTTTACCACTTGTTATCGTACACTTAGATAAAAAAAAATTATAGACGAAACTACCAGAATATGGTAAAATTTACTGTGTTTCTGGCTCTATGGGAAAACCAGAAAGTTCGATATTTTTTGCCGAAGCGTTTTGGTAATGATTTTGATAAAATTAATAATAAAATGTGGTTGTATTATCTGTGATAAAATTTGATAAATGTGGTAAAATTCAGTTATTTTTTCTTAATACCTTAGAGCATGGCATAAAGACGATTTATTCGGTTAAACTTACTTTTTTTGTATTTTTTTCTAAATGCGCGGTAATGAAAACTATAACTTATCTTTGAAAACCAGAATGTCATGTAAACTATTACCATAAGAAAGGAAAATTTATCAAATGAATTGTTTAAATACCGTATATTTTATTTTATTTTTTTTTGTTTTATCTTTAAAAATAACCCGAAAACGTCATTAGCATACAGTAAGGGAATTTTAACAGAATTTTTTTCTTCCTGTAGCCATGCAATGGATACGATGATGCATTTCAGTTTTAGAATTTTGTTTCATCTGTACCATGCGAGCAAATCTTGGTATCAATTTCAAATTTTAGACAGGATTATATTTCAAATGCTAATCTTTGTATTAAATTCCCAAGTTTGAACTTTGAGATTCATAGTTTTAATGCATACGTGTATTTCACGAATTCCAATCTTTAAAATGGCAATTTCAATATTATTTTAGAAGCAGTAACATTTTAGAGAGAAATCTAACAAACAACGAGTTTATATTAGTTTATGTGACTAAATTTCAACGTTATGAAACGAATTTTATTTCAAAAATAAACACCATACACAGAGAAAAAAAATCCTGTTAAAATTACCGTACTGTTTGGTGATTGGTTATATTACATGCGGTAAGATTTGGTAAATATGGTAAAATTTAGTTTTTTTCATGATACCTTAGAGCATGGCATAAAAAGCATTCTTTCGGTTAAATTTACTTGTCTGTTTTGTATTTTTTTTCTAAATGCGCGGTAATGAGAACTGCAAATTTGAAAATCATTATTTCTTGCAAACCATTAACATAAGAACGGAAAAATTATTGAATGAATTTTTTAAGTACCGTATATTTTGTTTTATTAACCAGAATTATGTTGTTGTTTTTTTACACCAAAAGCGTAATAACAAACACTTAGTGTAACTATACAATGGTTACGATAACATTTTTAAATTTCCTCTCGTTTGTTTGTGGAAACTAGTTTTAAGATTCTGTTTCATTTGTACACTATGTACAAATCTTAGTATCAATTTCAAATTTTAGGTAAGATCATGTTTCAAATGCTGATCTTTGCATTTGCGCAAACATTTTAGTTTAAATTTCTCGCCTTCCTAGTCCTTTCGCATTCTTAGTCACGTCTTTAAGGTTGTATCTTTACTTTAAATGAGAAAACATTTTACAAATCGGCTAATTTAGGCGAGAGAAGAGAAACTAAATTCCTAAGTTTTCAGTGCGAGATTTATAGTTTTAACACACAGATGTGTTACATGAACACCGATCTTTTAAATGGTAAATTCAACTTTATATTTGAGGCCGTGACACTTCAGAAAGAAATTTAACAAACAACGAGTTTATAACATTTAACGTAACTAAAATTTTAACTTTCTAAAAGCCAATTTAGAATTTAACTTCAAAAATTTACAAAGAGAATTTACATAGAGGAAAAAATCCAACTAAAATTACCGTACTGTATAGTAATGACATTTCTGGTTAAATGAACCATAATTGTGATCAATGAAACCAAAATATATGGTATTTAAACCATTCATGTAGTAAAATCATAAAATCGAAAGTTTGATGAGAATTAAAATTTAATGAATGCGAATTTGTAAAATAATTTTTATAGTAAGTTGTTTGCAACTCAGCAATAATCTATTAAGTATTTGTATAGCTAAGTGAGGTCAGAAGAAAAAGCATGTTTTAGTTCTCAATGAACTGCAAGGAAGAATTTCTCAAAATTGAGTGAAAATGTGTCAAAACAGCTCCGAAACAAATATAATCAAATGAAAAAAACGTGTACTCATTTTTGTGTATAGTGACATGCTCAAAGCAGCATATACTTTTTTTAGCTAAAAATGTGCTGTTTTGAGCATGTCACTAAACTCAACAATAAACAAATGAGGTATTTTGACACATTTTTGTTCTTTTTTAAGAAACCTTTTAACATTTTACATGATGCACAGAATTGGCATATAATTTTTTCTTTTTTTTTTAAACATCGATTCCATTTTTAAACAATGATTTTATAATATAAAGAACATTGTTTGCCAGATTTAAAATACAGAAAGGATAATGATTTTAAAAATTGTCTTTATTGTAAGTAGAAACTTGATTAATATATTTTTAAAGAAAAACCTTTCACATTATTAACATTAATTAAAATAATGTTTACATTTAACAACTGTAGCTAAGAATTCACTTGTAAGTAATTTGATTATTTGTCATTTAATATTGTAAAACAAACTGCGTTTTAAATCATGTTGAAAAATGAATCGAAATTTGAATTAATAACTTTTTTACCTTAACCCTCAATTCTTTAAATTTTAATTCTTAACACTTAATCCTTTTACATTTTTATATAAAAGCTGCAAATTAAAATCTTAAGGTTTTCGAAACGAAATGTTTATTATATTATATGCTATTATATGCTTCCAGAAAAAGAGTTAGAACTATAGCAAGTTTAACAATTATATCATTAATAAAAATGAAATCATATGAAATATTGCAATGCGATACAATTTATTTTGAGATCAAGAGTTATATAATTCTTATTTGATAATTTTAAAGTTTTTTGAAAATAATAAATTAAAAATCTGAGATTTTTTATGGGCATTCTTACAAAATGTCACCTTCTCCACTTAAATTAATAAATAAATAAAATGAAATTCAAATTTTTTAATATTGTCTAAAAACTATTTTCTTAGTTTAAATTTTTGTCAAGACAGTACTTTCTTGACACAAAAAAGTACTTTCTTGAAAGTACTTACTTTCGTTTTAGAACTAGCTTAATTTTTTTTGCCTAATAAAATGACGAAAATAAGGGTAAATTTTTTACACAGTTCTACGGTTCATTTTAGATGAGTTTACCGAAAATTTTTATTTTCAAATTTATAGTCCTTATTACCGAACATTTAATAAGAAATACAAAACTGAGAAGCAAATTTTACTGAATAAAGGGTTTTGAACCATGCACTAAGGTGTCATGATAGAATTACCATATTTTGCCACATTTAAAAAATATTATCACATATTATAAAATCATTGTTTATTGTTAATTTTACTAAATTCTTTACCAAAGCACGTCAGTAAGAATTACCGAGGTTTTTGATTTTCCCATAAAGTCAGAAACACGGTAAAATTTACCATACTTTGGTAATTTTGACCATACTTTTTTTTCAGTGCAGAATATTGTAAAATTTTTAACATAGCAAGCAAATTAAAAAACATCAAAAATATCCAATTTTTATTGAAAAAAATCGTTACATATTTCCTAATATTTGGGAGTATAAGTTGCATTAAAAAAATTATGAATCAGCACTTTCACGATTTATGAAATTTACTTTTTTTTAAATTTATGTATGTAAAAGTTATCATATGGTATTTAAATATAACTAAAACTATTAAAGATAGAAAATGCTTTACATTTTAATTGAATCGGCTTATTTTGAATTTGTAAAATTTGTCTCTGTTAGAACTTAGGAAACTATGTTTGATAATACACGCAACTTTTTACAAATTAATAATATCAATGCAGTTTACAAAAGCATTTTTTTTATTTAAGTAAAACAACTTGTGAGAAATGTGACATAATTTCAAGCTACGAATAATAATATAATGAAAAGTATTAATTTTTTTTAACTTTTCAATCTCACAATGTTACACAGCTAATAAAAATATGCAACTCTGATTGCTAAACAACTAAAATTGGTCATAATGTCAGCATATCTATTGCTACTATTATTTTTAAATTATAGTTATCTTTCTCTTTTTTATTATCATAAAAAAGCAATTCAGCATCTAAAAAAATAGATGGCTAAATAAACTTTAATAAACTAATTTTAAGTACTACTTGAATATTTATCATACGCTAAAATTAAACAATATAACTAAACTAAAATAAGGCAAACCAAATTATCATTAAAGCTATTAATTATGTCCCTCGTGATACAATGATTTACTTAAAAACGAAAGGAAAAAGTTTAATATTTTTAAAAAAAGTAAAAAAGTAATTTAAAAATACATATATATTTCTTCCAAAATAATTTTAACTTTTTTTCTCGGGCAAAAAGACATATTTAACTACAACTATTTTATTTGTTAATGATATTCTTAGAATTTTAATAAATCAATTGATTTCAAATTAGGGAAAAAAAGTATTTAAATGGTCTATAAGGAAAAAAAACTGTTTTACGTTTTAATGCCTAAAATGAGAAAAATATTTAAATTAATTAAAAATTGAATTATTCTGAAATAAAATCACTTTTATTCCTAATTCATAAAAAATCATTGTTATGTTTCCGCTATCAATTTCAAACGCAATTTAAATGTTTAGAAAATAAGACACAAAAAGATAAACAAAATAATTTTATCAAACTAATAAAAAAATCAGTAACATGTAATTATTACTGAAATCGAAACGTTCGTTTTTTTTCTAAGAAAAATAAACAACATTTAAATTCAATTAATCAAAGCAATATTTATCGTTATTAACACACCTTACCGTCATCTAGAGTGAAATCGATCAAAATTGCATTGTGTGCTGAATTGAAAATGTTTTTATTTGTATTCTTAATTCTCTTTAAAATACTTTCTCTGTTTCTAACAAATGAGTTTTCAAAATTGAATAAAAAGGAAAACAAAACATTAATTTCATTCATGAGAAGTCGCAAACATTTTTAAATATAATGACAAAATTTTAAAACATTGAACTATTAAAAAATCTGGATCAATTTACAATAAAAAAATATTGACTACCTGAGTGCAATATCCATGAAGTCCATTTTATAGTAAAAAAAAAATTTTAACGTCAAATTTTCTCGCGTAATTTTTACAGTAATATTTATTTAATTTCCGTGATTCAATGATTTTACAGTAAATATTACTGTAAAAATTCTGTACTGTGATTTTACAGTAATATTTATTTAATTTCCGTGATTCAATGATTTTACAGTAAATATTACTGTAAAAATTCTAGTAAATTAGATTTAAAAAAATGGATTTCATTCTAAAAGGTACTGGAACACTGAGTGCCAGTACGTTTTACTGTAATTTGATCCGGGATTTTTTACAGTTTGCAAACATTTTAGAAATTAAAATAGCGCTTTTGTTTTCCATTTTCGAAAGCTAATCCTTTTCACGCAAAGTATATTTTATCAATAGTCAGTATAATAAACAGTATTGTAAATATTTATAAAATTTTACTTTATTCCATAAGCTCTATATCTGTATTTTTGTTCGGAAATACATATTTCCTATATTTCAATTAAACTTATGATTTTAGCGGCAAATGCATTTTTATTGTTAGCTCTACTCGTTTAGAAAAGATCATACAGAAAAATATAAATATTTAACTCTTTATATTTTCTCTTTCTTTATTCTGTAAAAAAATAATTTTCTTTGATATCTATATATGTATATGTTTAATATCTATATATAATATTAAGTGTATATAAATAATTCACTTAATAACTCAAAAAAAAATAAATGTGCTGTAGTTGCAATTTAAATAATTTTAAGAGAAATGATTATAGTGTTTTTAAATAGAATTTCACGTTACGTTCAGTTTCCGCATTTTTGTTCGGAAATTTATATTTTCTATGTTTTAATTAAACTTTAGATTTTTGTCGCAAACACTTCTTAATTGCCACTTCTTTTCGCATAGGAAAGATCATAAGATCCAGAAGATATTTAAATTTTTTATTAATTTTTGGTTAAAAGATCATAATATATTTAAATAAAAACGTTTAATATTTTTTCCATTTTTTTTTGGTAAAAAATTAATTATTCTTTCGAATCCTGGTTCTAACTATACGTGACAAAGTTTCAATATAAACATGTATATCACTAAAAATAATGACAATGATTTCGTATGCAATTAAAGAGCACAATTGGGGGATTTTCAAATACCACAAATTGTAAGACGCACCTGAAATAATCCAAAGTTATTCTCCACATTTATGAATGCACAAAAAATATTTAAAAATATTTCCTTTTATTAAACATTTTTTTCCTTTATCTAAAAAACTATCAGGATTAACTAATTTTCTCTATTTTTCTTCTTTTATATTTTCACTTGTTAAGCGAAATTTAAAAAAATTATATCCATACATAAAGAATAAAAAGAGATAATATCTTTGTAACATGAAAATTAAAAAAAACTGTTTAACAAAACGAAAAAAAAAGTTATTAGTTTTAATAAATAAAATACAAAATTCTATAATATAGCCATAATTTTAGATTAAAGCAAGATCAGAAAACTAAACTCTATTGAGCCATACTTTCATTAAAAATACTTTTTATAAGAATGAAATCACTTTCAAAAAGCTATAATTCATTTTTAATTCCATTATTACTTATTTATTTCAAAATAAAAACTACGATACCACAATCATTCCAAAATCATTATTTGATTCTTAATTAATGTTAAAATGACACTAATCTAAAATGATTTTCCGATGTCATATGACAATTACTTCGATTTGAACTTTTATTAAAAGTAGTTGAGTAATAATTCATTTTCTTTCAAATACGCATAAAAATTTATATTAACACACGCATAATTAATATGCGCATAACTTTATATTATTATACGCATAAAAGTTAAAAATTGGTAAACCTATTTTGTTATTAAAACCATTTGAAAAATTTATATCTTTTGTGCTTTATTACATTTCAATTTAGTTATAAATAAAGTTAGACCATTCAAATTATCAATAAAATTTAAAATGATTACTAAAAGATTACATAATACTATCGAAATATTTTAGAAAATTAAGCAAAAGAAACAAAAAAGAGCTGTATGATTACCTACATAATTTAATTCTTGCATACTAAATATTTAAATTTAAGAAAGTTGCAATTAGCATTTTATGTTTATTTAAATTAAAGAAACAAATATAAATAAAACGTTAAAAGCAAAAGTAAAAAGGAAATTGAAGTTTAATAATATCAAGATGCTAACAAATTCTAAATAAATTTTGTTTTATTAAATTTCAAATTATCTTAAAACAATTTCTGATTAAGTTGAAAGATATTTATTTTTAAATGCAGCACAATAAACTGGTGCTGAAGTCAAAAATTTTTATTTAAAAAATTTAATACATTAAATTCAATTTTAAATTCATTGCAGTGTTATTATTGGATGTTCTTTAATAAGCTGAATAATTTCATTTGTTTTTATGTAATTCATTAAAAAAATTAGTTTAATAAAAATTTGAAAAATATTTATGTATCTCTTATTAGAAGATTTTCATTTCATTAATTATTTTATACCATATTTTAAAGTGGAATTTAAGAAAGCGTAATGAGAAAAAAGTTCAGCACATGGTAAAGTTTACCTTATTTCTGAATCTATGGGAACATCAAAAAGCTTGGCAATTTTTACCAAAGTGCTTTAACAATGAATATTGTTAAAGTAAAAAATAAAATATGATTTAATTATCTTGCTGTTTGATTGTTAATTTAGTAATTTCATAATGATGCCTTGAAGCATAGCATGAAAACCATTTATTCGGTTCAATTTACTTTTCAATTTTGAATTTTTACTAAATATATGTGTGGTAATAAGAGCTAAAAGAATTTATTAAACCTGAATTTCAGGTAAACCATTACCATACGAAAGGAAAAATTGCTAATTGGGAAAAAAATCCATTAAATCCGTAAAATCCATTTTTATCACAAAATTTCATGCCATTATTTTTGCAGTTATGTTCATTTAATTTCAGTGATCCAGTGATTTTTCAATAAATATAACTATAAAAATATTAGATTTTTTGTTCCGTAAAATTTAAGGTAAAATATGAATTATATGGTGAAATGTAATGACTTCCTGAGTGTCGGTACTTTTAACCTCACTTTGATTCGGAATTTATTTTAGTGTTACAGATTGATTAAGTGTTTCAATAAATTTACTCGTTACTTAATATTTGAATAAGTCTGAGCATGAGATAAAAGGAGATGACTTTTTCGGCTTTTTTGGCAAAGGTGCTAAATTTTACATTTATGTTTTAAAAAAATTTAACTCTCATCTCATAATAGAGAGGCAAACATTTTAATTGCTTATTTAAGTAAAGAGAAAGAATAGATAAGCTTTTCAATTCTTATCTTTTTTTCAAGAAATAATCAAATGGAAATAAAGAAAATCTACATAAGGCTTAGTCGAATTAAATAAAAAAAAATAGTTTCTGTATTAATTTGATGATATGAAGATAATTTTCCTTCCAATTAGACGGAATGTTCCAAGTCAGCAAAAATTTACAGAAAAGTATAAAAAACTATTTTAAAAATTAGAATTTTCCGAAAGAAACTGTCTTAGAGAAATAGTAAGCTTAACAACAGAAAAATACACGTTTCTACAAAAAGTTCATTGAAGTTTTAGAATAATCACGTTAAATGCTTGATCTCGGTAGATAACGTAAGGTACGAAATATTAATCATCATCGTTCAAGTTAAAATCATTAGTTAAAAATCATTTATCGTTAAAAATCATCATTAAATTTAAAATCATTACGGTTACGGTTTAGTTAAAAATCATTAATTACCAGTCATTAATATAAAAATGATATTTTGCAGTGGCTAAAATTATTTAATCTGAAAATATTAATATTCTTGATTCACAAGATTTTTAAAATACATCATTATTTTTACGCAGTTTTTCTAGACATTTTGAAGAAATTTTTGGAATTCCTACTTACTCTCACTGCACAAAGGATTTGAAAAACGCAACAATCATAATTTTTTGTTGCATTTTGAAAAAATTTTAAAAAAAGGTAGAGTTGGGCAAAACCAAGTGAATAAAACCAAGATCCGGCATTTCTAACTAAACTAATACTTCCAGTTATCAGAAATCAAATTGAACTAATTAAAGACAGACACCATGATATTTGGAGAAGCATGAAAAACAGAGTAAGCTAGTTTTTTATCAATGCCAGCGCTTTCAAAAAGCACTTTAGAAAGCCAGCACTTAAGAAAAATTGTGATTTTTACTCTTTCAACTTAATTTTGTAACTTCTAATAGCTTAAAAATTTATTTTATGTGAATTAATCACCTTATTGCGCTTCTTTTGAGCCATTGTTTTCAATTATTAAAACGGTTTTTTAGATCATGTTTATAATATGCTAAGCGATTTTTCGTTAAATGGTGAAGTTTATAATATGATAAGCCATTTTTTCTGATAAATAGCAATGTTTATAATATCCAAAGCCTTTTTTTTCTCTTAAATGGCGATGTTTTTAATGTGCTAAGCTTTTTTTCTGTTAAATGGGAATGTTCATGATATGATAAGCCTCTTTTTTTCGGATAAATGTTGATGTTAGTATCAACTAGCTGTTTTTCAACCGGAGCATGAGTGAGTAGTTATATTTTGTCATAATTCCTAGAGGGTTGAATAAACGTTTTCAACTGTAAAGATGAACACGTGAAGTCTGTAGAGTTGCAGTGATCAAAACAAATGTTACTAAAACTACAAACAAATGTTTCGCTGTTGCAAACAAATATTTGCAACAACGAAAGCAGCCATATCAATTAATAAACATTTAGATTATTTCAGAAAAGTTGTATAACGATACTACCAAAAACCTATTGTAACGATCCAAAGATTTTTTTTTCTAATTTTTTTCTGATTTTTGTTTTGATCTGGAGATTTTTTCTTAATTACATATCGAGCACTCTTTCTCAACACTTCTGATTTCAATTTATACTATTTTCATTCTTGTTTATTTCGATAAATACACAGTAACTTATTTCTGTTTTACCATTTCAGATGAATCTGGAGAAGGTGAAAATCACAGAAAAAAACCAAGAAGAAATCGAACGACTTTTACAACTCATCAACTAAATGCTTTAGAAAAGATTTTTGAAAGGACTCATTACCCTGATGCATTTGTTAGGGAAGAATTAGCTAGAAAAGTTAATCTTAGTGAAGCAAGAGTACAGGTAAATTATTAATGCTTTAGAAAAGCTTTAGAAAATGCTTTAGGAAAGCTTTTTGAAAGGACTCATTACCATGACGCATTTGTTAGGAAAGAATTAGTTAGAAAAGTTAATCTTAATGAAGCAAGAGTACAGGTAAATTATTAATGCTTTAGAAAAGCTTTAGAAAATGCTTTAGAAAATATTTTTGAAAGGACTCATTACCCTGATGCATTTGTTGGGGAAGAATTAGCTAGAAAAGTTAATCTTAGTGAAGCAAGAGTACAGGCAGAACTAATTAAAACCACGCCACACAGCCAACTTAACAAGAGTTAGAAGTGGCGATACTGCGCCAAACTCAAACAAATAAAAGTGCTTGAGTTACTACACTAGCAATTTCTTATGAATTATGTTTAATGCAAAAACAAGAGAGAAAATTATAAGTCTTGAAACCCGTAGTAATCTGCATTTTTAGTCAGTCTGTTTATGACGTTTTATAATATTATAAAGCCAATGTAATACTGAAAATATCTCAATAATCAAGTTTTAACATTCTCTGAAACAAAATTAGTTATTTTGTTATTGAAAATTTTAAGTGCACATTTTATTTTTCTTGCTTTTTTTCCAAAAAAAGTTCTGAAGAGATGTTGTCACAACTACTCCCTATTCTATTCTTAATTCAAAAATCAGTATAAAATGTTTAAAAAATAAAAACTTGATTAATGTTAGTAACTACGGGCCTCATGACCCTAAGATAAATGCCTTAAGGTTATGGAATCCATAGTTTCCAGCATTTTATATCAGTCTCAGAATGACGTGCTAAAATATTATAAAACCTATGTAACATTGAAAAGATATCTCAAAATAAGTTCTTAATATTTTCCAAAACAAAATTCATATAGTATTGCTGTTGAAAATTGGACATGCAATTTTTGTTTTCCGTGTTTTTGTTAAAACAGTTTTTATTATTTACAGCTTTATTTTTTACAGCTGTAATCAAAACTAGCTTTTTTAATCCTAACTAAACAAACCGTATCAATAGTTTAAAAAAATTAATTCAAGATTAATGCCACTAAGTACGAGTTACACAACACTCCAAGATTAACTCCTTGTGACCATGGAACCCGTAGTAATCGACATTTTATATTAGTCTCATTTTTATGATGTGTTAAAATATTATAAAATCAGCATAACAATGAAAAGATATCTCAAAATAAATTTTTAACATTCTCTAAAACGAAATTCGCATAGTATTTATGTTAAGAATCTCAAGTGAAACTTTTTTGTTGCTTTTTTTTTTTTTGGCCCAAAAAAATCTTTAATGAATTCGCGATTAATGCAACTAAATACGGGTTCCACGACTCAAAGATGTGGCCTGTCTTGTGGCCATGGAACCCATAGTTAACTTCATTTTATATCAGTCTCATTATGATAGGTTAAATTACTGTGAAACTAATTGAAAAGATATCTCAACAAAAAAGTTCTGAACATTCTCTTAAACAAAATTTCTTTAGTATTGTTGCAGAAAATTTCAAGTGAAATTCGTGTATTTTGGACAAAAAAGAATTTAAAAGCTTTATTTTTTACAACTGCAATCAAAACTAGCTTTCTGATCCTAGCTCAACAAGCAGTAACAAAAGTTCAAAAAATAATTTCACTAAGTACGGGTCCCACGACCCCAAGATTAATCACGCGAGGTCGAGGAATCAATAGTTTTTTACATTTTATGCCAACATAATTATGATGTGTTATAACATTATAAAATCTATACAACATTGACAAAATATCTCAATCTATCCTCTATATTTTCTAAAACAAATTTATGTAGTATTGATTTTAAAAATGTCTTCTGCAAATTTTTGTTTTTCACTTTTTTTTCAAATAAAGTTTTAAAAAGCTTCAAAAAATTTGAAAAATCTACATTTTATACCAACCTTATTATGATGTGCAACAACATTATAAAACCGATGCAACATTGACAAAATAACTCACTCTGTCCTCCATATTCTCTAAAAAAGTTATGTAGCATTACTCTTGAAAATTACCTATGCAAATTTAATTTTCCACTCTTTTTTTCAAAAAAAGTTTTAAAGATCTTAAAAAGCTTCAAAAATTTACATTTCATGTCAACCTTGTTATGATGTATAAAAACATTATAAAACCTATACAACGTTGACAAAATATCTCAATCTATCCTCTGTATTATCTAAAGCAAATTTATGTAATATTGCTTTTAAAAATGTCTTCTGCAAATTTTTGTTTTCCCCTTTTTTTTAAAAAATGTTTTAAAATGCTTCAAAAAATTTGAAAAATCTACATTTTATACCAATTTTATTATGATGTGTAACAACATTATGAAACCGATACAACATTGACAAAATTACTCACTCTGTCCTCCATATTCTCTAGCATTACTCTTGAAAATTACTTATGCAACTTTAATTTTCCACTTTTTTTTTCAAAAAAAGTCTTAAAGATCTTAAAAAGCTTTAAAAATTTACATTTCATGTCAACCTTATTATGATATTTAAAAACATTATAAAACTTATACAACATTGACAAAATATCTCAATCTATCCTCTGTATTCTCTAAAACTTATGTAATATTGCTCATGAAATTTGCATTTCATGTCAACCTTATTATGATAAGTAAAAACATTATAAAACCTATACAACATTAACAAAATTTCTCTACCTATCCTCTGTATTCTCTAAAACTTATGTAGTATTGCTCATGAAATTTACATTTCATGTCAACCTTATTATGATAAGTAAAACCATTACAAAACCTATACAATATTAACAAAATTTCTCAATCTATCCTCTGTATTCTCTAAAACTTATGTAGTATTGCTCATGAAATTTACATTTCATGTCAACCTTATTATGATAAGTAAAAACATTATAAAACCTATACAATATTAACAAAATTTCTCAATCTATCCTCTGTATTCTCTAAAACTTATGTAGTATTGCTCATGAAATTTACATTTCATGTCAACCTTATTATGATAAATAAAAACATTATAAAACCTATACAACATTAACAAAATTTCTCATTCTATCCTCTGTATTCTCTAAAACTTATGTACTATTGCTCTTGAAAATGTCTTGAGCAATTTTTGTTTTTCACATTTGTTTTCAAAAGAAGTTTTAAAAGTTTTTTTTCCACAGTTGCAGTCAGAATTAGTTCTTTTACTCCTAACTCAACAAGCAGTATCAATAGTTTAAACTACAAACTCTGGATTAATGCCACTAATTACTCATTATGTTCTGTTTACAAGTCTTTGGTAATGGGGTTAAGATAGCATCAGGACATCTAAACTGCACAGCCACACATGCTTCGTAACTGCTATCTCTTCTTCTTCCCGTTTCTCGCCCATCTGATAGAGTGACATTTTTCTTTTCAAGTCTTTCGGTTCATTTTAACCGATTCTTCACGCATTCTCTGTAACGGGAAACGGTTAATTGAGCGTAGAGTACTTCATTAGCAATTACCGAGAATATTTGGCGTAGTTTTGGCTGCTGAAAGAACGGCAGCATGCCGCGGAGGGTCTTCAAGAATTTCGTAACTTGATGCCTTAGCATTCTAAGCATTTGTAAGCTCGGGTTGAAGTTATACTTTAATGTTGGATTTTAGTATTCTATAGAATGTGGTACCTCGTTAGCAAAACAGTTATTTTTATTAAGTTTTCAGGTTATGTAGGGATTCAGTGAGAAGTTTCAAATTGCTCTTTAAATTGCACTTTGTTAGCGAGAGTTTTGTTACTTTAACAGTGATTCAAGCTATGCCTTATTATTAACTTTTAAAAAAAATACCACATATTATCTAACGGTATTACCTTTAAGTGATAAATATACCTTTAAATTTATTATATGATTTATTATTTAATTAAAATTAATAAATATAATTAAAATTTTTATTAGAAAATTATTTTTCATAAAAAACTTTTAATTCACGTTAATTCAATAATATTTACAGATGCTATTACTGAGAAAGAAAAGTACAAAAGTACGGACAAAACTACCAGAATATGATAAAATTACTAATTATTACAAAACTACTATACTATTTCAAAACTATTATTTGTATTTCTAGCTTTATGGGAACACCAAAAAGTAAGGTAATTTTTACCAAAGGGATTTGGTGATCTTATGATAAATTTGGCATAAATATGGGTTTCTTTTACTATGCTGTTTGGTAGTAAATGTGGTAGAAATTTGGTAGAATTTGGTAATAACTTTACAGCATGGCATACAAACCATTTATTTGGTTAAGTTTACCTTTTAGTTTCGTATTTTTACTAAATGTGCAGCAATAAGAACTATAATTTAGAAAAACCAGAATTTCCTTTTAGCTAAAATCATGCGAGCGGAAAAAATTACCAAATGAATGGTTTAAATGATGTATAGTTTGGTTTTATCGCCAATTTTTTTTTTTTCTTACTGCTTTACCAAAAATACCAGAACTGGACAAGTAAGGCGATTTTACCAGAATCTTTTTCTCCGTATATCAATGATGTGTATCTGTCTATTTAATTATAATTCCATATATAATTAAATTATAATAAGAATCACATTTTTTTACAAATATTGAAAATAATTTAGAAAAATGAAAATTTGTTCCTTATACTAATTTTTTTGTAAACCGACATCAATATAATAGTAATAATTACAAGTTAACGAAACTACTATTTGTAACTCATTTATAAGAAAAATTTTAATCATTTATTTGAAATATTTATAAGGTATTTATTTTTCTTTATTGTAATATCTTTTGGAATAAAATGTCAGCTTCTTACAAGAAGGACTTTCAAGAATGTATAATTATAACAAATATCTCAGAATTCCAGGGACTTTAGGAAACAATGTTGTAAATTTTTTTCTTGTTAGAGACTTGGGAAATAATGTAAGAAAACAATCTAGAACCACACAAAAAAAAGAGTTTTAGAAAATTTCGAGACTTTTTTTCGACATCTTTCTAGTATTAGGTAAAAAATTTTAGAATACTGCAATATCGAAACTATTTTGACGAATAACTTTGAAACCTTAAAAAATAATATATATATAAATAAGCTTAAATAAAATGAACTCAATCTTAATTTAAATAAAATGCTGACAACAAATTAAACTCTTTATGAAATTAAATTGTTGAACTTTTGATTTACTGAAACAAACACAAAATGGGGTCGGACAATAAAAAAGGAAACATAGAATATACATATTTTACTTATTTTCAGTGATAAATAAGAACCTGCTTTTCTTCAAAAGATTACTCCTGTCTTCTCTGTCTTTAAAAGATTACTCCTAAAAACTGCTGATTTAAATTAAAAATTACGTAGTCTAATAATTTATAATTTAAAATGCTTGAATTAAGATGAAATTTTTACAGATCACAAGTATTAGGCGATCTATTTTATTTAGTTCATGTTAACTAAATGAATAACCTACAATAAATAATTTATAGCAAAATGCAAATATTTCCTTAATTTACAACATCTTCGATATGGACTGTAGTGGCTAAGGGGCTAGAGCGTCACTTCCTAAAGAAGTGACAAACGTTCGAATTCCAGCGGTGACAGATTGATACGAATTCTTCTCCCTGCTCGCACCGACCACAATGCTGGAGTAAAATATCCTTAGAGGTAGACAGACCATTGCTTAGAATCCCCTTGTTGGCGGGCTAACCATATGAGGTTTTCATAGTGCTCCGTACCATGAACGCAAAATCAGGTTAGCTCCATCAAAAAGTCCTAAAAACAGCTAGTTTGTCCCAATACTTGATCCAGGAGTACTTGTGTCTTATGGGTTGAGTTCAAAATTACAAAACAATGGAATTCATCGACAGCCTTAGAGCATAGGGCAAATTAATGAAATTTTGTTACAGCCCAATATTTACATTTTTAATGGTGGGCATTTTTAAAAACACCTTGCTACTTTTTCAAAAATTAAAAATTGCAATTATTTAAAAAAAATTCTGATTTTATTAATATAAAAAAAAATTTTTACATCACGGAGAAAAACGGGAAAGAAACTATCCTGACTTCTCGGTAGGGTTATCTAAAGTTTGAGTATTTAATATAGCATTTACAATTATTAAAATTTTGAGTTTGAGTTTTTGATTCAATTATATATGCAACAGAAAAATTTATGTTTATTAACAATTACAGAATTTATTAATTTCAAAAAAAATCTGCTAAAAGTGTAATTATAATAGCGATATTTTATTAATTAGATTACTTTTAAATAATAGGCCATAAATTAATAAAATATATTAAAATAATTTAACTCGAATTAAACCATTCATAACCAATTTCAACCCCCTAAAATTTTAAAAAAGCGTAAAATGAAATGATTTCCAATTCTATCATTTCAAAGAATATTACCTTAAAAAATTAAACAAATCATTAAAAATGGAAAAAAAAAGAAAGATAATCAGTAAAAAAAAATATATATGCATATATATTTTATATTATCTAAAAATCTATTTTCAACTTGGAAGAAAACACATCAAACTATTTTAACAACTGTAATCGTTTGCTGTTTATACTAAGAAAATTATAACTAGTGTAAAATGAAATAAATTTTAGATTTCGGTGTAAAAAGTTGGTGATTTAGAAGTAATTTTTTAAACGTCATTTTTCATTCATAGCCGCTCTGCGGCAGGTGGCAATCAATAATTTTGCCCGATACCGTTAACCAAAAAAGAATCAGCTGCCCAACACCTATTTTTAAATAAAGTATCTCCGCTATGCTTGAAATATACGGAGAACAGTGGTGGCTCAGGTGATAGAGCGTTCACATCTCAATGAGATGACCCCCAAGTTCGAATCCCAATGGTGGCTGGTTGATACGAATTCTGCTACTGACTCGCAGTGACCACAGTGCTGAAGTGAAATTTCCTCAGTTATAAACGGATAGAGCATGGGTAATCTCGCTGTCGTCAATCTAACCATGGAAGGTTTTAGTGGTTTTCCTCTCCATGTAACCCAGATGCGAGTTAGTTCCATCAAGAAGTCCTCCTCGAAGGCTATTTTGTCTCAATACTTGATTCAAGAGTTCTCTGTCTTCTTGATTGGGTTCGAAATTACGAGGCAACGGAATTAAGTATTGATAGTCGTCAACTCAAAATTGGGTTGGCTATTCATTATAAAATATAAGGAATAGACCAAAATTACGAGAAACGGTAACCATAGCTCGTATGCTGGATGACACTAATGTTATGTTATGTCTTAAGTTATGTCTTATTTTCATTCTACTACTAGTAGTGTTATGTCTTATTTCTAAAAACCATTTAACGTTATGACTCAGCATCATAACAAAATGTATCATATCTAACTAATTTCACGTTTTAAATCAAATTTTAACCGTATTTTAACTCATTGTCTTACAATAATTTACTGGTAAAATGGAAATTTTACTATTAGTAGGGTTAAGTGTTCAACTTTTCAACGCCGGTAAAAAAATAAATGTAAGAAATAAATTAAAATTGCGAAAAACGTTATCCATAGCTAACCTGCTGAATGTTACTAATGTTATATGTTATGGTACGTAATACCTTATGTTCACTCTAATATTAGTAGTGTAATGCCATATGTTTAAACTCCGTCCTACATAATTGTTCCGCATCATAATATAATGTATCATATCTAACTAATTATGCGTTTTAAATATCTTTATAACCTTCTTTTAACTGATTGCTTTAAAAAAAATTTAGTTGCAAATTAGTTATTAGTAGGGTTAAGTAAGGTAAAAAGGCCATAAAAGAAAACCATCTTCATTTCACTTAAACTAATATCAGAAAAAAAGAACACGCCAGGCGTAATTGATACATGTAAACAAAAATTAAAATGAAAAAAAAGGTACGATACAGCGAGTAAGTCTTTAAGTGTTAGATTTTGCGAAAACGAAATGGGAAGTGTAACATGATCCCCCATAAATGATTCAGCAAGACTAAGTTTGTTTTCTGACTAGCTTCCGGTTGGTGCTATACAGAAAAAAAAACTTCATTAGAAGAGCGCACCAGATGACCTGATAGGCTTAAAATGGCGCCTTACAGACTTTCACCCCCTAATTATCCCTTTGAATAAGATTTTAAGGATAAGGTCATTGAAAAGGACAACTTATATTAGCACTTATAAGCCTCAAAAAAATTATCCCTAAATTATTGTACATAAAGCCACAACATTTCTTTTTTTTTCCCCTTCTTTCTGGTTAGAAAAAAAAATCTTTATCCTCCTAGTCAGAAAGAGGGAGTAGTAGACTTGTAAAATAATACCCCTTAATCATTTTTCTTTGAAGTTGATATTTATGATTAGTTTTGAGAGCCGTTATAATCGTTCATTAGACAACTTTTATATCACTGGAAATTCTTGGTAAAAGACTTTTTACAGATTTTTTTTCGTCTACTTTGCATTTTGTCATTAAATATTACTAAAAAGATACTGGCTTAACTTTAACAGATACTCTGTTGAAGTTAAGCCAATATAAACAAATTTTTTGATGACTCGCGTTGTTAAACAAAATAGCAGCCATTTGCAATCAAATAAAATTTTATTGATATTTATGATTAGATTGATATTTATAAAATAGAATTGATATTTATAATATTGAAATTGAAATTTATGATTAGTTTTGAGAGAGATTATAACGGTCCATTAGACAACTTTTATATCACTGAAAATTCTTGGTAAAAGTTTCTTGCAGATTTTTTTCGTCTACTTTGCATTTTGTCATTAAATATTACTAAAAAGATACTGGCTTAACTTTAACAGATACTCTGTTAAAGTTAAGCCAATATAAACTAATTTTTTGATGACTCGCGTTGTTAAACAAAATAGCATCCATTTGCAATCAAATAATATTTAATTGATATTTATGATTAGATTGATATTTATAATATAGAATTGATATTTATAATATTGAATTGATATTTATAATACTGAATTGATATTTATAATATTAAAATTGATATTTATGGTTAGTTTTGAGAGTGATTATAACGGTCCATTAGACAACTTTTATATCACTGAAAATTCTCGGTAAAAGTTTTTGTAAGACTTCTTTTCATTTACTTTGCGTTTTCTCATTAGATTTTACAACAAAAATTAAATGCTTTTTAAACAAATACACTGTTAAAGTTAAGCCAGTATGAACTAATTTTTGACGACTCGCGTTGTTAAACAAGATAGCATTTGCAATTGAAGTTGTTTCGATTAAGTCATTTTTATTTTTAACATTATTTAAATAGCAAACAATAAAAACTATTTATAATTTAAACTTTCAAAGCATTTTTTTTTAAACTTATTCATCTATTTTTGTAGAAAAGCATATTCATTTATCCAGTCAAAAATAGTGAGTAGTGGGTTTGTAAAACAATTCAATTTAATAATTTTTTTAATAAAATTGACGATTATGATTAAATTTAAGAGCAATTGTAATCGTCCATTAGACAACCTTATTTATTGAGATCCTCTAATATCACTAAAGATTCTTGATCTCACAGAGGAAAAAAAACGTGGTCAAAACTACCAGAATACCGAAATTTACCGTGTGTGGCTCTACGAGAACACCAAAAACGTGCACTATGCGCTTAGGTAATGACTTTTGACAAGATTAGCAATAAAAATATGGTCTTATTACCATGCTGTTTGGTAGTAAATGTAGTAAAATTCTGTAACTTTATATGATACTTTTGAGAATGGTGTAAAAAAACATTTATTCGGTTAAATTTATTTTTCATTTTTGTATTTTTTTCTAAATGCGAGGTGATAAGAACTATAATTTTGAAAACTAGAATTTCTGGTAAAATGTTACCAAACGAACGAAAATATTATCAACTGAGGGCTTAAATACCGTATATTTTGGTTTTACAACCAGAATTACGTTTTTTTTTTAATATTATAGTTAACAAAAATATCATTACCTTACAAGCTTGGTAATTTTACCAAAATAGTTTTATTTATTTTTTTGTGTATGTTGACAAAATGTCAACCCAAGTGGGCATTGAAAAACAAAATTGTGCAGGTATGTAAAAGTTTTTTATGAATTTTTTATAGTCTACTTAGCATTTTGCCATGCAGAATTACACTAAAAAATATAAGAATTTTTTTAGTAAATACTCTGTTAAATTTAAGCCAATATCAATTAAACTTTTAATGACTTACGGCTTTAAACAATACAGCATTCGCGGCATAAGCCTCGTTAACTTCTTCTAAACTAAGATTTTTTTTCAGAATCATTTTTATAAAACGTAGATAATTTTTTTTTCCATGCTCAAAAATGTTTAAAATAAATAAATTTTATAAATGTTGCTCTAATATTTACTGAATGAATTACATTTTCCATGTCAACCTTGATGTTTATTCAAAATTCTTTAACAGGATACACTTCTAGTAGTTTTGGAAAAAGTTGAACAGTATTTTCGTAAATTCACTACAATCTTAATATAATGCCCAATTGAACCATATTATCACACAAATAATTTTTTCTCGAATTTCAATACACAATAAATTGGTTCAAACTTTATGGATAACAAATGAGCGGTTCGCAATGACATGTGATACTTCTTATAATATGACAATTCTCAAAAATGATTTTTATAGTAACATTTAGTTTGTTTTGTATTTTATTACAATTGTTTTTTAAGCAACCTTCAAAAAATATTTACATTAAATTTCCCATACACTGTTAAAAATTTGACAAATGAATTTAGTTATTTTTTCATGCTTTCCAATGGTGTAGATATGAGGTTAAAAACATTTTAAATTCCACACATTTCGATGCTACACTGTTAGAAATATTGGACCACATTGAACCATAATAGTGTTCAAATTTGCTGCAATCTTAATACAATGTTAAGTTGAACTATATTATTGCTCAAATTATTTATTCTTGAGCTTGATTACTCGATAACATGGTTCAACCACTAGCGAAAGAATGGTTTAATGTAACTCTTTGTTTACCGGTAATTTCATCCAGAAACTATGTTTTGTCACCCGCTATGACCCGTGACTGAAGATGGAAGTAAAGTAAAACATTATAAATGTAGACCTCACATTATAAATATGACCAAACGTTGTTGACCACATTGCAAGTGAAATGACGAACTAACTCGTCATCGATCAACGACGTTCGGGCCTGAAAAGACGAGCTAACTCGTCACCTATCAACAATGGGATAACGCTTTTTAAAATTGCCACTAATTAGCACAATAGTATGATTCAAAATACCGATATTATGGTTCAACACTAAATCGACTTTTTGAAAAGTGTATATAGATTAAACAATATTATTTCAACTGTAAAATAATTTATAGATTTTATTTCATTTATAGGTTTGGTTCCAGAACAGAAGAGCAAAATTTCGAAGAAATGAACGAACAATTTTAGCTCAACGAAATCAGCTCCGTCCTCCAATTCCATGTACTGAACAACCAGTAGTTCCAAGACCAACAACACTTCTACCATGGAAACCCCCTCACACTTACTGCGGCAATACATCCGCGGGGCCTCCGCTACACTATGGGATGCCGAACTTTCATTTGCGATCTCATGATTATGCACCACATCATTATGGTGCACCACCTTAATTTATGTTTTAAAAATAAGTAGTACCTGTTATATAAAGACATACAGTTTTGAAACATAAGTTAGTTTATATTGAGACATTGCGAATGTATGGTAAAATGTTTTATAATTCACATCATTATGGAAAACCACCTTAACTTCTATACATAAAAAAGGAAACTTTTGAGGCAGAAATTAATTTATTTACAAAAGCATTGTATTTAAAGAGCTTAGTGTATGAAGGTTTTAAGTGACATTCTTGAGAAATTGAGATTTTTCAGGGAAAGATTCCATTTTAATCTTATTTAACTATAATTTAATCAATCTTATTAAGTAATCTTATTTAAATATAAACATTAATTTATTTTGCCAAGTAATTTAAATTTTTAAATTTGAAACATAAGTTAGTTCATTTTGAGTTTTTACCGGATATGATGATAAGAAATTTCATGATTCACGGCATGATCGGGAACCAACTTAACTTTATATTCAAAATAAGAACTTTATAGAATGGAAAATTTCTGGGCAGAAATCAATTTATTAAAAACAAAAATAAAAAAAAAATAAAACATTTGATTGAAAGCGCATAGTGGATGAAGGTTTTAAGTGACGTTTTTGAGAAATTTATTAGGATCGGATCCTATTTTAAACCATACAACAGTATTTTATTTTGCCAAGTTTTTAAATGTGCATTTTCATAAGTTAGTCTATTTTGAGACATTACCGGATATGATAATGAAAAATTTAATGATAAGAAATAATGCTTAGAAACAAACTTAACTTTCTGTTGAAAATAAGAGTTGTTATACAGGAAGGAAAATTTTGAGGCAGAAATCAATTTATTTACGAAAAAGAGTTTAGTGGACGATGGTTCTGACATTTTTGAGAAATTGGGATTTTTCAGAGAAAGATCATGTTTCAATCTTATTCAACCAATATAAATATTAATTTATTTTACCACGTTTTTAAATTCCGCAGATCTCAGTGGAAGAATATACTAAATGACAATATTTCACTGTAATAAAATCTCAAGTATTGACAACAAATTGGGAAAATAATTTAATCTTCTGGCAGCAAATTGGAATCATAAATGTACGAAGGCTACGTGGCGAACAGTTTAATAAATTAGGGATTTATAGATTTCGCCAATTGAAAAAGCTTTTGGACAAGAAATAAAGGCTAGATTTAGTCTTTGTATTATATTGTCAACCTATAAACGGTAAAATAAATTAACTCAAATTCACTTAAATATCACTTGAAACCTTTAGGTACTCAACTTTTCATTTATGAGGCATAATGTTTATATTGTTCGAAAAATATCAACCGTAAAATTTAGTGTCATATTTAGTAAAAGTATATCTTATTAAAAAGGTAAACGTTTTCGCTGCAAAGTGTCCAAAATAGGATTTTCTTTTGCATTGTCTTTTCCATGATTTTTGAGAAGCTTCTAAAAAAATATCAATTTTTTTCCTATTCTGCACTTAAATTTATAACAGAATTTCTCAATTTTCTTAAAAAACTTAACATTTCTAATTCATGAAGAAAAAACAAATGTATTTTTTTCAAAATCTCGATACTTGATCAACTACTGAATTTTCAAAAAATATTTTCGCACAGAAAAAAATTGGTGAAAAAACTCAATTTCTAAAGGAGGAAATGGAAAAAAAACCGATAACTAAAGTCTATTTTTATACAATTTTGATAAAAACTGAAGTCATATGAAAAAATAAAAATTTAAAACCTTTATAGAAAACGGAAATATATATTACAAACATATATACACCGAAGAGCCATTACATTATGACCACCCTGCAAATAACATGTAGGACCACCTTTAGCCCTCAAAACTGCTAGCACCCACCATAGCACTGATTCCACAAGGTCATGATAGGTAGTCTGAGGTATCTGGTACCAAGCGCTCACCAACTGGTCCTGCAATTCCCTCACATTGCGAGGGGGTAGCGTGGCAGCACGAATTTGGTTTTCCAAGTAGGACCACAAATGCTCTATTGGATTAAGGTCAGGTGAATTTGGGGGCCAAGACATGACTTGAAAGTCACTGGAATGTTCCTCGAACCAATCCATGACGATTCGACCCTTATGACATGGTGCATTATCCTGTTGGTAAACACCATCCCCCGCAGGAAAAACTGTTGCCATGAATGGGTGAACCTGGTCTGCAACTATGTTCAAGTAGCTTACAGACGTCAGCGATTGTTCTACGAGGATTATGGGTCCTAATGTGCCCCATGAAAATATTGTGGGCGAGAAACCATGAAAACCTGGGCGAGCCCATTGTTATAGAAAGAGGGTGGTCATAATGTAATGGCTCTTCGGTGTATATATATATAGATATACATATCGGCAACATAGAGGCTCAAACGATCTGATTTTTGGTTTGTATTTATTATTTTTAACACTGTAACAAAAAAATTTCAAATTAAAAATATAAGGCCTGTATAAAGTTATCTAAAATATCAATATTTCATGTGAATAAAGGACTGGAATAGAAGGAAACTACGATAATCACTTCAGGCAGTGCGTAGTAGAAAGGCGCGTCCCCATAACGACTGATAATTTGAAAAATAAATTTATGAAAAACGAAAATAGGTGGAAATGTGCGGTTTACTGCTTAGGAAACAACACTTTTATTCTCTCCAATCAAGATATTAATTTAAAACAATGTCAGCAGACGGCGTTTCCGACACTGATAAGGAAAGTTGTTAAGCTTTAAAAAAAAGATAGAAATAAAAAATAAATTCCAGTTACAGCAACAACGAGGCACAGAGAGAAAAATTAGCATACAACCCCCGTAGACGTTTTCGGTTGGAATTTATCAAAAATAAAGCAAAAAACATTCATTTATATTCAACAACACCATTCAAGTCAACAGCGCCATCTGTTTACAATATTTGTACCTGAATTTGAAATTTCGCAAGAATAAATTTTTGGTTTCGTAAGTTAAACACAGCAATTGCTGTATTTAACTTACGAAACCAAAAATTTATAAGGGGTATAAAAATTTACGGATTAATCCGTACATTTTTATACCCCTTCCAATTCTTAAAAATGAGTTTCAAAATCATCCGTTACTTTTTGGGACACTCGGTGAAGGAAATTTTTAAAATAATAGTTTTCATCAAGTATGCAGCAAGTATAGAAAAGTAGTTTGTTCGGTCAAGCAAATAACTGGCGGTTTTCAATGGTAAAATATACATTTGTAGACGGTTTCTTTATATTTTTGTTCAAGGAGTAAAGAAAAAGAGCAACACTAAAATAATTTTTGTTTGCCATGGATTGAGAGGAAGACTTGTAAATATGCTAATTAATTAGTGCAGTCAATAAATTAGCTGCTAAATCAGACACAAAAACAATTTTTTTCGAAAAAAATACCTTTTTTTCGAAGGATTTAGATTTCTGACCATTAAAATAGGGGAAGCCGTAAACTAGGAAATATGATTCCTAATTCCGTCAGGAGAGAGGGTGATATTTAAGACTACATTTTGCTTTAAATTTAGAAATTTAATGTGAAAATTTGTATACTTTACAATTACATAACTATGCAATCATTTTTAAACTAAATCATTATAAATTACTGTTTTTTGCATGGAAAGATCTTAAAATAAATGAGTTTCATAATCGTGTTCTTAAAAAGTGCGAGAGAAATACGCCAAATAGACATTATCAGGGGTGATTGTGAGCCCAACTCAATAATCCTGAAAATTTGCAAAGTATAAATTCTAGTTCGAATATTTTTAAATAAAATATACTAGAATTTTTATACATAAATGTGAGCGACGGATTTCTTGTAACTTCTGGATCTTGGATTACCGGATCGCAGTAAGCAAATAATCCGGAAATCTGGATTTTTTCCGGAGCACAATCATCTCTGCATTATGGTTTTCAATTTTTCGACCACTTCACTGATTAAACTATTGGAATCATACTATGTTTCGGATTGTGGCTTCTCTCCAAATTTTGACTATCAAAAATCCGAATCGGTCGGGAAAACAAACTGTGTTTAATCCAAGAAAGCTGATTTTTGTGTCTTTTGTATTTTAATACCATCGATTGCTCAAAATAATTAGGTCTATCTCTCAAGCAACTAATACCATATCTTCAAACATGAAAATTCAATCATTAAATAAAAAGTTATTTAGATTGTTTCATTTTATTTTGTGAGACTGTTTGTACTTAATTATCTCTTTGACTAAATTCTTCGATTACTTGATTGTGAAAGTGTTTTTATGGTTTTATTTATTATGTTAGACGACTTACCAAATGTTAATTCTTCGAAAGAATTCAAGCTTTTGAAGAATAAATAAAGTTGAATAAATGTTAAATTATAATATGAATGTTAAAAACCTATTTTCAGTGTTATTTGACGTTCAATAAAATATTAAAAAATGTCTTGTTTGTAAGCATGTTTAGTTTTTTTCTTTTGTCTCTAACAAAATAATACACTACTTTTTTTATAAAACATTATTTAAAAATTAATTTGACAGATTTTAAATTAAAAATCAAAGATATAAAACCATCATAGGCAATTTAGCATTTGATTTCACTCTTTGACGTAGATGGGAAACCAGAATTTCTTTAATGAATTACTTACTCTCTGACGTTCTATTTACAAGCAAAAGTAATATTTTGACAGTTTTTAATTATAAAAACTGTCTAATAGTTAATTAAAAATACCAGTTAGATTATATGGATTACATTTGTGCTAAAATGCGAAAAAAATGTAGTTGGAAAAAAAAATTTCATTCATATTCAAAAATTTATTAACACGTTGAATGCCACGCTAATTTTACATGGCTTGCTCGTCAGGCCACACGGTAAATTACTACAAACTAAATTTGCAAATATAGACAGATTTTGCTACTTTATAAAAGGCTTAGCAAGACATATCTGAAAAAAGTGGTGAATTATATATGCCTACGAATTGTTTAAAAATATTGGTGGATAAAAATCTACTAAATTGAATTTATTAAACCAAGAATCACAATAATTTAGTAAATTTTGAATAAATTTTCTGCAATTCCATAAAAGAGTGCAAATTTTATAGTTCTATATTATGTTATACACTGTCAGCCAGCTGTTGTTCGCGGCCTTTGTGAAAGGTCAGTGTCAGCAAGCGGTGACAGATGCAGCCTAAATATAATTTCCGTGTCAGCCATCGGTGGTTGACGCAGCCTAAATGTAATTTCAGTGTCAGCCACCGGTGGTTGACCCGGCCTAAATGTACTTTCACTGTCAGCCACTGGTGGTTGAGGCGATCTAAATGTAATTTCAGTGTCAGCCACCGATGGCTGACGCGGTGCTCAACGTGTTAATAAATGATTTTGTAAATATAAAGAAATTTCAATAAAAATTTTTTTTTTATCGTAGACTTAAATAATTGCAAATAATTACGAATTTCAAAATTATAGTTCGGAAGTTTTTACCTTTAACGTAGAAAAAGACACCGGAGTTTCAAGCTGTATTTCATAACCATAAATTATTAAGGTGCCCGATATAATATTTTTAATAAAAATTGTGCATCAAAAGTTTAAATTAGTTTCTCGTTAAAATGTGCCTGAATTATAGTCCTTTTTTTTCAGAACAATAAAATTTAGCAATTTTGGTGCTTTTACAGAACATGTAGTTGAAATATATTGAGACATTGCGGTGCAGCTGCTTATAAATATTATTATTTTAACTAATATCCTTCATTTCTTTAGCCTGTCTCCTCTTTAATCTAGCATTAGAAAAGGTAATAAGAGATTCAAAAATCAATAACAGAGGAACTATATTTAATAAGTCAATACAATTGTTGGCTTTTGCTGACGATATAGGAATTATTGCTCGAACACCAAGAGCACTTGAAGAGGCCTTTATTTCTTTAGAGAAAGAGGCCCTGAAGATGGGTCTAAAAATAAATGAAAATAAAACTAAATATATGCCTTGTACTAAAACAGCCCACAGGAGTACCCATCTAAAAATTGGGGGACATTCATTCGAGGTAGTGGACAGCTTCACGTATTTAGGCTCTGAAATAAATAACAGGAACGATGTAACTGCAGAAATACGAAAGAGAATCACAGCAGCAAATAGGTGCCTTTATGGATTAAGAAAGTTTTTAAGATCAAATGTAATCAAGAGAAAAACAAAGCTGTTATTATTTAAAGGCCTCATTAGGTCAGTTTTAACATATGCTTGTGAAACATGGACATTGACTCGTGCAGATGAAG
This sequence comes from Parasteatoda tepidariorum, assembly GCF_043381705.1. NCBI lineage: Eukaryota > Metazoa > Arthropoda > Arachnida > Araneae > Theridiidae > Parasteatoda > Parasteatoda tepidariorum. The sequence goes on from NC_092215.1 coordinate 41,385,102, forward strand.
AAATGCTGAGCATATTTGAGAGAAAGATATTACGGTGCATTTTTGGAGGAATTAATAAAAACGGTCAGTGGTTAAGAAGATCAAATTTAGAACTCTATCGATCATATAATGAACCAGACATCATAAGATTCATTAAGGTCCAAAAGATAAAATGGGCAGGCCACTTAGTAAGAATGGAAGAAGACCGTATTGTGAAAAAGATTTTTGATGCCCGGCCGACAGGAACACGTAGAAGGGGCAGGCCAAATCTCAGATGGCTAGATACCCTGGAGAAAGATTTATCTATATTAAAAATAAAGAATTGGAAGTCCATTGCCAAAAGAAGGACAGCTTGGAAAAAACTACTGGAGAAGGCCAAGGCCCATCCTGGGCTGTCGAGCCAGTGAGGAAGGAAGGAATATCCTTCATTTGAAAGATTTAATTATTCATATAGTTTAAATGACAAGTAATATTTAACACAAATAAGTTAATTTATATTGAAATTAATACTATTTTAAATCTAAAAGATATTTTTTTAAAAATACTCTAATTTAAGCATCAAGTAATATCTAATAATTAAAAAAAACAATAAATAAAATAAAACTAATACTGTTTGCAAACAAAAAATTATCATTGAAAAAGATGGAGGAGGAAATGTCCCCTGCATGATTCTTCACTTTGTTAAGCAGGTTCCCTTATACTAGATCACTGTGTGTTATGGAAGTAAAGATTTAACTAGGATATAAAGCATGCTGAAATTTTCATTAGCGTTTTTCTTGGAATTGACTGTCGAGTAGCGTGCTTTGTCATTTTAAAAGGTGATTTCTCGTAAGGTAAGAAACCGATATACCAAGTTTCACCCCAAGTGAATTTTCCCAGCCGTGCATGCATTGAATTGAACAAAAAGAAAATTCCATATGAAATCATATATTTTTCACATCTACTTGTGATAAAAATAAAAACAAATTGCAGTGCGAAAATGTACATGGCAGAAATATAAAATATTTATAAAGCAAGGATGGACTGTAGGCAATATATTTATTTCAATTTTAGCAATAAGTTAACAATTTAAAATTTATGTGTACAATAACATAAAATACACAATAACATATAATACACAATATTTGTTATATATAACAAAGACTGAACTGTTTCTATGGGTGTAATTTTTATTTATTCATATATTTTCATTTTAATTATTATTTTATTTACTTGATTGTTTTATTATTTTTGATTCATATATCTTTTTTCTGACTAATTTTTAAAACGCATGGCTATTTAATTACTATAAATAAATAAATTATTGTAATAATTACGACAATTGATAAAAGGTTTAAAATAATTATGCCTTAAAGATACCCTAAATTATGTTATTGAGATTAGCTAAATCTTCAATTATTTTTATATAAGTAAATGATATTGCATAAAATATAATACGTAAAGCCTTTATCAAAGTTTTCGCAACTGTCACTGTCAAGCATTGTTAAATAATTTTAGGAAATAGGAATATTCTTTTTAAATGAAAACAGATTTAATAAGAATGAATTCCTAAAAAGAAGTTTTAGTTCCATGAATGTTTAGCCTCAATCAATTAACAAAATTTGAACATGAGCACTCAAAATGAATGTTATCCATGGTGTAATCTCAAATAGTCCAAAATGCAACAAATTGTGATTCAAAATACAACAAAATTCCTTGCCTTAAAAAACATTTTCCTTAAATGTATAGAAGTATGAGTTTACAAAAAAAAAATAATAATAATAATACTTAGAAAAACATATAAGGTATATTTTACAAACTTTTTTAGTCAGGTGAACAGTTACATTCAGCAGAGGAAAAAAAATCTGTAGCAGAAAGTGCTGCAAGGTACAACACTAATGTTCGCATTAAAAGACAGTATATAACTTAAACTTCGATTTTTAAAAACTACAAATTAGTCTTTTGTACTACAATCAATTCCTTAGAAAATTAAATACAAAACATGAATTCTGTTAAATAGATGATGTTCTAGTAAAAGAATAAATTCCTGAAACCACAAACTGGTCATGTCTCCAAAACAAAGAAATATTTCATTCCATCGCCTTATGAATAACTTTTTGCTTGATTTCCATCAGCATATTTCTTTAACTGAAATAAATATAAATACATTACAATAGTCATAACAAATAACAAGATGAGTAAAACTCTTATTAAATGTAGTAAGAAAATCTAACAAAATTTCTTGGGATACTAAAATATTTTTAAAGACTGTTATTTTACTGTCAATGGTAAAAAAAAAAGGTAGATAACTTTAATATAAAATAAGCATTTTAAAACAACTGTTACAGCTTTATCATTAAAAAAATGATGCAAATATTTCAGGATATTTAATAAAAAACCTTTTATTCCAGCTGAAAACAAGATATACATAGATAATAGATCTGTTTAAAACTGCAATCAGTTTTATTTTTTCAGAATTAATAACCACATATATTGCGAGGAAAAAGGTATTTACTTATATGACATAAAGAATGGAAAATAAGCATAGAAATCTTTTTAAAAACCTTGCATTAATAAAAATCAATGACACACCTTTTGTAATATCTTTTTAAAATCAACTGAGATCATTTTAATTTGGACATATGATTCTCAATGAAAAGTTTCTTTTAGTTAAATTCAGCAAGAAAACTTTCTTAGAAATTTGTTGTTAAGGGAAAATGTAAAAGACTTAAATAATACATATACAGTGAAGCCTCCTGTTATGGACACTCCCGCAAAACGGACGCCTCTCAATATGGACATACTTCTAAGTCCCCAGGAATCTTCTATGAATAAACCATTATGTACATTCTCCGCAAAGCGGACACTCCCGTAACCGGACAAGGACAGTCCTTTTGGCCCTGAAACGCTATTTTCTATCTCTTCAAATCGGAGACTACCTTTTCTAAATTTTAAAAAAAAAAAAAAAAAAATGCAACTTTTCACCATTTTTGAAGCATGTAAATTTTTTACCTTTTCCATAACTAAAAATATTGTTACGCTATTTCCCTATGGAAGAATCAATCTTTCTCCTGTCACCTTGCCTTATCTTTGTAAAGAAAGGAGAGAAAATAATACTGCTCTCCAGAAATAATTTGGACAGCAGCATCTTTTGATTGTTGCATCTGAACCACACAGGTTATGAGATCCCTCAAGTTGAAATGACATCTTAAATGCTTTCAATGCTTCTTCCTCATTGAACATTTCTTTAATTTTCTTATCAATTTAAAGACTGTATTTAACACAGCTGGGGTAGAAAAGAGAACAGAAGCATAATCTTTGCCGTGTTCATATAAATGAAACATTTATTCAGACACTTGATAGATGATCAATTGTGAATAATCAACTCAATAAGTCCTCATAATTTACAGGTATGCATTGCTTATTTTTCTGTAAATCGTGGGAGGTTTACTTTCAAGAAGGTATTAACCACATTCCCTATCAAATGATAGGTAGGTGTAAGGGGATGTAAACCTAACAATTGAAACCGACTGAGGACTGAAAGCTCCTATTCAGTATCATATGTCTAACTTGAGTGTCTATGCTAATAGGAAAATTATATTAATTTATCTGTAGCTACATCTAGAATTATGTATTTTTATCAAACTTCTGCATATATTCCTTTTTATCTCTTTCAAAGCTTGAATAAATATCCTTGTTGATAGTTATTCTAGATTATATAATTATTTCTATATCTTTGAAAATATTCTAAAAACAGTTTACGGTGTTAAACTTCGTTATTAGGGTACCCTTCCCGTAAACAGACAATTTTTTTGATCCCAAGAATGTCCGCTTAACGGAAGTTTTACCATACATAAAATAAAATTCGAGTAACTTACTTTATGCTCCTCTTTCTCCAGAGAATTTGAAATGCTTGGTGGTGGAGCATTGGGAGGAGGAAATATTGATGGTAAACGTGGAACTGAACTGATGTTACTTCTTTTTATTGGCTTTGGAAAGATATCACAGAGTGCAGGAAAATGAGTTATTTCTCCTAGTAAAGCTAAAAGAATGATTTCAAATCACTAATGAAAAAAAATAATTTAAGGTTAAAAAAAACATATTAACCACAGCATCATGAACTCAAAGTGGAGGGATGAAAGTTGAGAGATCATCAGTTGAGAGAGGCATCAAAAATTTAAAATATCAAAAACCATAATATTTTAAAATGTCAGTATAAAAACAATAAGAGCTGAAATGCCAACATGAATGTAACATGTATTTACTTAAAAAAGTAGTAACTTTTAACGATGATACTATTTTTTCTTCTTCATTTGCATTTAGATCTCTGTTTTATTTTTCAATTCTGCCATCTTCCTTTTTGATGCATTGCCTCATGCTGTGACCTCATATAATATTCTTGATTCATCCCAATCAATACTTCTTGCAAATTTTTTATCTACAGTATGCAATTCTTCATTGAGTATATCTTTCTTTAAAATTCATTAAAATAGAAAGTTTTGGACTATCATATGGACAGCCCAAGCAGGCTGCAATCATATCTTATATGTTTTTAGAAATTGACAGTTTAGGCAACTTGGAAATCTCACAAACATGGAAATCTCGCTTTAAGAAATGGTTCAGAAAATTATTTTTAAAAAAAAGTCTAAGAAATAAAGTTCAAGAAAATCATTTAAATTCTTTAAAAATTGAGTGGAGACATCTTTGGCGATCAAACATTTTTTCGTAAATCTAAGGATACCAAGAAATGTATTCAGCTCAGCTATTAGAGCTTTTTTCTATTACCAGAATTACAAATGCTTAAGGAATTTAGGATTTTTTGTGATATTGAAAATTTTGTGCTATCCAAGGATATAATAGCAATGTTTTAGGGTAGATAAATCACCAAAAAAATTTTACATATATTTCAGAACTCGTAATTTAAACTTTAATGACCCCATGCCATATTTATTGAAGTTAACAATAAAAAATTTCTAATGCAATTATAACTAATGGTAACCAGTTATTTATCAAAAGAAGATGTTAAATATTTTCTGAAAAATTGCATATGATTTCAACGAGAATGTAAAAGAGTTATAAATAATCAGTAGTTAAAAATATTTGCTTTAACTTTAAATAAACTATTACCTATTTTAGAATCAATTACAGATTTGAATAACTGAAACGCATTTTCAAATCAACATACAGCTTTAGGAATTTCTTAACAGATCTTTGTATTGTACAATCGTCTAGCATGTGTTAAGTGCTCAAGTTTTGCTTAGATAAAAAATAAAACTTTTGCTGCATCCTTCTTAACAATAGCAAAAATTGTAGGTAGGATTATGCTTTTTAGACAAAAACCTAGTAATTGAACTAAATAGTGCAAAATAAAATATCCCTTAACTCAACTTTCCTGTGTTGTACATTAAAACTAAGATGTGAAACAATAGTTATATATTAAAAATCAAAAGACATTTAACATGTTTTAGAATAACATATGGCTGACTAAAAAGCAAAAAAGAAAATCCAAATAGGCAAGAAACAATATGCTAAGAAAAAACATACAAGAAATATGAATCAACTAGTCAATGTACAGTAAAATTTTCACATCTACAGCTTAAAAAATTTTTTACAAATTTGTTAACATTTTTAAAAGTTATGGGAGGTTAAATTAATCTTAAGGAAAAAAATTACTTTATTACAACTTTCTTTAAATCCATTAAACATTTAAGACTGCACACTCTTTTTGGTAATATTACAACCCCCAAATTTAGAAAAATACAATTGAGTGCTCCTTTTTGATATTGCAACACTTATATTGTTAATTCAAGGGGTCTTATCCCTTTAGGGGCAGTTACTACTTTAGATTTCCACACGCACACATCACCCAGCCATGGTTATTTTTAGAGCTTAATCTTTTAACAGCTATGGTAGAAATGCTATGGAATTTTAACCTTGATCAGATGACATGTAAAGCACCTGATTTGGTACCCTTCTCTGCAAGCATCCACACTTTAATCAATGAGAGGACTTTCAACCACGACAGATTTAAAGTGCATCTTGTTATGTATACAACTGTTGTTTTGTCATTTGTTGTTTTCAGGAAAGTTCCCTAGCTCTCCACCAGAGGTTTGAGCGATGTCTTGATTGACTATGCACTCAAAGAGCTCATAAACTTGCATGATCCTAAAATCCATACTGTTTAGAATAATATTGTCATAACATACAAAATTTTAATCAAATCAACCAGATATTTTTTATCTGTACTTTTTCTGATCTAGAATAAAGAAAAATTGACTATTTCATATCTTTGCCAAAATAGATCATTACTATTTGACAACTGAATTGGAATGCATTATAGATAGAATACATTTTGTGAAAAAGTATCTGAACGATTAAAGCATTTTCCTAATAGTTCATACAACTGAACAATCTTTGTAAACATACATAGTATAGCTCATATAATTGAAGTAACCGAACTATTATTCATTTTATATAACTAAACTACTATTTCTTTTAGTTGTAAACAGAAATACTCCAAGGTATTTATTAATGAAAAAATGCTTTGGGTAAGTTTAAAAGGGAAAATATCTTAAAATATATTTCTTATAAATGCAAAAAAGAGAAACATTTAACCAATGATAAAATATTCATAGTTGTACAATATTAATGCGTATATGTTGTAACTGCAACCATATAAGTACCTAGTTAGAACAAATATTTTAATCCTAATTCTTAGTGTATTAAATAATTAACATCACTTTGCTCTCACTTTTTTTCTTTGGCACATAGCTATTTTTCTCCATTTCAGTTGAAGAAGGATTCTTTATTGGAGGTAAGACATCTTTGCAAACATACATAGAGGGAAGCATGATTTTGTCAACTTGGTTAAAGTAATTAGTATAATAGCATGGAGGAATATTTTTGTAGAATTCCAAAGGTTGTAAATTGGCTTGTTTGTTTAAAATGTTACATTGAGGAGGAGTAAGACGTTGACGACTCTGCTGAAATTTTTGTCTCCTAAAACATTAAAAGATAAAAAATGCACCATGTAACACAAAGAGTAATATATAATTAAATCATAAGATTTACAAAATTGTTTAATTGAATTCTAGATTAATTGAATCTAACGTTCCATATGTGCTAATATTTTCTGAACGATTTGTTTCAGAACAGAGAAAGGCTACAAAGAGTGCATTTACTACTGAATAGTGAACAGTATTTTAGTTATATGAAAGCTTTGAGTTATAAAACAAACCTTTAACTACAAATATAGAATTTTACATAATATAATAGAGAAAAGATATAATATTCAGCAGTTCATAGTAAAAAATAAAATTCTCATAAAATTAATGCAAAGTTGAATGCATTGAAAGCTAATGGATTGAAAATACTTGAAGAACCATCTATGCTTAAATCATAAATAATTATTGAATATTTAGAAATGAAATAAAATGCAAATAAAAAGCATATTTCACATGTTGATTGTCGTCATACTTGAAATTTAGTTAGTTTTAAACTGTTTGAACTTTTAGTTTTAAACTGTTCTTTCCAAGCAGAGATTATCCATTGAATGATATCAATAAACAACAGCTTGCTAAGTGGAAAAGAAACCAGCCTGTATCTGAAAATGAGTTTGTGGAATATCTATTTACTTTTCAGCATAGGAAGCCATTTTTTCTAATATGATTTAAAGTTAAAATACGGAAGAAAATTTTGGTAAAAATTTAGCAGTATACGTAGGGAAATTTCTGCACAACTAGACCAAGTAATTTGACAATTAACCAAATACTTTAGAACAACTATACATTAAAAATATTTCATAAAAAATTGATAGAATGAAAGGTTTCTTTTCATATCTTTAAGAAATTTTATATTTCCTAATTTCAATATACAGTTATTGTTAGTAATAGTAAAGAGTCAGCAATATATTAGCAAGAAGTTGAATTACTCACATCCAGTAACACAAAATTAAAAAAAAAGTACTTGGACTTTATTAAAGCAAAAAACCAAATTAATCATTAAATATAAGTGTGGGGATAATATTAAATGACCATGTCAACCATCATCTATGAAAAGGTACCGCAACAAATCAACTGTTCAATGTGGACCATCCATCGAAGTAGGCATATTCAAATTGAAATGGGCGTTACTTTCAAGATCGGCATGCTCATTTCGAAGTGAGAGTTTCTGTCAAGGTAGGCATGTTCACATCACGTTCGAATGTCACCAATGTGGGAAGAGTTGTTTTCGATAATGTCAACCTTCATCTATGAAAAGGTACACTAACATAGAATTGAGTTAACACGTCATATACTAGTGAATTGGAATTGTATTTTTGTACTGGCAGATACACTACATAAGCATTTTAAATACCACCCATCATTGCTTAAAACACTTTGAACTTCATGTTACAATAAAAGAATTTTAGTGCATATATGTAGAATGCTTTCGTAAGCCACACTTCAAAAATGTTCTCTCTGTCCACCTCTTTTGTTCAAAAACACTGCTTACCTTCAAATATTTTTATGATAGTATAAAATATAAAATACAAAACTTTTTATGTTTTTTTAGAAAATTAAATGCTTTATAGTAAATACATGAAGATATAAATTAGTTGATCGTACCGATCAGCAGCAGATATGGATGAGTCAAAAACAAGTTGGGCATTTTTTTCATTCTTATTGAACTGTGATGTTTTAAGAACAGGAATCTAAAAATGAAAAAATTTTGAATGAAGTAAGCACAATCATATTTCCTTTTTAAATCCATTGAGAAGCAAAATTAAATAAAAAATTCTTAAGTTTTGCATAATAATTGACAGTAAAAAAGAATTGGAATTTTTTGAACTATTTAATTCATTCAAGTATTTTGTTTTGAGTCTATTTTTTTGGACAAGAACTAATTTCTGATTTTTGGTAAAATTTCACTACAGGTAAGATCAAGAAGCCTGAGACATTTTTTTACTAGCAAAGTCCCAATTTCCTTGTAATTTTGACTATTTTTTTTTTAACATTTTAATTTTAAGGGACTTTGTGTCACATCATAAAGAATATAAATTTTGATTAAAATATTTTTGTATTATCTTATTTACCATAAAATGTTAAAGATGAGTGAAATTTTACATTACATACATCAAAACAGAATGCTTTTAAAGCAGAAAATTGAATTTTTATCAATAAAATAAATAAAAAGTTTAATTCAATTCAGATCTGCTACAGAATTTTTTAAATTATATTATACAGGGGTAGCAGCAAAGTTTTTTAAAATTTTAGGGTAATTTTAGGAACTTTTTTCAAAAAATTTTAGGTGAATTTTAAGGGTAATATATGATTTTGCTAGGATAAAAACAGATCACACGGTAGTTTATTACATAACAGAAGATTATTACAATTCATCCACACATATCATAAATAATTGCAAGCCATAAAATAAAGCTCTGAAATTTATTAAGTCAAGAATGGAATCTCTTAAGTGTAAAAATTAAATTTCAACTTTACATATTACCTATCAGAAATTAAGTGCATAATTCAGGAACAGGCAAAAGAGAGAATAAATCAAGAGAAAAAAATAAATTAACACCAACTTGGATTTTTATTTAATTTTTACCTTCTTAATCAAAACTTTATTATTACCCTTTACCTTACTTTATTAAGAAAAACTATTGTGTGATATTATTAGATTTAAAATTAGCAATTTATATAAGAAGTTAGAGAAAAACAAATTAATCATGATCATTTTTCTAATATATTCTTGATATGATTTGTGAGATTCTTTTACTGCCCTCAATAGTGTTGTGGTGATCTTCAACACTCCTCCATAATTTTGAATGGTATCTTTGATTAGTCTAAGAGACATAATAGTATTCTTATGGTGACTCACATTAAGCATTGCTTTATTTATTGAAAAACCTCTCTCAGGATCAGAATTCCCATGTGGCAAAATTAAAACAGTTTTAATTAATGTAGTTAAATTCTTATATTTTAGATTATTGCTTTTATATTTATATTTAGCCTTTAACTCTAATTTTTTAGGAACACCAACAAAATTTTATTAGATTTTTAGGGTTTGCACATAGTTTTGGGAATTTTATGAATTTCAGGGGGAATGCGACCCCTGTATTATACATTTTTTAAAAATATCAAACAAAAAAGCAATTTAGCAGATCCATATTTTCTTTATTTACATTTAAGTAGAAATATTTTTCAAGTTCATTTTCTTCATGTACATAAATAAAATAAATCTATATAAAAACAGAAATTTTAATGTATCATGTTTTGACATTCATGTTATAAAAGTAAAGTAAATTAATTTGTGTAAAGTTTATTCAAAGTAAAATTAATTTGTAGGTTGGCTATAAATTATAGGAAGCTTAGAATAATTAAGTTGATCAGGCAAATTTTCAAATATATTAAATCGTTATAAAGTTTACAGCTATTCATTTCCCTCATGCACTGAAAATTTAGATTTTTTCTGCAACCCTAGCAAAATCTCTATGGAACCCAATTTAAGCATCCTTGCACTAGAGAATGTCCCCACTTGCCAGATTTCACAATAACTCTACCAATTATATTGAATATGATTCCTAAAGCATTAGCAAAACTATCAAGAATAGATACCAAGTTTCATAGATCTGTTTTTAAATTGCTTAATTTTTTACAAGTTCTTACATAAGTGATAGACTGTTCTAGTTCAGGTGGAAATTACCATAGCAGTTGTGTACAATTCTACAAAATATTTTTTGATCAAAATAAATATTTTTCTTAAAAAATAGAAAAAGTGTAAAAGTATCAAACTTTTCTTAAGAAATAAAAATTGAAGGTAACAAAGATAATAAGTTTTAAAAGTCACTTACTTTGCTTGAAAATTTCTTGCTTTTATTATTTGGTGAAGAAAGATTATTGATAGATTTTAGTCTGTAATAATAATAAAATCAATGCAGTTTATTATAATATATGAAAAATGCACACATAAAAAAACACATAATATATTTCAAGCATTTAATTATTTATACATATACACTGATTAATAGGATACAGCTGGTACACACATACTGGTTTTTAAAATGGAAATATTTAAAAATTTATTAAAAATTCTATAATCTGAGAAATTTAAACCTCAAAACTTAACTATTGGAAATATATGAGAAGAATATATTGGAAATAAAATACTTTTGCTATGCATATGAAGAATACAGAATCATAATAATTTATTACTATTTGGTTTGAATATGTTCCCATTTAACAGCCAATTTAATAATATTTATATTAAGAGATAGTAGCAACAAGTTAACTAAGAGACAAAATTTTTCTAAGGAGTTATAACAATATAAAAAGGGTAAAAGGTAAATTATTATGCATTTCTTGTAACCTTAATATATAGCTACAAAAATATAAATAATATATATTTATTGCCCTATGTATTTAGATTGAAAATTTACTTTGACTAACTGAATGACAGAAGTGACATCTTACACATTCAAATTAAGCTGCCAGTCATAATATTTATAATATAATAAATTTATTGCTTTTCAAATGTATACTTGGAAAGCTGAAATATTTTTCTTAAAAAGGAAAAAAAATTGAGTAAAGATAAGCAACACAAATGTTACATTTTCTGGAGAATATGTTACATTATTTTTGATTACAAAAAAACATAAAATTATCTCATATAGAAATAGGGGGAAAAAATCACTCATATAGAAGTAGAAAAGAAAAAAATGTGTTTAAAACCTACCACAGCTATATCCAATGTTTTACTTATAGGAAAGTAATGTATCAGTGAAGATTCAGAATACAACGTAATAATTTTAATTATTATTTCATTTATTTATAGTATAATATCAATTATAATATAAGTTGAACACTAAAAAGTTTAGACAAAAATAAAAAGTGAATAAAAAATTTTGCTATTGATTATAAACCAATAGCTTTTAACTCATTTGACTTTAAAGTTATTAATAAAATTATTTTTGCATAACTCACTTGTGTGGAAATTTTCTCTCAACAGTTTGAAAGCATTCATTTTTAGATGTATCCTAGAGAAAGAAACACAAAAAGTATAAGCATAAACAAACAACATTCTACTCCCTCCTCCAGAAAAAAATTGCATTTGTCGCATCATTTAATACTACACAAATGTAAATGACAAAAAAAATTAAAGGCTTAATTGGTTGCAGTAGGATATAATCAAATTAAAAATGTAGATTATTCAGAATTATATTCCCCTGTTGTAAACATAGAATTATTTAGGTTATCAATATCATTATCTGCAAAATTTGATTTATGTGTGTCCAAGTTTTTGATATTAGAACTTATTTCTATGGAGATATTGAAGAAACTCTATAAATGGAAATTCCACCTGGATATGAAGAAAAGTATGGTTAGAACAAAGTTAGTAAATTAAATTGTAGCATATATGGTCTACCTTAGTCTGGTAGAAATTGGCATATCAAATTAAAAAATGAACTATAAAAGATTAACTTCAGATTAACTTCAACCAACTTCAGATTAACTTCAGATCTTAAAAAGATTAACTTCAACCAACTTGTATCTAATAATTGTGTATTGACTAAAACTGACAAAATTGATTTTTTTGCTATTTGTATGTGTGTTGATCACTTAGCAATATATTCTAATAATTCTAAATTATGTGAGGATATATTCTTTAAACTTAAGCAACCATTTGATTTAAATGAAAATAATGAAAATTCTAAATTTTCTAGGTAAGTTTTAAATCATAAAAGCGGAATTATTTATCCCCAACTCAGTATATTGAATCATTAATAAACAAATATGACCTAGAAAAATGTAAGAAAACCAATCTTCCTACATATAAGGTGAGGATAGATGTTTTAATCCCAGATGATTTAGTCAGTCAAACAGATTATCAGGAAATTATAGGTGAACTTTTATATTTAACTAACAGTTCAAATATTTCATTCATAACTAGTTATTTATCACAATTTAATAAACGTCCTGAAAAAAGGCATTACATTTTGGCTAAACGGTTCAAAAGGGAAAATTTTGTTTTATGATAAATACTTTTAAACTGTAGAGCAAATGCAAGCTGGAGAAAAGGTTAAGGAAGTAAATCCTTTTCAGGGTGTGTAGTTAGATGTTTCTCTGATCTTGTGGAAAAGCAGAAAACAAAGAATTATTAGACTCTCAACATGTGAAGCAGCACTATTTGCTATTGTTGAAACAGCAAGAGAATTAATATAGATTATAAATATGTTAAGTGAAATTAATGGTAAAAATTTCATTAAAGTTTCAACTGAAGCTTATTTTGATAGTCAAGCATCCATTGATTGGTTAAATAATGGTAAATCAAATAAAACTAGATATGCAAATTTAAAATGTTATTTTGTTAGAGATATGATTAATGATAAAATTTTAAAGACAGTTTATCATAATACTAATGACAATATTTCTGATTTCTTAACAAAAGCTGTTAGTGGATAAGTTAAAATTTTCTTTGGAAAAAAAAAGTTTATTTAAAAATTTATATTGATGGATATGTTATTGTTACAGTTATTATGTTTCAAAAAGTAAAACCCTTTTTGCAGTAGGGGAGTGTATTATTAAATGATGCTACAAAGATTTTTCTTTTTAATGACACTAGGTGGCAGTCTGTGTTTCTTTGATTTTCTGTATCTTGTTAATAAACGTTACTTCATCCTTTGTTGTTTAATTGTGTTGCTCTAGAGCGACAAAAATAAAGTACTTACCTATTTTGTTATCTGGGAGTAAGCTATATTACAGGTTTAAAATGCAATATTATGAACATAATTATTCCTTAATTCTAACTTTGTAAGTAACTTCACAAGTATAATAAAAAAATAACTAAATAAAAACTACATTTAAACTGATACACTTACATTTATAGTTTCAATAATATCCAATTTTTTTTCTCCCTTAAAGTTTTAAAATACTAAGAAGTTTAACCCGAATTCAACCAAGGCTGGCAAGGCTTTGAATACTATAAGCATAATACTGTAAATATACTTTGAATACTATAAGTAAGAGCAAGAGTTTAATTGTTCATTTATTCAATTTTTTTCTTTTACTAAGAAATTTTTAAAAAATCAACCAAGACAGACAAGTTTTGAATATAATATTAAGTGCAACAGTTTCTTCAAACTAAATTATCCAATGACTAATAAACTTAAATAACTTTTTCAAACTGTCTTTACCTTTTCATATTGAAAATTTTATTATAAATAAATATACTAAAGAAAGTGACTACCAGAAAAAAAAACTTATTCCATAAAAAAAGAACATATTCCTAGAAATAAAAAGCACTTGTTTGTAATCATTTTCACACAATAATTTCCCATGTATTACAGTTTATTTCTTAAACATATAATAATATCTATAATATAAATAATCTATAATATTATAATTAATTATATCTATATATAAATTATTATTATATTATATTAATAATCTTTATTAACTTTATTACTTGCACAACTCGTTTCACTGCATATATTTTATTTCTAGATTTCTTCCAAGTCGAGATAAATAAGAACTTTGCAAATTATTTCCTTTAAAGAGTGGTAAAAGATAGAAAACAAAAACTCTTCAAAAGAAATCCAATCAATCTTTTATTTAATTAAAATAAAAGTGAAAATATCACATAAAAAGTTTTTATGGCAAATAATTTTTAAATAAAAAAACAGGTTTTCAATTTTCTGAAAAAAATATAGCTCAATTTATCATTAATTATACATGCCATTCAGAAAACCATTCAAGAATGGAAAAACATGCAGACAAAGAAAATCATATTTCTATAATGTCTTTTAATAAGATCATGCACGTAAATACTAGTCAAGTAAATCAATATTAGTCATTCTTCTGAAGGGAAGAAACTGCCAACATTTTATGTCAAGTGTTTTCCAATAAAAATGTTAGTTCTAGTATGTTTTTTTAATAAGCTCTGACATGCCAGTTATCTCTAACATACTCATCACAAATAGTCATTCTTAACAATAGCCGAAGTTTATCAACAATTTATTTATTACTGTGTTTTTGGTTAAAAATTTAAGCTTTTTATTTATTTGTAGCATGCCAGTCATCTCAAACACATTCTCCAACATTAACCCATTTTCAATAACTGGAAAAACTTACCAACATTTCATTTGCTTTTTCCTCTATTCTATGATCATTCATTTTTTTATTACTCAAACAATATTTATTATGTAAAACTGGTTTGTTCAAATAAGGCCTCTCCATACTTTCACAAGTAATTGATAAGTTAAGAGTCACTATTATGAAAGCAAATGCAGTTATGAGTCACTTTTATTGTAATTTATAAAAAATGATGATCTCACAAAAGGAAAACTAGTAAATATGCAAATTAAATGTAAATTTAATTTATAAATACTTACTTAGTTGTTTTAGAATAGTAGACTTTAAACACTTCATGCATTTTTCTCTGCAAACTCATACTGTTTTCAATGTAACTCTGAAAATACAAAAGCTAGTATATAAGTCTGGTAGTTATATAATCTAGTAGCACTTCATGCCCCTTTCCGTACTGCAGCTCTGAGGCTGAATTTCTGAGGCCGGGCAAGTTTCAGCCTTTCCTTACATCAGTGGGACAATAAAATTAATACCAAACATGCTTGGGGCAAAACACTGGGGGTTCCAGGTTTGGCTAACCATCTAATCGGAGCATCTACTCTGGTAGCCCACAACCTAAGGTCAAGAAAATTGGGATAGCAACAGTAAGCCCTGCTCTTGATGGGCTGTTGCGACACTAAATTTAGTTTAAGTCTGAACCTTTCACTATCAAATAATTTTTTCAGTAATACTTAAATAAAAAGTCAGAGGTAAATAAGATTTATTGTTAAGATTATTAAAATCAAAATAAGATTTATTGTTAAGACGATCATCATTAAGATATAGGCCCAAAGTGAAACAGCAGCTTTTCTTTATAATAGTTTGAATTTTTTTAGTTGATAGTTCTTAAATTTTAGTTCCCAACATATAGCAAAAAAGTTTTTAAAAAAATATATAAAAAGGATCTAATTTTTGATTGCAATTTGACAGATCTATTAGACTATATTTTCTACATTGTAGCTACACTTGATGTATTAGTGGACCAAAATCTGAATCTGTCTAAAAATTAAAATATTTGTTTATTCAAAAAAAAGTGCATATTTTGCTTATTCTTGTAAATCCATGCCTAAAAATCCATGGCAGTGACATAAAAATGAAAATTGGAAACTCAATGCAAAAATTGAGAACACAGGTTACCTGAGACTGACCAGCAGAGAATATTAGTATACATGATGAAATTGATGATAATGGAAAGAGGTTGAATTTTGCATCTGTATCCAACCGAACCTTATGGTTGGAAGACCCAGGTACCATGTTTTAAAATAAAGACATATAAAACAACTTGGAAATCACCAGACAGAAATACCACAAATCAAATTGACCAAGTTACTGGTAGATCTTAGACACAAGAACAACTTGATGGCTTAGTTACAGATGAGCAAATGCAGACTCGGCCCACTAGGTGCTTAGATATAGACTATATAAATAAGATAATAAAAAAATATGATGCATTTAAATCAACAAATTTGCAAGAATTGAGTAAACCAATGTAAATAATGGATAATAAATTTAAATTAAGAGAGAGAATGCATGCAATAATACTGAAGAGAGGAGAACAGATTGAACTCACTGAAATAGATAATTGTGGAAAGACTAAAAAAGCTCTTTTATGTATCAAAAAAGGATAAGGATTAGTTTGACGCTTAATATTTGGAAGGCAATCTCAATAAAAATAAAGCTCAGCAACAATTCAAAACCATCACACAAAAAATGCTGAAGAATTATACAAAGAACTAAGAAAAGAATTACTCAGGAGAGAAAATGAGAAGTACAAGAAGAATAATTTAGAGATCTGAAAATTTTGAAGTCTCAAAAAGAAACTATAAAATATTATTAATTATTAAATTACATAAAATATGAAGATTGATGTTGTAAGATCTTTAGATTCATAGTTTTTCTTCTAAAATACAGTATGAAACTCCAGAAACACACAGTGGGGAGGTAAAAGCTTTTATGCCAGTAAAAAACTTAAAAATCTCACTTTTTGGGAGTAAAAATATGTATCAAGAGGCACCAAAGAAATACACCAAAACAATAAAAAGCCTCAATAGTTTCAGTTAAGCTAAACAAAATAGATATAAAAAGAGTCAAACAATTAAAGTTTAAAATGTCAATTGGAAGAAATTAATAAAACTGAGTTCACCAAGTACTATTATAAATTTGTTGATTGAAGCTTAAAACATTCTACTTAAAATAAATTTTAAAACTATGAAAATCAATAAAAATATAAGTGATCACTTTTAATATGCTAGGTAAGTTTTTAGATATAGATAAATGATTTATTTTCAAAAAACAACCATTTAGTTTAAGTCAATAATTTTAAAAAAAATTGAAATTAAATGAATTTAAATCAAACCTTGATTTGAATGCATACACTTTTTTTTACGAATTTATACTAAGTATTTCATATATACAGCTCTAAACTAATACATATATTTTAGAATCCTTGTCAAAAACTAAGTATTTAGATCATAAAGAGATAGATATATTTCAATGATAAAAATTTATAATTCTATCAAACTATGACTAACCATTACAGAAAACAAGTGGTGTAATTGTTTGAAATGATCAAAACCCTATATGGGGAATAAAAAAGCTGTTAACATTTTAGCTTTCAAAATTATTCTTTAAATCATTTAATATTTCATTACCTCTGTTTCATTCGAAATAAAAGAAAAAACTTCAACAGAAACAGGGGTGCCTTGCCCATTCCCTCTCTAAAAGCTAAAGGGGAAACGCCCTCCACATTTCGACAAACAACAAAAACTATGCATAAGTATTTTATTTAAACAACAATTTCTTAGTTATATCTGATATATCTGAATTATAATTGATTCATTGTTAGAAATATTTTATAAAAACTTATCTTCAGAATAAATACGGGGAAAAACGGTCTCTTTAAGATCGCAATGCAAAACAGACACACAAAACAGTGATGTGTTCTCTTTAAAAAGTAAATCAATTAAAAAACTCATTCCATTCAGGCCTAGCTTTGATGTTACAAAACATTTACTCAAATGTAACTAGTTCCTTTTTTAAAAAAATAATTTATATGCAAGCATTAATTTAATGTGTGATTACAAGAAATTTTAAAACGTTATATTTTTTTATTATGTACCTCTTACAATCAAAGTTGGCAAGTTTCTGCCGAGGTGGTTAAAACCACTGGTAGAAACCGGTTAAAACTTGCATGGCAGAAACTCAGAAAATGACATAAAAATAATTACTGAGGTTGACATACAATGGATAATTCATTGAAAAAACAATTAAACGTTAAACAAAGTACAATTTATTTACAAAATTATCACCATTCAAATTCAAATATTACATTGTTTGCACTCGGCAGTTATCTATAACAAAAGACAAGTTTTGATGCAGTTTCTAAACCTGAACAATTTCTCAATTTGCAATGCACGAAATGAGAAATTTGAGAAGATTCTCTAAAATCCAGCAGAACTAGCAGGCATTGCCATGCACAAAAGATTAAAACTGTTACTGTTATAATAATTGGATTGTTGCCATGCAAATTATGTCTTGAAAAGAAAAAAACTATTTGAAAATAGCTCTATTCAGTAATGTTAAGAGTTAAATGATAATAATTACTGAATTTCAGAGTTTAATATAATAAACCAAAATCTATACCGGTTATAACCAGTTTCTGCCACTGACATGGCAAAAATCAGTTTCTGTCGGCAAAAAGCCAACCCTGCTTAAAATAGTATATTATCCTACATTATGAATCAATTAGCAGCACTCTCTCAGGCTGTTAATCTTATGAGATGAAAATATTTACAAAAAGGATAATTTCATTATAATATACAATTGAAAAAAAAAAACACTTACCTAAAAAACATTATTTTTATCAAATTATACCATAAGTGCAATTATTGGTATTAATAAATTTCTTAAGTTCATAAGAGCATGAAATGTTCACATTAATCCTTGTAGATAAATTTACTTCAAAATATTCATTATATAAAATATATATTAATTAAATAAATATATATATAAATTGATAAAATGAAAAGAATTAAATATATATATCAGGGTGCATAGCCAAAATTTTCAACAAAAAATAATCACTTTTCAAGCACTGGAAAATATTTTTAAGCACCTTCAAAAAATATATCCTATAATTAGGCAGGGTTGGCAAGTTTTGGACAATTGATCCGGATTTAACCGTCATGTTAAAAAAAAACTTTAATTTTGTTAGTTTTCCAGGCATAGTTTTTGACAATTGTCAAAAATCATGAAATTTTGAATCATAAAACGAATGGCGTTTTCATACGATAAAGGACAGATGGTACACCGAAATGGATTGGGGTTGAATTAATTGTGAAAACATTGAATATAACAATATGAAAAGTGTCTTTTTGCATAATACGTGAAAATCAACAGGGTAAAGGGAAAATTAAGCACTTTTTAAAAACATCCAATGAAAGGAGCACCTTTAATGCTACGCACCCTGTATATATATAATTTGTAATATATTTTAATTTATATCAATAATTAAGGCAATAAACATCAAATTTTTTGTCATGAGTTTTTTTAATGCTTTGTAGTCCATTCCTTTTTTTCTGGGCTGTTTTTCTTATGCATTTTCTTTGTTTACCTTTGAGAATACCACTTCTGAAGTATAATGGAAACAGTCATTTATACGTTTAACTTAGCTAAGTGGCTTGTCCACAAAACATTTTATAACAATTGTTAACAGTTAATAAAATACCAAAATTATCAGGAAACAAAATTTGTTACATAAGTGAAGAGGTTCCTTAAAACTTTTAAACATCTCTTTATTTTGCTCCTAACTTTTCCTCTTCATTTATGGGCGAGAACATCATTTTTTCCTGCCCTATTAAGATTGTTTAAGTCATTCATTTTGTCATTACTTTCCAATTCTTTTTCAAGTGATACCAACGAATTTAATTCTACCAAAATTAGAGTTTAGCTCATAAAATATGAAAAATACTTCAATTCCATTTTTGAAAAGAGACTGGTTAACACTGCAGTTATAAGAAATAAGGATTTGTTGCATAAAAGCTAAGATTTCTTTGAGAACTCCTAAATCATTTTCAGATCTAATAAAGATTCACAAAAATTATCAAAATAATAAACACAGCAAAAAAGATTTTAAAAAATATCTTCTAAATTAAAACTAAAATTTTAGTTCAATCAATCCATTGTTTATAAATGTGCTTATCTTTTAATGGAAATTTTAAGTTGAAGACATAATATGAACATGGCTAAAAAGAAGAATCCTAAATAAATGTTAAAAAAGCATCTTCCACTAAAAAAAAATTTGTAAAATCTAAAGCCCTAGCCAATAAAGTTCAATTATCCTCAAACTAAACCACTTGAAGCTAATGTGCTTCTCTGACTTGTTTTTTTCACATGATAGCAATTTTGTGCATTGGCGAATATTTAACGATTCTGGTTGGAAAAATATTCCCTGCCAAAAAAGAATTTAAAAATAATCCTCCCCCCAAACATTAAAAAAAAGCTTCCTAAAATAATCAAAAATATAGGAAGATTTCTGAATCATAATCTACACCAAATCTTGGCGAGTTCTGGGAAGTGTCCCATGAGAAACTAAAAAGAAACTATCACAGAAGTTGATTAACTAAAAGGGTATAATTCGTAGCTTCCCTCGGGCAAAGCTGAACATATTTTTCTTTAAGTTTGCAAATTAAAATTCCATATTTGACACCTCGGCAGTTTTAGTTGGCACGATAGATCACAAAATGGAAATATGCCTCCTTAATATCTAACTTTTAGCATTAAAACTTGAAATTGAATAACATATTCAAAAAGAAACCACCCTAAGAATAGCTATGTCGATCCCCCTCCCCTTTGGGCACCTTTGAACAGTTATACAAAAAATGTATTTTTATGAAACTAAAAATTTCCTTCCTAAATAAGAATTTTTAAAGAAAACTTTTTCAAACCTAGATCTCTAGATAGGGAATCCAAAGTTATATTTTAAGCATATGTAGATAACGAAAATGCTAGGTTTATTTTAGGAATAGAAAACTAAAAATCTTCTGGAAATCAAAACGATTATAAATTAAAAATATTTTGGATAGTGCGTACAAGTTGATCTCAACAGTATACAACAGACAGAGAAAAAAAAATTGTGTCTTAGCACATAAAATACTTTAACTAGCATAGATAATTAATAAATCACAATATATAAGTAATGCTCTTTTTCATAACATATATTTCATCTACTATTTTGAGAATCAGAATAAATCAATTAAGCGTAGATACAAACTTTATTTAAAGCTGAGAATCAACAATAAAAAATGTAATGCTAGTTATGAATATATTCATTAAACATTCTACTAATTTCTAAAAAAAGAATATTTTCGGCTGATCTAATGAAAATCTTTTATTTTTTTGAACGAAAGTTTGTTTACAATAGAATTCGTCAGCTTTTGACTCTTTCTTTTTGCTCAATGGAATTAATGGTTACTTTGTCACTAGAAGAAAACACAGATGGCGCTAATGATTACTATTCGTCGTAACACTTTCGGACTACTACTTCCGATTTATTTTAACGTCCAACTTTGAAAAAGCGGGCTAACAAATAAATATACTTGTAGTGTTTGCAGTATAACACAGTATCAGATAGAGGTGGTACTATTTTTAATAGAACAAAACAAGTCCTTGCTTTCGCCGATAATGTAATATTTATAGCAAGAAGTAAAAATGCACTTGTTGACCTTTTTAAGGACTTAACCAAAGAAGATAGGCTTTTTGGTTAGAAATAAATTTTGATAAGACCAAAAACATGATAATGGATTTTAAGGGAACGGATATGGAGTCAGAACTACAAATTAATGAAATGACAAAATTTGAAAGAGTTAGAGAATTTAAGTACTTGGATTCAGTTGTCACTGAAAACAATGATATTATGCCAGAGATTAAGCAAAGACTAAATGTTGGAAATCGCAGTTATTTTGTACTTAAGAGATTGCTAACATCAAAAGTAATAACGCGGAAAACAAAGCTTCAGGTTTATGAAACTATAATAAGACCAACCGTTATCTATGGATCAGAAGAAAAAATGCTGTACCTGGGAAAGAAACTAGTATTTTTGTACCTGTCAAAGAGGGTGATCTACGAAGAAGGCGGTGCAATTTTGAAATTGCGAGACTATTTAAAGGAAAAGATATATTCAATTATGTAAAAGCAAAGAGAATTCAATGGCTAGGACACCTTCAGAGAATGGAGGAAAACAAAGGCATTAAGAAGATATGCTGGAGGCAGTGCCAGGTCCAAAGGAAAAGAGGAAGGCTGGCCAAGAGATGGTTAGACGAGGTGGAAAAAGACCTTAAGGCTCTAAAGGTCCGAAGCTGGAAACAAAGCGCTAGAGACAGGCGACATTGGAGAAAATTATTAGTGAGGCCATGGTCCAACATGGACTGTAATGCCAGGGAGTTAGTTAGTTTACAGTATGACACGTTCCTTCATTTTAAATTCAGTTTAATTAGTTTTGCTTTAGTAGAAGTCGAATTTGGACAACTTCACTGGCTTGTTATAGTGCTTGATGCTACCCAAAAAGTAACTAACGCCAATATTTTACACAAATATTGGCGATCGAAATGGGCTGCAGGTGGCGTAGAGCAGAACTCTCTACCTATGACAACACATCACGGGCTTTCCCCATTTGCGTGTGGAGAGTCATAGAGGAAGGAAGTACGTTAGATTCTCTCTTGATATTCATATAGATTAAAATCTTTTAGGTTGGAAAACTATATGGAACTGAAAACTACATTAAACATAGTTCTAAAGAAAAGCATCACGGAAATTTTAGAAAATATTTTTAATAAAAAAAAAGGAAAAATAATAAGAAAAGGGTAGTACATCAATAGTACGAGGGTAGTGGGATCGTAGTACATTTCTATACAACTGAAGAGAGGAGGAGAGGGAAGGGAGAAGAGCCAAAGGCATGAAATCGGTCTTTCCCCAGATGGCGTATTTGAGCGTTGCGATCGCCAATAGCAAATAGGGTATAATTCCAAAACATGGCAAACCTTATAAATGTTGTGATGTTAGTTTTTTAAAATTTATTTAAGGCTCACTACAGAAAACGCTCTAGAACGGTAATATTATGCGCAAATGTAAGTACAAAAATGAAACTTCTAAAAATGGATGATATTATCAATATAAATGTAAACTTAACAAACTTGAGCTCAATACCTGCTCTAGTTCCTGTTAGAAAGTTTGCAACTGCTTACTACAGTTTATTCTGCGAGGCGATATTTTCAAACGAATAATTTTGCTTCCAATAAAAGAAGTAAATTAGATAATTTCTGAGTATTTCATAAGATATTAATGCTATTAAGTAATTCTGGTGAGTTTGAAGTGAAAATTCGCTTTAGTTACTTATAGATATATCGTTAAAAAAGGTGACATGGTTGCTGGATTTTGAGTAACTCGCTTTTTTTGGTAGTCCTGATTTGGCCTCTTTCCATTTGTTTATTAATGTTTTTCTTGTTGCAAGCTGTGCACCATCTTACGTTAGTGTTAGCACCTTTGGCATTGTAAACACAAGCGTTGTTAGCATTGAGAATCTCAAAACACAATAATCACGTTGTGTGTCAAATGGCTTTAAAATATACCGGAAACAGTAACCTGGAAGTTTAGGCGGTATAGAGCTTGCAGCGCTCCCTAGTGTAGAAAACACCATCCATATCAAGCTTGTTCACGCATCACCTCGTAAACGTAATATTAACGGAAGTACACACCGGAAATTTTCTAAATTTTTTTCCGGTTTTAGGAAGCCTGCTTTTGGTTGATGTTTTCAATATAAATGTAAACAATCTCGAGCTCTTGACCTGCTCAACTTCCTGTTAAAAAGTGCACAGCAGCTTACCACAGCTTATTGTACGAGGTGATATATACAGCTGCTTACTGCAGCTCATTTCTATGATATTCTATGATATTTTCAAACAGATAATTGTTTTTTTGAGGAAAGAAATAATTTGCTTAAAAAGTTGGAGATATGGCGAAATACTAAAAGTAATATTAGCATTAAGGGGGATTAAAATTTGGATAGCTCTCCTAACCAAACTATGGGGCGATATATACTAGATTTCGGCTGCCCCCTATATTTCCGGGGTCAAAAATCTGAATTAGTAAGTAAATTTACTTTTATTCAGAGAAAGTATGCTTTTGAGTCCAATTTCATAATTTTAAATAACGTCTACACTAATTAGCACGAGGTCATCCCCTCGAATCACTAAGAAAGAGTCCTATAACATGTAGATCAGATCAAAAGTTATTCAGGGTAGTTTTTTTTTTTTTTTGATGCACCGTCATGTGGGGCTACTTTGCGCAGCGGGGGCTACTTTGTGCAAATTCGAATTTGGCACTTTTCAAGTGCTGCTATTCAGTATTATGTTTTTTTCACTTTAAAAATGTGTGGAATTTGAAGATAAAAATCTCCTCTATTACTACAAAACAATTTTCGAATTTTAAAACAATCTCAGAGTGTGTTTTGTTTATCTAATGTCAACACCTTTCCGAGAACGTCGGACTTCGAAAACTGTGCCTGGAAACTTTAGCTGTGAAATGCAAAGACGTTGATAAAACAATTGTCGTAAGTGCGAAATTTTTTATTAATATATTAATAAACAGTTATATCATGTTAGTGTTAAAAAAATTTGAAAATTAATAACAAATAAACGGAAAATGAAAAAAATGCAATGTGGGGCTACTTTGTGCAAAGTTTCATTCGTTTTTTTTTTCGACAGAAAAATTGTCAGGCGTTATAAAAAAATACCTTGGACGAGAAACTACCGTGATTACACTTTAGAAAATGTGCAACAATGTTTGCAAGCAGTTGCTGGTGGTAAGTCGATTGCAGAAGCTTCTCGGAAGTACAAAATCCACAGAAATACTCTCTCTAATAAAATTCACAAGAAACACGTGAAACGTGCTTGTAAACTATTATTTTACTCCTACAAAGATTTTTCCAATGAATTAATCAAACGATTTAACACATAAAAATATATTTTATAGGACATCAGGTGATTTTGACAGAAACTGAAGAGCAAGTTCTGTCATGTTCATTCAGGCATGTTATGTTCAAATTTATCAATATTATAAATGTTAATGAATATGCAATAATTATTATTTTTGAAATTTCATCCATTTCAATGTTCAAAAAATGCATATGGTTTCCTTTTGTTTAAACTCAAATGTTTTGAAATAAACATTCTTTTTAAGAAAAAATTCTTTATAAAAAAAGGTTTTTTAACGCTGAAAATTATTTTCAAACTAATATCTTTACATATCTTGATGTTTTTGTTATTAAAAATGTCAACAATAAACTTTGTTAGCAATTTTATATCAATATTTTACTAAAAGCATGATTATTAAACTGAATTCTTATCGCTGCTCAAAGTAGCCCCCAAGTGGGGGCTACTTTGTGCAAGGTATGGTGAATTATTATTTGTAAATATTACATACAAATAATGCCAATATTGATCAAATTCACTCGTCTGAGTCCAGTTAGGAATATAATATCGATAGATTTTACTAAAGTTTCAATTAACATAGTGTTTTTACATGTCAAAGTTCAAAAACTGCGAAATCCTGCACAAAGTATTCCCAGATGACGGCACTATACTTTTAAGACTTATTTTTTAAACTTCTTTAATCCTTTAATGATATATATATTTTAAAAGTTGGGTGTAAAATTGACCCCGATTATTATATTTCCCATTTTATCATAGTTTATGTTTCAGCACTACGGAACTGCATCGATGATTTAATCGCTCGAATTAAAATAATTTATATACTCAAGTTCTTTGTAATTTTACGTTTATCTAATTTCAAAATGCCATTATTTATAGTTTCACTTTACAATAGTTGATCAATTGTACGCAAATTCTCTTTCTTTAAAAATTTATTTTAGAGTGTGATTAGCGTAAACACCTTTATTTTTTTACTCAGTTCATTTGATAACATTTTGAAACAGAATTTAAGAATTTTTTAAACTTTGAGTATTTATTAATTTAGGTCCAATTAACCTAAATACACGTTTAGAATTTTAATAATGTACGGTTAAGAAATACTGCATGAAACACCAGTGCCTTTTTCTGCTCGTTAATGGTTAAAAATCTTCCAAACACTTTCATTTCAAAAACAAACAATAATAATAATAATGTCAAATTTGAAGTTTATATCTAAGCGAAATATTAATCTCTGACATTTCTTTGCAAGAGAGATTTAAAATGTTTGAATATGAATGAGAAGAAATTTTCAAACTACTTTCTTGGATCTTCAATTTTAATAGAAATATAATTCCGATAATCCGATTTTATTAAGTATAAGACTTTATTAAAAATACAGATATATTTTGCTTGTTATTAGAGAGAGTCAGAAAAAAATAAGACCCATGACCCATCTGTGTCAAAAAGAAAGATGCTTCAATAAAATTAAGCTGATGGAATTATCAGTAAAAAGACAATATATTTCTACAACTATCCGTACCGATTTTATAACTGGAAATAACCCATTTTCAAATTAAAAAAAAAAAACAAAAAAAACACGTTTTTTAAATACTCTAGAATGGGATTTAAAAATTTAGAGTTCAAACTTTCTGAATTAGTTTATGGAAATTCACGCTTTGACCATCAGCATAAAAAAGTCGTAAAAATTGTACTAAAGATATTGATGTTAGAGGAATAGTTTGCAATGAAATTTGACCTTTCAGCTGCTCCTGTTCTCAAAAATGTTTAGTTATGAATTTAAATATGTTTTTCTTCACACTACAGTATTAATTTGCGATCTCTAATTTACAAAAAGAATTTTTAACTTCAATTGTTGCAATAATTTTTTTTTTCAAATGGCAGGCACTGAACTTTATTCTTCGCCTCAGAAGATGCCGGAATTGTTACTAATTTTACGTTACCCAGTGGGCACCTGTGAACCAAAGTCACGGAGGCGAGCAACATTACCCACGTCACACTGCCACAAACCCGTTCATAGGGTGGGCCACATTCACACATCACACACAACAGAGGACAACACATGGAGAGAAACATTCATGCCCAGAGCGGGATTCGAACCAGAAGCCATTGGCTTCGCAGTCAAGCTCTCTAACCGTTCGGCCACCTGGCCGGCTGCAAGAATTCTAATAATGTATATCAAGAGGATTCTTTACAAAACACCTTGTATTTACAAGTTTTTAATAAAAATAAAAATTAAAATTTATGAAACTCACAAAAGTCAAACATAATGCCAATTTATTTAAGATCTTTTTTATTACATCATTACCCGTACAATATCTAGATGTTATTATGATTTTTTAAATTTGAAGTTAATCTTATTAAAACGGGTATGGTCCTTCAGTTTCAATTATGAATGTCCGTTTGATTTGACTTAACCGAGGAATTTGATTTGGATTGGAGTGAGGATCATGTTTTCAGTCAGGAGTTCAGCTGAAGTTCTGGCAAAGACATGCCTGTCGAAGGGGAATCCCATTGGCTTCTTGTCTGGATATTTCTGATCTTTAGCACCGCAATAACTGACAGCATCATTGCAAATAGTCTTAACATTGGCTCCTTCAGGCTGTAAATAATTAAGTTAAACTTAGTTATTATAGAAAAAGTAAGTTACGTAATAATTAAATATAAATAAGTTGAAAATAAAAAGGTTAGGTTCAAATAATTGCTTACTTGGACCAAAGGTTAGGTCCAAATAAGCAATAAAAGCTAGTTATTATTGAAACATAATTAAGTGCAAATAATTGAGGATTGAGGCTATTAATTAAATAGAAATTAGATATGTTAGAAACAATTAGACACACAATGAAGGAGTGGAGAATTCAAACAATTTTATTTTTTAATTCAAATTGCTTATATTAAATTAAATTCAAATTTAACAGTATAGTTGTGCGTGTTATAGAGGTAGGTTGAAAATGACGAAGTCTCTTAAGATTTTAGTCAGAGTGCGGAAAAGTTGTTAACTATCACTATTAAAAATAAGGGAAAATTTTATAACTTTGAACTGATATCGGTGGTCTCCATATTGAACCAAAAATTTGACTAAAAATACTGAAATCAAAAATTTTAGTATTTTTTTGTTGGCTTATGTAAGCGCTTAAAAAATACCAATACTTAACAAGAATAACTATACGAAAGCTAAGAATATAACATCTTCTTCTTCTGATAGATCAACGTAAGCGAATGTTGGCNGTAGGGACCGAGGGTGTGCGGTATAACTGTGCTACCGTGAAGTGCTCGACATCGCGTGCAGGTCGTTGGGCTACCGAAGCGGGGGTGCCATCCCCTCTGCAGAGGATCAAAATTGTGATAGCATGTCTTCGGATCATCCTCAGGAATGTTTCCCAGACCGTCGCCAATAGCCCATTGTGCTGCTCTAGTGCGACGTAAATAAAATACCATACCATACCATACTACTACCATTCTATGAGGCGATATTTTCAAACAGATAATTGTTTTTTTTTAAGGAAAGAAATAATTCGCTTAAAAAGTTAGAGATATAGCGAAATACTAATAGTAATATTAACATTAAGGGGGTTGAAATTTGGATAGCTCTCCTAACCAAACTATGGGGCCATATTTACTTGATTACAGCTGCCCCTATATTTCCGGGGTCAGAAATCCGAATCAGTAAGAAAATTTACTTTTATTCAGAGATATTATTACTTTTATTTCGCTTTTGAGTCCCATTTCATAATTTAAAATATCGTCTACACTAATTAGCATGAGGTCAACCCCTCGAATCACTAAGAATGAGTCCTATAACTTGTAGATCAGATCAAAAGTTATTCAGGGTAGGGTTTTTTTTTTCATTATAATTTTTNTTTTTTTTTTTTTTTTTTTTTTTGATGCACTGTACTTTTAAGACTTATTTTCTGAACTTTTTAAATCCTTTAATGTAATATATATTTTAAAAGTTGGGTGTAAAATTATCCCCGACTACTATATTTCTCATTTTATCATAGCTTATGTTTCAGCACTACCGAATTGCATCGATGATTTAATCGCTCGAATTAAAATAATTAATATACTCAAGTTCTTTGTAATTTTATGTTTATCTAATTTCAAAATGCCATTATTTATAGCTTCAAATTATCTTTCTTTAAAAATTTATTTTAGAGTGTGATTAGCGTAAACAACTTTATTTTTTTGCTCAGTTCATTTGATCACATTTTGAAACAGAATTTAAGAATTCTTCAAACTTTGAGTATTTATTAGTTTAGGTCCAAATAAGCTAAATACACGTTTAGAATTTTAATAATGTACGGTTAAGAAATACTGCATGAAACACCATGCCTTTTTCTGGTCGTTAATGGTTAAAATTCTTCCAAACACAGCTGATTTAAAAAACAAACAAAAATAATAATAATAATAATGTCAAATTGGAAGTTTAGATCTAAGCGAATTATTAATCATTGACATTTCATTACTGTTGCTGTTGTTGTAGTTCATTTACGTCGCACTAGAGCTGCACAATGGGCTATTGGCGACGGTCTGGGAAACATCCCTGAGGATGATCCGAAGACATGCCATCACAATTTTGATCCTCTGCAGAGGGGATGGCACCCCCGCTTCGGTAGCCCAACGACCTGCACGTGAAGTCGAGCACTTTACGGTAGCACAGTTTAACGAGGACCAATACCGCACAACCTCGGTCCCTACGCAGACTGATCCAAGTGGTCATTTCCTTACAAGAGAGATTTAAAATGTTTGAATATGAATGAGAAGAAACTTTCAAACTACTTTCTTGGATCTTCAATTTTAATAGAAATATAATTCCGATAATCTGATTTTATTAAGTGTAAGACTTTATTAAAAATACCAATATATTTTGCTTGCTATTAGAGAGAGAGTCAGAAAAAAACAAGACCCATGACCCATCTGCGTCAAAAAGAAAGATGCTTCAATAAAATTAAGCTGAAGGAATTATCAGTAAAAAGACAGTATATTTCTACAACTATCCGTACCGATTTTATAACTGGAAATAACCCATTTTCAATAGAAACAAAAAAAAAAAAACACGTTTTTTAAATACTATAGAATGGGATTTAAAAATTTATTGTTCAAACTTTCTGAATTAGTTTATGGAAATTCACGCTTTCTTATGACCATCAGCATAAAAAAGTCGTAAAAATTGTACTAAAGATACTGATACTAGAGGAATAGTTTGCAATGAAATTTGCCCTTCCAGCTGCTCCTGTTCTCAAACATGTTTAGTTATAAATTTAAATATGTTTTTCTTCACACTACAGTATTAATTTGTGATCTCTGATTTGCAAAAAGAATTTTTTAACTTCAATTGTTGCAATAATTTTTTTTCAAATGGCAGGCACTGAACTTTATTCTTCGCCTCACAAGATGCCGGAATTGTTACTAATTTTACGTTACCCAGTGGGCACCTGTGAACCAAAATCACGGAGGCGAGCAACATTACCCACGTAACACTACCACAAACCCGTTCATAGGGTGGGCCACATTCACACATCACACACAACAGAGGACAACACATAGAGAGAAACATTCATGCCCAGAGAGGGATTCGAACCAGCAGCCATTGGCTTCGCAGTCAAGCTCGCTAACCGCTCGGCCACCTGACCGGCTGCAAGAATTCTAATAATGTATATCAAGAGGATTCTTTACAAAACACCTTGTATTTACAAGTTTTTAATAAAAATAAAAATTAAAATTTATGAAACTCACAAAAGTCAAACATAATGCCAATTTATTTAAGATCTTTTTTATTACATCATTACCCGTACAATATCTAGATGTTATTATGATTTTTTAAATTTGAAGTTAATCTTATTAAAACGGGTATGGTCCTTCAGTTTCAATTATGAATGTCCGTTTGATTTGACTTAACCGAGGAATTTGATTTGGATTGGAGTGAGGATCATGTTTTCAGTCAGGAGTTCAGCTGAAGTTCTGGCAAAGACATGCCTGTCGAAGGGGAATCCCATTGGCTTCTTGTCTGGATATTTCTGATCTTTAGCACCGCAATAACTGACA
This sequence comes from Parasteatoda tepidariorum, assembly GCF_043381705.1. Lineage (NCBI taxonomy): Eukaryota > Metazoa > Arthropoda > Arachnida > Araneae > Theridiidae > Parasteatoda > Parasteatoda tepidariorum. Next base: position 41,416,189 of record NC_092215.1, read on the forward strand.
GCATCATTGCAAATAGTCTTAACATTGGCTCCTTCAGGCTGTAAATAATTAAGTTAAACTTAGTTATTATAGAAAAAGTAAGTTACGTAATAATTAAATATAAATAAGTTGAAAATAAAAAGGTTGGGTTCAAATAATTGCTTACTTGGACCAAAGGTTAGGTCCAAATAAGCAATAAAAGCTAGTTATTATTGAAACATAATTAAGTGCAAATAATTGAGGATTGAGGCTATTAATTAAATAGAAATTATATATGTTAGAAACAATTAGGCACACAATGAAGGAGTAGAGAATTCAAGCAATTTTATTTTTTAATTCAAAATGCTTATATTAAATTAAATTCAAATTTAACAGTATAGATGTACGTATTATAGAGGTAGGTTGAAAATGACGAAGTCTCTTAAGATTTTAGTCATAGTGCGGAAAAGTTGTTAACTATCACTATTAAAAATAAGGGAAAATTTTATAACTTTGAACTGATATCGGCGGTCTCCACATTGAACCAAAAATTTGACTAAAAATACTGAAATCAAAAATTTTTGTATTTTTTTGTTGGCTTATGTAAGCGCTTAAAAAATACCAATACTTAACAAGAATAACTATACGAAAGCTAAGAATATAACATCTTCTTCTTCTGATAGATCAACGTAAGCGAATGTTGGCTTAAGCCAATGGAAACGGTGCACGGAGAAAAAAATTCTGGTAAAATTACCTTGCTGTATGGTAATGATATTTCTGGTAAAAAAACAAACAATAATTCTGGTAAAATTACCTTGCTGTATGGTAATGATATTTCTGGTAAAAAACAAACAATCATGTTTCTGGTAATAATGATGATTGTTTGTTTGTTTCCATTTGATAATGTTTCCGTTTTAATGGTAACGGCTTAACGAAAATTCTGGTTTTCGAAACCATAGTTCTTATTTCTACATGTTTGAAAAAAAAAAATGCAAAACTGAAAAGTAAATTAAACCGTATAAATAGTCTTCATGCCATGCTCTAAGATATCATGATTGCCAGTTTTTACTACATTTACCAAATTTTAACTCCTATTGTAAAAACATACTTTATTGTTAATTTTACTAAAATCATTACCAAAGCTCTTCGTTAGAAACTACCGACCTATTTGGTATTCCCATAGAGCCAGAAATACAGTAAATTTTACCATATTCTGGTAGATTTGACCACAGTTTTGTCTCAGTGTGGAATTGAATCTTCTGAATTAATATTTTCCGATGTCTCAATGGACTAATCCAAACGTTCATCCGCTTTAGCAACCACTATTCTTTAAGCAAAATTGAACTGAAGTTTTTAATTTTGGTTAGAATGTACCTCTACGGTCACGGACGTTAATGTGAGTTTTGTCTAGACTCTTCATTGAAAATTTCTTGCATTAGTAAACTTTTTCTGTTTAACTTATAAGAAAAATGGTTTCTTACATTATCCTCAGTGTAGTCAGTGAGCATAACAAAGAGTTCATAATCCATGCCCTTGTGTGTTCCTCTGGGTACAAGTGCGTGCTCGGGCCATCCACAGCTGCAATATTCACTGGCGTCTTCTGATCCACTTTGGCCAGCTCTGAGTTCATCGAAAGTATAAGTGTGAGCGAGGGTTACACTTGAGTCAATAGCGTTTCGACTGATCTGGTTTGCTCCTGGTGCCACTAAATAAGACAACAGTACAATAACATACCAGTACAATAACATTAAATAGAATCAGTGATAAATTGGATTTAAAAATATTATTTGTTAAAACAGGATTATAAGAACCACAAACAACAAAAAGGTCCAATTCATTGTTAATAGTTTACAAAGTGCACTGTAATCACTGCCCATTATAATTTTTAGAAAAATGATGACAAAACAGTATGAACATTAAGTGTCACAAATTAACATTTAAGCGAAAAAGAAACGAAAATACAACTGAAATCAGTTGAATCAATAGTTTGGAGAAAAGGGGTGACGAGTTTGATTGCATGATGAAACTCAGAGGTGTCTCTAATAATCATATTTCTGTTTTCTTCTGCAATTAAACAGGTTCGTATTAGTTAGATTACGATAGCATTTTTGTTTTTTTTCCCTTTAAATATTAGCTTGCGACCCTTAATATGCATTTTTTAAAATTAACTTTTGACAGGGATTCTAAAAATATGAATTAAGGGTGGTCTTTAAGGAACACCTCGTGTTACTTATCGTAAGGAGAATGAAAGAAAATTTGCTTCGCATCAGATAAACTGGAGAGTGTTTGTGGATTTGTCTGTCGTTGAATCAAAAATTATAAAAATTGTTCATTCATATTTAAGACTTAACATTCCTAATAAAAATATTAAATTTTCTGTACTGGTTATTCCAAAATCACCGCTTTTAATATAAATTCTTGGAAGTTTGTTAAAAGTGAATTAAAACAATGCTTACACATATTATCGTAAATTAATAATTAAGGGAGAAAAAAAATACAAAAATAGATCAGCGTTTGTAACAGTTTTTTTTTCAAACTTATATATTAATTTTCCACCACTTCTGGTCAAACTTTTTTCTAATTAGTACAAAATTCGATCATAAGTGAGCACTTTGAATAGTGAATTTGAATGAATTATTTTTAATTAGATTATTTGAAAATTTTCATTTATTTACTGTTGTTTTTTTACAAAAAGATCAATTCAAATTGTTTTTTATTTGCATTGTTTTTGGAATTTCTTTTTTTCCCCTAGAACTATTTGTACTACATTGTTTGTATTACACTATTTGTACTACATTTGTACAATATTGCACTATTTGTGCAACAACATTGCATTATTTGTGAATATGCCTGATTTAAAATCAATATTATTAATCATTTCGCTATTTTTACTAACACTGTTTGTGGAATTTTTTTACTGTAGCGCTGTTCATCAAGAACAAATTTGTCTCCTCTTCATCATCTTTAAATTCCACGAAAACTCTAATGGAAGCATGCTTACCTTCTCATAAATTTATATTCAATGACTTGTTTTATCGTCCTTGAATATTTTTTTTTATTTCTTTTTCAAAAACTTACGTTTAATATTAAATCGTTTTTACTTTTTTTGTTTGAATAATTTGCTATATTTGTTTAAATTCAGCATAAAACAATTTTTACTTACATTGTTCGTAGAATTTTTCCGAAGGATCTTCGTTGTTCATCAGGAACCAAATAGGTTACCCAATTTATCATATTTAGATCCAAAGAAAACTCTAACAGTAGCATGCTTCACTTCTCAAAAATTTATATACACCAGTAAATTAGTTTACAGTATTTTTGAGGAATTTTTTTTCCTTTTTCAAGAATTTCAATTTGATTTATTTTTATTTTTTAGTGTGGATAATTTTCTGTTTGTTTAAATTCAACATAAAATTAATTTCACTTATATTGTTTACGGAATTTGTGTCCAATCAATGAAGAGTCTTCGTTGTTCATCAGGAACCAATGGGTAGCAAAATTCATAAGACTTAAGCCAGAAGAAATCTTTGACAGTAGCATGTTTTCTTTCTCAAAAATTTATATTCACCAGTATATTACTTTACAGTCTTTGTTTGAGGATTTTTTTCTTCTTTTTCAAGAATTTAAGTTTAACATTAAATTATTTTTACTTAATTTTTTATTTGCTTGAATTCAGCATTAAATTATTTTTACTTAATTTCCTATTTGTTTAAATTCAGCATTAAATTATTTTTACTTAATTTCCCATTTGTTTAAATTCAGCATTAAATTATTCTTACATAATTTCCTATTTGTTTAAATTCAGCATTAAATTATTTTTACTTAATTTCCTATTTGTTTAAATTCAGCATTAAATTATTTTTACTTACATTGTTTGTGGAATTTGTCCAATTCAATGAAGAGTCTTCGCTGTTCATCAGGAACCAACAGGTTACCCAATTCATCATATTTAGGTCCCAAGAAAACTCTGACGGTGGCGTGCTTTGGTGCACCGCTTTTGTTATCAACATTGATGAGGATTGAGAAAGGTTCATGATCCAAATGGTGATAGCGTACCTATGAAATGAATTAATTAAATATGAAACGAGTTAATTTGATACTGATATTTTTTAATATGTGATGATTATCCCCTCTGCGTTTAGAATTTTGGAACATTGTAAATGTTAATTAAATACTTCGAATATATAATTAAAAAAATTTTCTGTACATTAAAATAACGTTTTATAGTTACATAATGCAAAAAAAAATAATTTTGTACTAATAATTAACTAGTATATCACAAGACTATAGCCAGATATACAGGCTGATATTCCTTAATCATCACCTTTTATATAGATTTATAATTAATAGTAAGAAAAATACCATTATTTAAATAGGTTTTGCAAATCGTTATTTAAACAATTATAAAATAAAAACTTTTGAAAAATCTAACGAATGACTAATAGGAAGGCGAGATTGAAAACATAAATATCTGCTTGATTAGTAAAAAAAACCGAGAGTTAGTGAACAAATCATTTTCCGGTTGCTGGAGGCACTTTCAGATTGTTTGAAACAATTTCAAGTATAATGCAGCATTGAAACTGGCTTAGATGCTTTTATTTTCGTCTTCCTGAATAATAATGCATCAGATTGCTATTACGTTTCTTTTTATTTATTTCTTTTCACGCTTAAATAGCAATTTTTGACGACTTAAGTGGTAAATTCCTTTTATTTTATTCTTATCGAGGATTCTAAATTTATATATACTGAGGGTGGTGATTTCGGAACACCTCGCTTATATGATGAAAAAATGTATTGATATATGATTATTGAAAAATTGTCACTTTTAAAATTTTGAGCTTTTCAAAATTTACAAATTTTGATATAACTTAGTTACTATTTACATTATACATTGTTAGATGTATATGTGGAAGTTATTTGAAAATTTCGGCTCTTTGCAAGTTTTACAATGCGCCAGGCTAATTGAAAATTTTCCAGTATTTTCTACTCAGCTGGTCAATTTTCAAACTGCTTACAGTGTGCACATACATATTTAGGCTAATTAAAAATGCGCGAAAATTCACACAACCAGCCTGATGAATTTACTTAAACTAACAGCAATAAGATTTTGTACAGATCACTACAGTGAATCAAAAAACAGAGCAATGAATGATATACATTTTTTAATTGTCCGATAAGCATTTACAAGACTTATTGCAGACAGCCTGAAATAAATCATGCTAGTTGAGCAATAAATGCTATATTTTTTATCAGCTTAAAAGTACCTAGGCTCATTGCAATACAGCTGAATTGTGTAAAAACTCTAGAGACTTTTCCAACAAGCCTGGCACATCGAAAAATTAACGCCAACGATTTGCAAAGGGTTGGATTTTCTAACTGGTGATCGAAATGGGCTACAGGTGGCGCAAAGCAGAACTCTCTATCTATGGCAACACTTAGCATGATTTCACCATTAGCGTGTGGAGAGTCATAGAAGAAGGAAGGAAGTTAGTTTCTGTCTAGATTTTCAAATAGATTAAAATCTTTTAAGTTAGGAAACTGTATGGAACAGAAAACTACATTGAACATAGATCTAAAAGAAAGCGTCATGGATATTTTAAAAATATTTGTAACAATTAAATGCGAAAAATATTAAGAAAAGGAAAAATATCGTAGTGCATTCCTATACAACTGAAAAGAGAAGGAGAGGGAAGGGAGAAGGGCCAAAGACATGGAACCGATCTTCTCCTCAGATGGCGTATTCGAGCGTTGCTATCGCCTATAACCCTACTCCACATATATCCAATTGTAAACAATCCAAGATTAATAGGCAAAAATTTTTCAGGCTTTCAAAAAATTCTTTAAATTTTTGCCACACTATCATTCATCAGTAAATTCAGATTATTAATGAATAAATAAATAGATTTCCTTACCTTGACTTTGTGGCTAGTTCCAAAGTCAATTCCATGAGAAAGATCAAGTTCCTCATTCTTCATGAATGTGGTCACAACGTTGGTTTGCTTAGCTTTGACTTCAGCGCTTACAACTTTTACACCAGCGAAGGTCAACTAGATATGGAATTAATCAAACCAATTATAAATACCATTTAAGTTGAACCAAATATTTTTAAAGAGAAAGAGATTTTATATTTTGCTTACTTGTTCCCTGGTGTATGGTTTAAGAGTGGCCTTGTACTGTTGGAAGATGTTGTCAACGAATCTGTGCCATCTGTAGAAAATAGGATCTCTGAGGGAAGTTGATGTATCGCTCATGACACCTGGATTTTCCTAAAATAAAATAATACAAATAAAACAATGTATGGTAAATTGTAAATTGGATTGCGATAAGAAATTTAATTTTTATTCCCTAGAGTTATTTTGTATATTATGTATTGTATTTAATTCATACTTCCCTTATATCCGTTGTTTAAAATTTATTAAAATGCAACTAATGGTAATTGGGATTTTATAAAATTCCAAAAATATGAAAATTTAAGACAAACTACTAACTTTAAATAATGATAAACTATTAACTAGAAAAACGATAAACTGTTCGAAACGGAAACATCTACAAAAGGGACACCAAACGGGACACCGGTGTCCCTTTTGTAGATGTTTCTGAAGCTATAATTACATGTAAATTTCTATTTTCGTATTTTTTAATTACAAAAAACGCTGTCTAATTGTTATTAAAAAAATCTGAAAATTTGTCAGAGTTATATTTGTACTAAAATGTTAAATCAAAAAAAGAATAATTAGAAAGTTTTACTTCATATTCAAAAATTTATCAATAATTGATTTTGCAGATTAAAAAAATTTCAATGATGAATAACTGTTTTTCTTAGATCTAAATAACTGAAAATGAGTGCAAATTTGAAAAATTATTGATTGGAAGTGAGCTGTGTTTGGAAGAATTTACCTTTAACCCCCCCCCCCCAAGCACCGGTGTTTCATGCTCTATTTCATAACCACACATTATTAAAATGCTAAATACAATATTTTTTACTTATTTTGACCAAAATTCATACAAAATAATGAAAAAAGTATAAAAAAATATGTTTAATAAAAATTCTACGTCGAAGGGTTAAACTGCCACGTATGTCAATTGAAATTTTCCAAGCTACCAAAACTTATGAAAGTTTAGAATAAGCTGTTAAATTGAAAACCATCGTTAACTATAAATTGTGACAGTTGTTATTTTCTAAAGTCGCAAAACTTAATTAAACGCAAAATGATAAATTGTCAACTTGATCATACGAAACTAAATTTTTTCCCAAATCAAAACTCTTATCCATCCTTTATTATTATATTATGATTAGTATCTAGACGGGTAGGTTTTTGTAATGTTTATTTATACTCACTGTGTATTTTTGAACATAATTCAGATTTTATTTTATGAACTAAATTAGAAAATATTTTAACTAATAAAAAACACTATTTAATTTTAAACTAACATTTTGATCATCGATCTAGGTTTTCCCATACAGAGAACCATAGAAGCTTTTATTTGATGAAAAAGTGCTACTTTTAATAAGGGTAGTTTAGAGTTAAAACCATTAGTTTTATCAAGAAGAAGCTTGTTTAGTAAGCAATTTATCAAATTGTTGATAATTGCATTTATAAAATGTTATTAAAGTAATTGAAATTACTAGTTTAAATATCTCTAAAACAACTAACTCTAATATATTAAGCAAACTTTTTGAGAATTGATCGATATTTATGAAGGTTCATTAAAGACTAAGCTCACAAAATTTTAAGAGTTTACTACTTACTTGGAATCTGCCATCAGGATCGTGCATTCTTGCCATCATTACGTGTCCCCAGTTATGCAAGGAACCATAGAAGCCCTTGTTTGGTGAATTAGAGCTAGCTTCAATGATGGTACCCAAAATGTTAGCACCGTTGGTCTCATCCAAAGGCAATTCATTGTTTTGGGAGTCGTGGACATGGCGAAGATCAATAGCTTCAAGGATACGTTCTCTCCATCTTTCCATATCTTGAACATCAACATCAGTAAGATCTCGAAGACTGAATCCTTGAGGTCTTGAAGCATAGTGCAAACCACTGACGAGAGATGTCAAGTGAGGAGCATAACCTTCAAGTTTTTCTTCAAAGTTGTGGAAGGGGACCATTCTGTTCAAACCGTTAGACAATCTTTCACAATCGTATCTGCAAAATATTTACAAATTAAAAATACGTCCTCAAATAAACTGTTATTTTATTTTGCACATATATACATGTTTATTTTACACATATATACATGTTATAATATTTTACACATCATTTTCAACTATATGTGTTGACACTGATTAAAACCAGATCAACTTTAAACCATAAAACAGAGCTAACTTACTACAAGCGTAATAAGGTGTTGAATTGAACCGTAGTGAAATTTAGAAGGACGATAATATGGTTCAACTTAGCTCTATATTAAGGTTGAAACAAATTTAGGCGATATTATTGTTCGATACGCTCCAATATTTCCAACAGTGTATGTATCTTTTTTTTTAATTGTGCTTCACAATGTGATTTTTTAACATTTCACAGTTAATCTTTGAGTTCCTTCTGGCATTTTAGGGTTTAAAACTGCACATTGTTGTAATTTTTGTAGAATAAATTATAACTAAGTACATTTAAATTGTAATAGTGCTAATAAGTTGTAGCTGCTATAAGTTGTAATTGTACGGCTCATTTTATTTGTAACATAATTAACCATTAAGTTGTAGTTTACTAAGTTGTAATTTTTACAGTTTTATTAAAAGTTTTTGTTTCATTTTATAACCATCAGACCTAATAACTGTTCAGACCCAATTCTTCATGTTTACGACTACTAGTGTTGAACTCCGTAACATTGTTATTTTGAACCCAATCCAGAAGACAAGGGAGCTCCTGAATCAAGCATTAAGAGAAATTTGCCTTAATGGAGGACTTTTTTGATGGAAATAACCCACATTTGTGTTACATGGAGAGGAAAACCACAAAAAACTTCCACGGCTAGCCTAATGGCAAAGGAACTCTAACCCATGATCCGTTTACCACTGAGGATATTTTACGTCAGCATTGTGGTTCAGATGCGGATTTCGTATCAACCAGTCATCACTGGGATTCGAACATGGTTTACCTCATTGGAAGGCGAACGCTCTATCCCCCGAGCAATCACGGCTCAGTTTTAAAAATTGTCTACATTTCGCAAGCAAAATTTCCGTTATTTTACATTTATAATAAATACAAATATTGTTATTACTTGGCATTTATCTGTTGATGCATGCAGTAAAAAAGCTCTCATTTCCTATCCTTGATTTACATACATTAAATTAACTAATTTAAATTGTAACTTCACTAATAAGTTGAAGCTGCAACAGGTTGTCACAGTACTGTAACGTAATTTACATTTGTAACTTAATTTACCATTAAATTATAGATTGCTGAGTTATAATTTTAAAAGTGTTTAAATTTAGTAAACAGATTTACAGTTATTTTATATTTCTAATTAATACAGATATTCTTATTACCTGGCACACATCTGTTGATGCATGTAGTAGAAAAGTTCTCCTTTCCTGTCCTTGACTTTTCCTGTCAGTTCTTCATTCCAGTTGGCTGGGTAAACAACGTGCCAGTACCAATGGTGAGCATTGATTCCAATATCTTCACGGAAATAAGCTAGTTTGTATTCAGGTTCCAGAATGTTACCAGTATCTTCAATTTCAACAACCACATCCTAAACAACAATAAAAAATTCTAAAAAAATTACCAAACAACGGAGGTCGCCATAGCAACGCATGCAATGACGACGCATCATGCGTACTATTTACTATTACCCTTGAACACAGTTGAAATGTGTGATGACGTCCAAATAAGGTGCGCACGCCATCAAGCCGAAAGAACACCCATTTTGTCAATGGGTAAAAGTAGTTTTAATTATGATATTATTTGAACAATTGTACAAGAAAGATCATTTGTATTAGCTCATACTCACTTCAGTTGGCTTATTTCTGGCTTCCTTTTGAGCCAAGTTGATTGTTTCAGCAGGAATGAATCTGTCTGGGAAGACTTCTTGAATGGGAGGCAATGTGATTCCTTTGCAATCATCCCTGTGTACTACTGCCACAGACAAAACGTAGGTGTAAAGTCCCTCATTAACGACTTCTCTGGCTTGAGTAGCCAATTTCAAGAAATCATCGAAGTCGGCGGCAGCTGTAATTCGAAATATATGCTGTTAGCAGTAGAAAAAACTGTGAAATAAGATAATAATCTTTTGTCATTTTACTGTAATCGGAAAGACATGGTGTTCTACAATCACCACCGTTAATATAATTTTATAAGAATTTTTGCAAAAATGAAGTCGAAATTATACACATATTGGAGGCTATAAATAAATACTTATGCGGGGAGAAAATAAATATGCCATCAAAAACTGACGAAATACTATTGAGGAAAGCGAAATTACCAACATCAAAACCTGCTTATTTTCTCTTGGAGATTAAGAAGAAGTTAAAAGCCATTATCAGAAAAACCTTCAAATTTATTGAAGTAATCTGATTGTTTTTATTTTTTTTTTAATACCGCAATCAGTCATGATTCTCTAGATTATGATAACTTTTTTTTGCTTTTTCCCTTTATCGTTAACATTAATTTTCGTTCCTTACCCTGTAAAAAGATTTCGGATCAAATTATGGCAAAAAGTACCGGCACTCAGTCTGCCGGTACTTTTCAGCGTAAAATCTATTTTTACCGCAGCATGCTACGGAATAAGAAATCTGATATACCGTAATTTTTACAGTAATACTTAGCGTTAAATCACTGAATCATTCTAATAAAATAAATATTACTGTAAAAATTACGTTGTAATATTTTACGGTAAAAATTGGATTTTACTGATGATGCAACCAAAGTGCAACAAAAGCAACCAATATACTTTTAACTAAAATTTGATCCGGAATTTTTTACTGTGAAATGTGCGCGTGTTAGACTTCTTTTTTGACCAGGGTTCTAAAAATGTATATTTAGGAGGTTGTTAAGGATATGCTGTTAACCATAAAATTACTGCTGATGTTTTTAGCTAAAGAAAACGTTTTAAATATTGCTAGTAATGCAAAATGCTGTAGCTTCTAGTAACAATAAATAAATAAAATAAAAAATAGGAATGTAATGCTTGATATTTCTGCTGACTTCACTTCTCCGCACAAGTCATTGGAATTTAAGATAGAATCTAAATCGAGTATGTTGATTATTGACAAGTATTTTAATTTATTTGAAATTGTCACAGTTTTATTACATATTTAACATTTTATTGGATGTTATTTTATTCAAATATACATTATTAAAGCAATCATGAATTTATTACTAAAGTCATATAATAAAAATTTGTTTTATGTAATAAAAATACTTTACATAAGAGTTAAATTTAAAATTTTCTTTCATGTATTATAAATTGGAAAATTATTATTTAAATTTAAAGAGGATATCATTAAAGTACTTTATTCATTTTCTGAAATTTGCAACATTTGCTGTACTAAAATTTGTAATAAAAATATCTAAAACATGCTTATGTTATCAATAACAAGTAAACATTATCAATATCTAACTTAAATGAAATCATGGGACAAATTTATACTTGTTTATCAAAAGTGTGACTCAGTCAACACAAGAATTATACAGATTTGAACAAAGAGTTTTTCTTCCATATCATAGTAGCATATTTAAAAGTTACTCTTCCAAGAAGTTATACCAACAAAAAAAACTATTTAAATACTTATTAGAATACCACTTGCTTTGAATTATGAACTTTATTTTTACTTTTTGATATCTGAATTGCATAACACTTTAAATGAATGTAATGTCTGTGGTAATATGAATCTTTCACGCTTTTCATAAATTTTTTTATGTATGCAAATTTCAAAATGTATTGAAATATTCGAGCTGAATTGAAATATTTTATAAAAAATTAAACTTTAAATATTAAAGTTTAAAACTATAAATCATGTATTTAAACTAACTTGCCATTTTTAAATATAATTTTGGAATGTATGTTAATTTTTTAAAACATTTTTTCGTTTAATTGTATATGTGATTTCCTAAATTCTTATTCAAGATGAAAAACATTCTGGTAAAATTATGGTATAGTATGGCAATGACATTTCTGGTTTAAAAAAACACATAATTATGGTTTATGAAACTAAAGTATATGATGCTTAAACCATTTATTTGGTAATTTTTCCATTCATCTGGTAACGGTTTTCCGGAAATTTCGGTTTTCAAAATTCGGTTTCAAACTACGTGTATATATATAAACTAAAATTTATTGCTCTTTAATTTTTTTTAATTAATTAACTGCATAAAATGAACCAATTAAAAAAACGCATCTTAAGTATTCTTTGTTGTAATTATTTTTTTTTGGATTGATTGATTTTTAAAAATATAATCAAGCATCATTAAAAGAAAAGAGAGTATAGAGAGCAAAATGACAAACATCTACTGAAGTTTAAATAATTTTTAATGAAAATGCGTGATGTTGTAATTTAAAAAATATGCTTAGAGACAGTGTTAAAACTAAATTTTATTTTGAAAAATAAATATAAAATATTCTAAAGCAGAATGGCTGTCTTAAAAATGAAAATCGGAATCCGTTAGATCATTTAATGTTTCAACGATATGAAGTAGCTTGAACTTTTTAAAAAATAAATATTCAATACTTAAATTTAGATAATTAATATTTAGGTCGGAAATATTATCAAATATTAGGAGAGTAATAAGAACTTTTTCAGTAGTTAAGATTTAATATGTATTTCTAAAGAAAATACGAGTTTTTTAATATTTATTTTTATATTTAGATTTTCAAACGGAATTTAAAAACAGGCTCACCAAAATTCTTTCAAATTTATTCTAGAAAACTAATAAAAATAAAATTTTGAATAAAAATTATTTATATTAATAAAGTAAAATAGTTTACCAAATGAAATTTCAAAAAACGCGATTGGAAAAAATGATTTTTCTCAATTGGTTGATTTTTAAAATTGAAATCAAGCATCTATAGAGAGTAAAATGACAAGCGTTTATCGCACTTTAGAACTATTTTAATTGAAAATATGCAAAGTAGTAATTTAAAAAAATATGCAGATTTAGTGTTATATAACTAAATTTTTGTATTTCAAAATGAATACGAAATTTTAAACTGCTTAAAAGAAGTCTTTAAATGGAATCTGGCATGATTAGATCATTTAATTTTTCAACGTTATGAAGTAATTTGAACTTTCAGCAAAAAATAAAAATTTAATATTTTAAAGTCAGATAATCAATATTTATGTCGGAAATATTATTAAACATTACGTTATTATAAAAATTTTGCATTACATTATTACAAAAATTACGATGCATTATTATAAAAAAAAAATTTAATTTCAAGATTTAATACATATTTAAAAGAAAAATACAGGTATTTTACTATTTATTTCTGTATTTAAATTTTTAAACAGAATGTAAAATTAGGCTCAATGCTAACGCAGAATTCGCTCAAATTTATCATATATCACTAATAAAAATAAAATTTTGAATAAAAAATCTTTATAATAATAAAATAAAATAATTTACCAAATAAGATCTCAAAAAGCTTAGTGGCTTCCTTCAGGTGTTTCTCATGAAAGCATGAGAAAAGGCTACCTCTGGGCAAAACTCCAACTCCCAGAAGTCTTGGATCCCTTTGGTCTGGAGGCAATTGCTGTCTTGTGACAGAGGTCAACTTCTCAAAAAGAGGCAATAATTTGTCCAGCTTTTCTTTGATAGACATCTTGAGTTTTGAGTCAGGGAATAGCCCAGTAGAAACACACTTGCAAGCTTCTTGGGGACTGCCTCCTGCCTCCAAAATAACTGAGGTTTTATACTAGCCCATGACTCGGCATCATATTGTCTTCTTAGAAGTATTTTCATGTTCATCTTCTTCTTAGTTGAAAGTTATGATCGAAAATAGATTTTTCTTTAAACATATTCTAAGTTTATCTATTATAGATCGAGACAAGGTGCGGCCGGAAATCCGATGTTCGATTTGTGTGGTGTTGATGATCGGGATATTTTTTTGAGCTGAAATGATTCTGGAGACATACGTTTTTGATTTCTTTTTGTTATAGCGTTTTATATTCAATATATCTAAAAATTAGCAAAAATATATTTTAATTGCATTTAAAGATTTAGGAAATATAAATGATATTATTTCGTTATTTGCAATCTTAATAAAATTGTAAATTAAATCAAGTTCTGTTAAAATTGCACCTCGATTTCAAATAAACTAAATTTAAAAAGAACGTCAAACTTTAAAAATAAGATGATTAGTTCGTACCATATTAAAGTTAAAGCAAATTTAAAAGATGTAATTTAGGTCTGCTGAAGGGTTCTTTCTGCGTCTGGGGGAGGAAAGTATGAAAGGGAATCACTGATCGTAGAAATAAAATACGAGCGCGAAACAATTTTATCATCCCACTGTATTTCTTAGCTTCGTTTGACTCTTAACCCACCGTAGTTAGGGATAATAGGAGGGCAATCAGAAGAGTTTGTGCGCGCTTTTGCTTAAATCTAAAAGTGCGGGAAATCTTCGGTTGTTTCATAAGATTTAGCATTAAAAAAAAAGAGCATTCTACCTACCGATTTTTTATAAATGACCTGTCTCTCTTGGGTTATAGTAATTTATACACTTTTCTGCATTCACCCACGAGTCACTTTATCATGTTGTTTCCAAATTTATCAGCACCGAATTCTAATGGAAAATAATTATGTCTTAATGTTCATAAATATCTTCTAGCTAAATACTAAAATAAATAAGTAAAAAGAATAGCTTATTCTTTTTTGCTGTTACATCAATTATCTGTTGTTATATTCATCAACGATTTCGACAAAAACATAATTTTAATTATAAAGTCGTAATTCAAAAAGTAATATATAGTTTCAATAACTATGAATATTACTCTCTTCAATAACTATTTGATATATTTCAAAAAAAATATTCATAATTTTCGTAAATTTCTGAAACAATTAACATTTAATTTTCTTCAAAAAGCTTTAAAAAGAAGTCTTTTAATCACATATTTATTTAAAAAGGAATTCAAAATTTTCTGAAATGTAGCTCGTCTTTGTTTTTTTAATAACTCAAAGATATAATAGATTATCACTGATACTACGCTGAATATTCTACATTTGATTCTTCATTATAAAAAATCACAGTGAATTTAAAATTTTTTCCTTTTACTGTATATTTTGTATTTCAGATTTTTTACTAAAATAAAGCACAAAATAAAAGTTTTTGGGAAAACTGAAAAAGAAATTTTTTTAATCATAAACATAATTAGTTAGCAATTAAATAAAGTTTCTGGAGCTGTTAGATAATAACCAAGTCCTTCATTAAAAGAAAATACAACCGAGATGTTATTGTGACCAAACCTTAATTATGCTAATTAATTAGTACTAATTACAAATTAAGATACGAAATCATACACAAAAACGTACTGTCTCTGAATAAGCCTAATATTTTTACAAAAATAAAAGTAATAATAATGAAAAATAAAAAGGAAGAAAAAACTGGAAAAAACGGCAGTACCCGAGAGTGAAATAGAAGATTTAAAAAAAAAAAAGCCTAGGTAAACCGTAATGATCGAGAGGAGCAATTCTGGGTAAAATGCATTTCCAGGCACTATCCAGAGTTAGTGAGGAATTCATGCCGTTAACAAGGTAATCTGCTTTCATTAGGAATATAACAAGATTCCCGGCCATCAAGATGAGCTGATGTGACAGGGGTGGTAAGAATAAGGGGTAGAAGAAATTGAATTTATGGCCAGGATTCCGAGAATGTGTGAAAATAGATAATTCATCGCAATTTTGATAATGGATAAATCTATTGTGCTCTTTTAGTCGAAAATTTTATACCAGATCTATTTTGTCCGATGCAGCAAAGTTGACAAGGTATTAAATTTATTCCCAAGATTCTAAGAAAGTGCGGCAACAGATGATTTATCATATTCTTGATAACGGAATTATTTACTATGTTTCTTCAGTCAAAATTTCAAAGCACGTCTATTTTGTCCGATGTAGCAAGTTTGTGCAGGCAACGTATTCATTTTCTGTTTCACTCCTGGCTACTGAGGGTTTCCTAATTTTGTTTTCACTTTTATTTTCCATTTTTCTTTAGAAACTTTACCTATTTTTCAGATTGCTTTTGTTTTCCTCACTCATGTTTGGAGAATCTTGCGATTGGGTGCCTATATTTGAGTTCATGAAACATTTTCTTCAATAAAAATGAAGATGGTGATAAAAATTTACATGCTAAGAGTGCTTAAAAATGAATGAGACCATGCTTAAAAATGAATGAGACCGTGCTTAAAAATGAATGAGACCATGCTTGAAAATGAATGAGACCATGCTTAAAAATGAATGAGATCATGCTTAAAAATGAATGAGACGCCAGACATGAATGACTTCGTGACGCGAATTTTTGAGCGCTAGTAACACATTATATTAAATTAAAATACTGAAAGCAGTATTAAAATAAGTTATAAGTAGGATAATAGTTGTTGATTTTAGATTGGAAAAATAGTAGTAAGAAATTAGACATAACTATCTAAAAAAATCAATGCAGTAAATTTGTTTTTACTGCTAATCTTAAACTTTTAAGGATGTCAAACAATTCCGTCTGCAATTGAAATTTCAACAAGACTAAATTCAGCATGATTTCAGACTGGTTTTAAAATTTTCTGTTTTTAGTGTTTGCTATTTAACATATTTATGATATAACAATATTTTGTGAATTGGACTAAAGTTGAGAAATAATAACGTTGAAAAAATTTGATTAAAAAGTTGTTAATATTAAGTACCATTATTATGTATCATTATTATTATCAACATTTAAAAGGGCAACCTTAATAAAATTAGAGGGAGAGAATAAGTTTGAACGTCAAAATAAAACAGTAATTTCAGAATTTTTTGTCCATTTAAAAAACATCAGAACCTGTTGTATTTTTTGCGTTGCACATATGTACATTTACTTTTCATTCGACGAATAAATAATAAACAATTTGAAAATAATCAATAATTTATCTTCCTTTTTTTTGAAAAAATATTATGCTAAGTAAATATTCAGCTGTTTTGCATCGAATAACTTTAAAGCAGTAGAATAATTTTAATTTCTTAAGTTTAATTATCAACAATTATATACTTTCTACTATTAAGAACTTGACAATAGTTTAAAAACGAGCATTTAATTTAATGGAAAACATAAATTAAAATACTAAAAAAAATATATTAGTATATTATTGAAAAAATAATCTACCTAGCATCTTAAAAAATAATATTTTGAATAATGAGAAACTACCTTTACAAAAATTGAAAGTATTTTTGAGATTTATATGAGGTTGTTTTGAGGTTTATTCGAAGTTGTTTTCAAAAACAACTTTAAAAGATCAACTTCCCAAGGTGTATAATCAAGGTGTATGAAGCTGTTTTATTTACACTTGAGGTTGTTTTGAGATTGATAAAAATCTACTTCTTTGGAGCAACCAGCTTTGGAAGGTTGTTTTTGAGGTGTACGGATTATTTATTCTACACTTCAAGCAAATACGTATATTTGAGGAATGAATAACTTCATCCGATCTAGACTAAAATTGTTTCTGAGTTATATTATTGATTTTGTGAAGTGTAAATGAGGTTGAAATTGCGGTTTATTAATGAGGTTATTGTTGATGCAAATTTTGGTATTTTTTTACGTCCGACAACCTAAAAAATACTTAATTTTTTAGAAAGAGTATAATTAAAGAGTTGGTAAAATAGTTCTATAAAGCACACGCTGCCAGGTAATTAAAAAGAAAAATTAAGATTCAAACATTCAAGACGATATATTACACTCTGCGAAATTTAAGACTTTTTTAAATGTTTGCTGCTTATTTGGCTGCTCTATTCTCTTTATAGTGATATGAAATATTAAAATATGATTTCGCACAATCATCGTTGATATTACAATTTTAATCAAGAAGATACAACCGGCACCTTTTACGAAACTTTTATCTTCATTTAAGTTGTAATTGCTTTATACGAGTAAATACAAAACACACATGGAAGAAATTGATAATTATATTACTCCAAATTAATGCATATGTAAGTATATTACTAAAATTGCACCAATTATTCAATGAAACTACTAAAATAAAATTAGAAAAAGCAGATTTATAACAACATTCTATCAGAGACATGGTTTTCGAAATCTCAACATCCGTTGAATATAACGTTTTATTCAAATCTCTTTGCTAAATCACGAATGAATTTTCAGTCGACTTAAAAAAAGAAACATCGTATTTCTTAATTAAAAAGAAAAAAGAATAACACTCGGCTGTCAGCGAATAAAATATGAATGAAATTTTAAGCTGCGCGTGAGTAAGTCACGTTTCTCGTAAGTTAACACATTTAAATATTAATCGCCCCATTTTAATATTTATACATAGTTACCAAATGATTTTTTAAAAAATAATTTATTTTAATTTTTCTCGTCTTCTACTGAATAAAAAGTGGTGAAACTTTAGATTTTGCAATAGAAAAATACATAGTATAAGACATAGGACATAGACATAGAAAATACATAGACATGGTATAAAAAATTTAGACCTCATAATTTAAAATTTTATCTATAATTAAATTAAATAATAAAAAACAGAAAGGAATTATTAAAAATTAAATTATTGTTTGCATGATATTATTTTTGGATAAATGGGTTTCATGAGTGGCACTGTGGGCCAGAGGATCATGATCTTTGGCCAAAGGTCAAAAATTAAATTTTCAACTAAAATATGTGTAGGCAGTTTTAATATAGCCCAAATTAAGTATTCATAATCATTCCAAGCATTATAATTTACTTTTTGAACCGACAAGAGTACAATGTAATGAAAAATATGTTAAAATTTTTTTTTTAAATTTAACTTTTAAATTTTTTTTCTAAATTTAACTTTTAAATTCTTATTTCAGAAATATATATATATATATAGGAATTTNTAAAAAGTGTCATTTTGTTGAAAAAATATCCATATCGTTCAAAACATGTACATGGAAAGAGTTTTAAAAAAGTTTGATTAGTTCAAAACAGGCTTATGTATCGGAATATGCATAACTTTCATAAAGAAGGACACTTTGCGAATGCATCATAAATTTATACAAAGCAATATTTGTTTGAAACATGTTTCATATAAAAAGTGTCATTTTGTTGAAAAAATATCCATATCGTTCAAAACATGTACATGGAAAGAGTTTTAAAAAAGTTTGATTAGTTCAAAACAGGCTTATGTATCGGAATATGCATAACTTTCATAAAGAAGGACACTTTGCGAATGCATCATAAATTTATACAAAGCAATATTTGTTTGAAACATGTTTCATATAAAAAGTGTCATTTTGTTGAAAAAATATCCATATCGTTCAAAACATGTACATGGAAAGAGTTTTAAAAAAGTTTGATTAGTTCAAAACAGGCTTATGTATCGGAATATGCATAACTTTCATAAAGAAGGACACTTTGCGAATGCATCATAAATTTATACAAAGCAATATTTGTTTGAAACATGTTTCATATAAAAAGTGTCATTTTGTTGAAAAAATATCCATATCGTTCAAAACATGTACATGGAAAGAGTTTTAAAAAAGTTTGATTAGTTCAAAACAGGCTTATGTATCGGAATATGCATAACTTTCATAAAGAAGGACACTTTGCGAATGCATCATAAATTTATACAAAGCAATATTTGTTTGAAACATGTTTCATATAAAAAGTGTCATTTTGTTGAAAAAATATCCATATCGTTCAAAACATGTACATGGAAAGAGTTTTAAAAAAGTTTGATTAGTTCAAAACAGGCTTATGTATCGGAATATGCATAACTTTCATAAAGAAGGACACTTTGCGAATGCATCATAAATTTATACAAAGCAATATTTGTTTGAAACATGTTTCATATAAAAAGTGTCATTTTGTTGAAAAAATATCCATATCGTTCAAAACATGTACATGGAAAGAGTTTTAAAAAAGTTTGATTAGTTCAAAACAGGCTTATGTATCGGAATATGCATAACTTTCATAAAGAAGGACACTTTGCGAATGCATCATAAATTTATACAAAGCAATATTTGTTTGAAACATGTTTCATATAAAAAGTGTCATTTTGTTGAAAAAATATCCATATCGTTCAAAACATGTACATGGAAAGAGTTTTAAAAAAGTTTGATTAGTTCAAAACAGGCTTATGTATCGGAATATGCATAACTTTCATAAAGAAGGACACTTTGCGAATGCATCATAAATTTATACAAAGCAATATTTGTTTGAAACATGTTTCATATAAAAAGTGTCATTTTGTTGAAAAAATATCCATATCGTTCAAAACATGCATATGGAAAGTGTTTTAAAAAAGTTTGATTAGTTCAAAACAGCCTTATGTATCGGAATATGCACAACTTTCTTAAGGAAGGACACTTTGCGAAAGTTTCATAAATTTATACAAAGAAATAATCATTTTAAACATGTCTTATATTTAAAAGTGAGCGTAATTTTGCTAAAAAAATACCCATATCTCTCAAGAAATACTTATGAAATTTCTTTTTAAATGGTTTGATTAGTTTTAATTGGCTAGTGTAACGAACCATACACAACTTAAAAAATAGGACATTTTGAGAATGTATTATAAATGTATACAAAGCATTAATTATTTGAAACATATTTTATATTTAAAAGTGAACTCATTTTTTTAGAAAATACTAATGTTTCTCAAGAAATACTTGGAATTAGATTAGTCCTTAACAGGCTAATGTCTCGGCATTTGCATACATAACATAAGTGAGGACACATTACGAATGTGTTATAAATGTATGCAAAGCAATAGATATTTGAAACATGCTTTATTGAACAACAAACTGTAGGCAATAGCCCATTGTACATCTCTAGTGCATTGTTAATAAAGTACCAACCTACCAATTTCTATTGAATTTCGTTACCTAAACTAAAAAAAAGAGTGAAGAATCAAGTTTATTTGGTATTATTATATTTTAAGAAAATGCCAAACAGGAGAGCTAGTCTTTAAATGTCGCTGGATTGGACAATTGCTTTCCGGTGTAGAATTATCAAGTTAATTTAAAAAGTGTCTCTTGTTAAGTCACGTCATTTAGTCACGTTTTCATCTATGAAATTTGACATTCTGCTCCCATTATTAAAAAAGTGACCCTTCAAAAAGTTACCCTCTCCAGTCACATTTATATCGTACGATTTCAGGTTTTATATTGCGAGTTACTGAAACCAATTTCTCAGTTATTTGTCGTAAAACTATAATTTAGCCGCGTTTCTTTCGATGAAGTTTGGCATTGTACTGCTTTTTTTTCTTAATTAAATTTACAATTAAAATGCTAAGAATATAGTGATATTTTAATGAATAACACTCTTAGATAGAATGCTTGTCTAAACAATCGGTTATACGGCTTAATTTTGTGAAATTAAGTTCTAAATTACTTTTCATAGCATAAAAATGTTAAACACGTTTCCCTTTATATACATGTAACTTAACACTTGTTTGCACTCTTAGACAATGAGTGATTCTCACGAAATATGACAATTTAAGCTCCAAGATCTAATACTATACTACTAAAAGAACTTTTTTTTTAAATTTTAATAAGTAGCATTGCTGTTAGCATTTTAAAATGAACTAGTACTAGCACTGACTTTTTTGTATACTTAAAAAAATTTAATTGAATTTCAAAATGTCATTTCCCTGGTATGTCACAAACAATATTTCCAATAATATGACTAGCTTCAAAACTTCCCATAAATTTTTCAATATCTAATTTTTTTTATCTCAACCGTTGTAAGCTTTTCTAGAATATACGCAGAGGGTGTTATTAACAAAAACTTTGTTGAAAATAATTTTTTCTGTCAATAATTTGTTTGTCGTATGAAAATCAGTCATTTTCCTGGCTACTTTTATTTAGTGATTTATAACCAAAATAGATAGTGCCATCAATCAATATCTTATGCTAATAGATTGATTAGAATACCATCCTGTCTAAACACGTCTTATTGCATGAATAAAGAATCAACTTTCTGTTTCAAAATCTATTTGAAAAATTGGTGAGTAGGTTTTTATGTTGTCATTTTCCTGTCTTCTTGAAATCATTAATAAATTAAACTACATAGATTTATCTGAGTTATTTCAAGAAATCTCGTTGTTTTCTGCGGAATGTAAACATCTTAGGCCAAAATGATAAAGTAAAGTTAAACGCTATAAAATGGCAAATTGTCATTATCCTGGCTGTCATTTTTCTGGCTTATAAATGCCATGACATTGACACAGTTACCAGAAATTTTTTTAAACAGTATAATGTAAGGAAGGAAAGCAAATATTAACCTAATACCAAGTTAATGTAAGATTGTAATATGCTTGAATGTAATCAAAGTTATTTATTTATTTAATGATTGATATTTAATGATTGATTATTATACACAATTTTATTCCGTACNCAGCGGATAAAAGAATTAATTTAAGCAATTCATGGTCCATCTATTGCAAAAGCTCAAGTTGAGTTACTATTAGCTTAAAATGACTGTTTTTTAAACTTCTAAGCTAATATATCTTTTTTCCGGCATTCAAAATTTGATGAATTTCTATTTTATTTTTTTTTCTTGAGCAAATGTCAATAAACTACACTGTTGTCTGTAAGATATTAATAAATGTAACTAAATAAATATACGAAAAAAAATTTGATTATTTTCAAGACTTTAAATTTAAGGAAATTTTTTGTTTCCAAAGTATCACCTATTTATGCTCGAAAAATGTACTTCTCACCGTGTGCAACTATGCATTTTAAATTATTGACGTTGTAAATGAAAGAAATTCGGAATTAAAGCTTGTTCGGTAAATTTTAGCTATATCTATACCTGCTCATTGAGTCACGGTGGGTCAGAGGATAGAACGTTCGCCTTCCAATGAATGGACACTGACTCGAATCCCAGCTTTTGCTGGTTGATACGAATTCTGCTTCCAATTCTTACCGATCTTAGTGTTGATTTAAAATATTCTCAGTGGTAGAGATGAATCATGGGTTAGAATCCTCTTGCTGTCGGTCTAACCTTGGAAAGTTTTCGTAGTTTTTCTTTCGAGGTAACGCATATGAAGGTTAGTTCCATTAAAAAGTCCTCCATGAGTGTTAGTTTGTCCTAATGCTTGATCCAGGATTTCGCTTATTTCGTTTGGGTTGGGTTCAATATTACAAAGCTACGAAGTTGAACCTTCTTAATCGTAAACTCAAAAATGACCCTTTTTAAAATAAATAATTTAAGTGCATTTTTCTTTTTAATATTTCTTTTTACAGTTCAAGGAAAAGCATAACACAATTTCAAAGAAATGACACTTTGATGAAGATCTATATAATTTTATTCTTTATAACCTTACAGATAACAATTTTTATCTTATTTTTCTAAAAATTGCAGTTCAAGTAAAAAATGGATGACATTATTTTAAAGTTTAAAACTCATAGATGATAGTAACTTATTAAAACAATGGGCTTTGTGATGGAAATAAGTGAATTAGTAAATGAATTGTCTCTTATAAAATTAATAATTTTGCCAGGTTTTTTTTTATCAAAAAAGATGCAGCTGATTTTTGCTGCGTTTTTTTTATTAAAAAAACCCAGCATTTTTTTTAACAGTCTTTGTAAATTTTTTTACTTGAATATTTATATTGCACAACGCATTATTTTAAAGCTAGCCATTAACAGAAAATATCTACGTCTTACAAGTACAGGTTTATTGGAGCAAATATGTTAAATCACTACGAAAGTATAAAATTTAGTGTCTACAAATATTGAGTTACTACTTCCATTTTTTATGAAAAGCTCAAAGTACGTGGCAACATTTAAACGGCTGACTATAGTAGACATTTTTTATGTTCTAAAAGTAATTGTTTTCTGAGCTAATTCATTTATTTAATTTCTAATTGTCTATAAATCAAAAGTTCAAAAATTTAGCCAGGTTCTGTAAAATTTGACAGTTTTCGCCATTTTTTTTTAAAAAAATTACAGATAAAACGCATATCTGAGACATTTAGAAAGATTTTGATTTTAGACAGCAACCAAAAAATAATGTCCTAAGACCATTTATTTTTTGGCCCTATTTTCTGTGAAAAGTTATAGCTCAAATGCAAGGTGAAAGATAATGTTTTTTATTATGACTCTCTTAAAAACAGCTGTGTCTTAAAAGTGTTTGTGTCATGGGATAAAGATTTAAAATTAGTTTCGGTAGTAATCATAGTTCGTAGTTATAAAATTAAATCATTTATATACTGTCCCTTATAACGTTTTTGCCACGCTTCCCCTCATATAACACAATATTTATTGTAAAAAATAGTTTAAGCACCATTTAGGAGACTGCATAATTTTAAACTTCTGTAAACTCACTTATAACTGATTATTTTAATAAAAATTTATTCATTTCTATGAAGAAGTATTACTGCATGAAAAAATATTCTTATTAAATTTAAAAGAAATATTTATTTCTCGTCGTCTAAAATTATTACAACTGAAGCAAACCTCGTAGTGTGTATTAATCATTCAAATTTAAACAAAAAATTAGAGGGCAAAGGAAATCAGTTTTATTTGAAATTCGTAATTACAATTTAGTTACAATGAAGGAAAATAATTAATATTGTATCCGTTGCAAAAGAACCCATTGATAAATGAGCAGAGTTTTCAAAGTTCTGTATAATTTATACAGATTTGTGTCCACCATATTGGATTCGGACTTCGGTGAAGGACATGTTTTGGGTCTTGAACTGACTTGGTGTTCTGGCCTTGATTGGACGATCGAAGGGATAGCCCATAGATCGCTTGTCTGGGTATTTCTGGTCCTTAGCTCCGCAATAGCTTACTGCATCAGAGCAAATAACAGCTGCTGGTTGATCTTCAACCTGTTAATAAGCGCATCATTAGTATAAAGGTTTATGCAATTACAAAACACAGGGTATTGCGTAATAACTGC
Source organism: Parasteatoda tepidariorum (assembly GCF_043381705.1). Lineage (NCBI taxonomy): Eukaryota > Metazoa > Arthropoda > Arachnida > Araneae > Theridiidae > Parasteatoda > Parasteatoda tepidariorum. The sequence continues at coordinate 41,441,155 of NC_092215.1, forward strand.
CTTTAATATACATATTTAGAATCCATGTTAAATATATAGTTCAAAAATGTACGCAATGGGGATCTTAAGTTAATATTTAAGAGATAAAAGACAAAAAGGCTATCGAAATCAAACAAATCACTACTGAGAAAGGTGAGACTGAAAGCATCAAAACTTGCCATAAGCATCATAGGAAACATCTCTAAGATTCATCTGATAATTTAACTAGTTTTAATGAGTTTTACGTCACCTTTCTTATTATTTCTGAATTAGAAAGATTCGGACAGAATTTTTGTTTCTGTGTACTTTTTTCTTCTTTCGTTTCTTAAAAGTATATTTTAATGGATATGAAAGACCCAAAAATTTTTCTGCTTTTTTTGTAATATGCTTATTATTATATAGTTATTCCTTTCTAACTTAAAGTTTATTATTTAAGGTTTTAATATTTTCATCTCTTAATTAAAAAAACCAAAAGCTTGATCATGAATAAAACTACTGATGTTTTTGGGTAAATAATATAATTACTGCACATGTGATATCATTACGCCATTTGCAATAAGAAAAAATAAAGAGGTAAAGTTCAAGTTTTTTAAAAAAAAAATTTTTTATTTTTTTTTTTTAAGGATAAAGTTTTGACTCAATTCCAAACGAAAATCGAATGCATTCCAGCTTCACAAAGCAAATAAATTGTTCTTTTTAATGATTTTAATAACTCCCTTGCTCTTCCCGATCTTGATAAATATTGGTTATAATTCCGAATTTTTTTTTTGGTTTTTATTTGCTTTATTATTTATCTGTGATCCCTTATGTTAAAAGTTTTTTGGGGGCTAAATATTTTGCAAGGCTTCTAAAAATGTTCTACTAATAGAAAAAGAAAAAACATATTTTTGATTAATAAAACCAAAATATACTGTAATTAAGAAATTCATTTAGGAATTTTTCCGCATGTCCAGTAAGGGTTTACTGGAAATTCCGGTTATTAAAAGTTATAGTTCTTGTTACTACACACTTAGTAAAATACAACAAATTGGAAAGTAAATTTAATCGAATAAATTGTTTTTATGCAATGCTCTAAAGTACCACGATAAAATCAACAAATTTTAGAACACATTATAAAACCATATTTCATTGTTAATTATACCAGACTATTACCTAAGAGCTTCTGTAAAAAGTACCGAGTGTTTTCGTGTCCCCTTAAAGCCAGAAACACGGTACATTTAAAGTTCAATTGTTTTAAACATATTTCATTTCTCAGTGTGGTTTTCCCCAAAAACGTTCTCCTAAACAATTTGTAATTATGACTTCTCGTTAAAATGTTCTCAACCAACCGATTACTGATGTTTTTAGGAAATAAATTATTTGAAAAAGGATCAAATGTGAATGAAATGATCAAATTAGGTGATCAGAAAGCCGGGAAACCCAAGTTGGCAGATCGCTGGACTAACGTTTGTGGGAACGGGAGTTCAAATCCAGCCTGCTGAAGACTCCTCGTGTAGTAAATGGTGACTGGTACACATTAAATCTATCGGGTCACAAAGTCCTCCATATTCCCATAGCAATTCAATACTTCTGGGGGTACTTAAATGGAGATTGATCGTTCTGTGGTTCAGGTCAAAATTACTATCCGTGGATGAATGGATGTATGAATGGGTCCGTCCTATAAACGGTAGTGGCGTATGGGTGTGGCAGAAGTCGAGTTCTCGGCCATGGATGGCGCCACTGGAAAACAAGAACAATCACACCCCCTCTACTTTAATGGCAGACGACAACAACAACAACAGATGATCAGAAATAGTTGAAAATAATCAGATTTGAAAAAAAGTTTAAGTTTACATTTTCTTCATCAAATTAAAATTGCAGCGGATTTATTATTATTAAAAGTATAGGATGGATATATTTTTACCTTATCCATGTCGAAGTCAGTGAGCATAACGAAGAGATGGAACACCATTCCTCTTGGAGTACCTCTTGGTACAAGCATATGTTCGGGCCATCCGCAGCTGCAATATTCATTGTTGTTATCAGAAAGGCCTTCTCCTTTCTCTAATTCTTCAAATGTGGGTACCTTGGACAGTGTGACAGAGGATTCAACAGATTTTCGGCTGATAACATTCTTTCCTGGTTGCACTAAAAATACAATTGATTACTGTAGAACTTTATTGTGAACCACTTGAACACTTTTCTAGTAAAATATATTTGAAATTCCAACTTGTATTGTTTAGATTTAAACCTAATATCTTTATCTGATATCTTTTACCTAATATCTTTATCATATACTTAAATTATTTCTAGTTAATTAGTTTGTTTTTTTTAGCATAAAAGTTTTTTTCACAGTACCCGCCTGGGGAATGACCTTTTGTCATATAAGAAGGACAGATTTGTTGGCCACTTTTTCAAGGGCACCATATTAGGTGGGCCAACGTTGTTCCCATAGTAAATACAGATAGTACAGAGAATGAAAGAACATCCATGCCTTGCCCGGGATTCGAACTCAGAGCCTTTATGATGCAATACCAATTCCCTGACCCCTACACAGGCCCTGTCGGCTTTAGCTTAAAAGTTGACCTAATATTTTTTAAAATTCTAATTTTGAGTGTTATATTGTTTCATCCACTATTCCACGCAAAGGTGATATTAATGCTAGAAAATGCATTCTAATTCAGTTGAAACATTAGATGCAATGTTACAGCAAAGCACCTAATTGCATTTGTTCAATTAATACATTTTCCCATTATAAGCAAAAAGCATTTCTGCATTTGAAGTTTGAGAAATTTTTCAAAACTTTAAATTTGATGGTATAATTTTACACAAATCTCTGTTTTGATTTTTATACTTTATGCTTTCACCTATAATTTTTTATGACGTCATATCAAAAACACGTCAGTGCAAAACAAAGGCAATAAGCATTACATTTTAATCAAAAATCTTATTCTTAAAAAAAATTGAACAATTCATAATTACAAGTTGTGAAATATTTACATTTCAAATAACTAACAAATATTTCAAAATTCTTTATATTATTTCTATTAAACCATAGTGGAATAATAAGTATCGATATATTTTTATTTCACCTTTTAAAATTTTCAAAAAATTAACAAACAAATGTTCAGTTAATTCAATTAAATCAAGCCCCACACAGAAATAAATTTCTGGTAAAATCACCATACTGGATATTATTCTGATTAATGAAATCAAAATATTAATCGGAACTATATTTTACTGTTAATTTTATCATAATCATTACTAAACCTCTCCTTTATAAATTAACGAGATGTTTAGTATTCTCATAGAGCCAGAAAGTAAATTTTATCATATTCTAATAGTTTTAATCATAATTTTTTCTCAGTGTTAAAATAATATTAAATCATTAGGAAAAAACATTAAATTTGTAATTCATATGTTTGAGTGTATGTATATGCTATTAATGTATGTATGTTATTAATGCATATATGTTATTGATGCATATATGTCATTAAATTGATATGTTTTGGAAATAATAAATATATTTTAACTATTAAATCATAAAACAAATTACTTATAGTTTTACTAAAATGAAAGTTATAAAAATTACACTTACAAGTCTGTGTGAACTTGTCAAGTTCAATGTACAGTCCTCTTTGATCTTCTAAAACAAGTCTGTTACCCAATTCATCATATTTAGGAGCCAAGAAAATTCTGACAGTTGTCTTTTTAGCTGCTCCGGTAGAGTTGGTGACACCTACACTGTAGCTGAAAGGTTCGTGGTCCAAATGCTCATATTTAACCTATTAGTTCAAACAAATATGAAATAAATAAATAAATTAAATATAATCCTGAAATAAAGAGTCATTCAAATTTATCTCTCTAATTTTGGTATCTATGAAACACGGGAAATAAATAATCTAGATAATTTGCGTTATTTGTATAAGTCTCAACAGTAAATATTTTTTTTCATCTGAGATTTAATGTTATTCCCATTTAAAATATTAAAATATTTAAGAATATAGATCAATTATACGTTAAAACTGAGGAGCTTTTTTTGCAAGTTTTAATGTTATTTTTGTCTTTATCTTACTGCAGAGAAAGATGTAGATTTGAGCCGGAGAAATTATTGATAAATTGAGTGCTTTCAAGCAAATAACATGACAAAAAAAAATCTTGAAGAAAAAGAGATTTCTTTTTAATTTTATACAAAAAATATATAATATACAAATAATTAAAAATATTATATAATAAATAATTTTTATTAATGAACTAAAATAACAAGAGAATTTGAAAATGTAATAAAATGAATTACCTTGATATGATTCTTAAGGTTAATTCCATTGGACAGTTCAAGGAGGGCATCCTTGCTGTAGGTATGAATCAGATTTGGAACCTTAGCATTGACAGTGACGTTGGTAACGCGAATGCCAGGGAAGCTCAACTAAAAACAAGAATTGAATAATAAGTAAATAATTTTCAAATGTGAATTATAAGAAAATGTAAAGTTATTGGTTAAAGTTAATTTCATGTTTCTTCTAAGTCAAAATCTGACTTAATTTATGTTAGTTTATACATCCGATTTTATAATTAAGAATTGCAGCCTTCTGGTCGGAGGGAGGGGCAATGGATAGTAGTTGCTGCTATGCGCGCGCAGCATCTGGACCTCCTTTATTTTACTTGTAACATGCGCAATCAATTAATATTCAATTTTATTTTACTAATGCATAGCTGCTTCAGGGATCCCCCTAGACCAAATCACAGGTCAGTCCATCGACCTATTGTGCTGCCATCTTTCGTGATTCAACCTTTTCTTCTTGGTGTCCTCTTCTTATGTACTGACGAAGTCACGTGCACGCACGTGTCAATAGTATTCCCTGCATGCGTATGGGGGGTGGGTCAGGGTTAAGCTGAGCTATTGGCTAAAGTTAATTCTCAGAAAAATTGTATGTCAAATAATAAGAGAGATTAAGTAAAGAGCAAAATGGATATACCTCCTTAGCAGAGTAAGATGGCAATCGGTGTTTGTATTCCTGGAAAATGTTGTCCATCCACCTGTGGTATCGGTAGAAGATAGGATCTCTCAAAGCAGTTGAGGTATCATCCATAACACCTGGGTTTTCCTGCAGTTTCAAGTGAAAGAAAAAATATTAATAATGATCGTACTTACAGAGATATACAGTGACCTCTCACTACTACGATATCCAATACAAGAATAACTCCCTTTATTAGGATAATGTTTCGCGGTCTCGACGAACTTGCATATGAATTAATGCCATGCTCCTCTCAATATTACGATATTCTCTGAAGCAATAAACCCCTGTGGAACGATTTTTTTTCTAGATTTCAGCCTTATTTTCTCCATTTATTATTGGTTTTCAAATAATGTAAAAAAAATCTCATTTTATCATCGTTTGCCATTTTTTCCATCTTTCCTGACGAGAGAAGATTCACTGCTGACCACCCTAAGTACTTCCATTCTTAGAATTGCCTCTTTTATCTCTTAAGAAGTCACTGATGTAACATTCTTATCTTCATGTTAAAAGCTGAATATTAGTCAGGAATGACCACAAGCATCACATTAACTATAGAGGTTGGATAGAGCACCATTCACAAACGAAAATCATTTTCATGCTTTGGACTCAATGCATTCTTTGTTGGTTGACTTACCATAAAAAATGAATAAACAAGCAAAAATATTAGATTATTTTCAATAAAAATGGTTTTCAGGTATGCTTTCGATCTTGTTTTCTAAATTTATTTCAATTGTTTTTAATATTTAACCTTAATTAACACTCTACAAATTAATTTTTTGCATAATATATAAATACATTTAATAGTTAATACATACATAACAGTAATATTAAAAAAAATCTTATCGTGTCCCCAAAGTATGTAGGCCCTCGACATAACAATAAATCCCTAGACAACTATATATTTATTTGGTCCCCAAAATATTGTTGTAGCGAGGTTTTACTGTATATATATTACGTTTGCTTTTAAATGCCGTAAAACATACCTTGAATCGTCCATCATGGTCATGGATCTTGGCAATCATAACATGTCCCCAGTTGTGAAGGGTTCCATAATAGCCTTTATTCAAGGATTCGTGACTGGATTCAATGAGGGCACCAAGAATGTCAAGACCTCGTTCCAAGTCCAAAGGTACTTCCTTACCGTGCATGTCAATTACTTGGCCAGTGTGGATAGCGCTGAGGATCCTTTCTCTCCATCTTTCCATGTCCTGTACATCTACTTCGCGGATATCTCTGAGGGTCATTCCAGCTGGTCGAGAGGCATAGTTTAGACCACTGATGAGGGATGTTAAATGGGCAGAGTAACCTTCCAGCTTTTCTTCGAAGTTTTGGAAAGGAACCATACGTCGCAGACCAGCAGACAAACGGTCGCAATCGTATCTGAAAGAAAGTAGATTCAATTATCTATAGAGCTGCGTAAATGCGTAATTGTTACGGGATAAGTGAAAAAATGCATTATTGTTACGGGATAAGTGAAAAAAATGCATAATTGTTACGAGATAAGTGAAAAAAATGCGTAATTGTTACGGGATAAGCGAAAAAAATGCATAATTGTTACGGGATAATTGAGAAAAATGCATAAAATGTTACTGTTAAGCATTCAAACCTCTTGGTTTAGAAGCATGCTATAATCAGCTTTATGTTCAAGATATAACCTATTCGAAAATGTTTGAATACAGGGATTCTAATGGAAAGTATAATTTATAAATAGCTTTGTAATATTTTGATGATTTCTGATACTTCAAGTTAACTAAAATCTGATATCATAAATTTTTACATTAATCTGGCCCATTCCCTTTTACAATCCTTCTTTAAAGGTTTTTTTTTTTCAAAAAAGAATTAAATTAGCTAATGTATTACAAGAAAAAGTTTTAAATAATAAATTATTTCCTACAAATTTAAATAAATATGAATTTTAGAGGATAGTTAAAGTTTTTTTTGTGAAGCTACTAACTCAACTAACCAATATTAAAACCAAAACTGGTTTATACTGGAGAAAAAAAAAAGCACCTGTAGTATGACCTTTCATTTTCTTAAAAATTTAAAAATTTTTTTTTGAAACTTAAAGTTTCTTCTGCTTGGAGTTCAACCAATATAGTTATAAATAAAATTGTGAATAAGTAAATTAATTCTGAATAAGTGTGTTTATACATACCGGGCACACATCTGTTGATGCATGTAGAAAAAGAGTTCTCCTTTCCTGTCCTTAACCTTTCCAAAGAAATCTGGTCGGTAAGTGGCAGGGTATACCAAATGCCAATGCCAATGATGGGCATTGATACCAATATCTTCACGGAAATAAGCAAGGTTATACTCGGGATCAAGAATGTTACCAGTTTTTTGGATGGAAATGATCTATAGAAGAATACAGTATTTGTACGCTTACTGACATTTTAATAAGTAAATGAGACAAAATATTTAATTATCATTGTCCTTAATATAAATGTTTCAAGCCCTTGTTGAAAAGAAATTCTAAAGGTATATATAGTGGTGACCGCAAATTATTCTATAACCCTACGACGCAGAATTTTTATTAAACATATTTTTTATACTTTTTTTATTATATTGTATTAATTTAGGTCACAATAAGTAAAAAATACTATAATTAGCATTTTAATAATTTATGGTTATTAAATACAGCATGAGATACTGGTTTTTCTTTGGGGGGGGGATCAAAGTTAAAATTTTTTTCGGCTCTATTCCAAACAATAATTTTTCAAATTTGCCATTATTTCCAGTTCTTTAGATTTACGAGAAATAGTTATTCATCAATGAAATTTCGTTAATTTGCAAACCAATAATTAAAAAAAAATTTCAAACTACTTTATTTTTTATTTTAATGCAAATATAATTCCGGTAATCTAACAGATTTTTTGTAACTGTTAGGCTATTTTCTATAATTGAAAAATACGAAAATATATTTTTACTTGTAATTAGAGTGTCAGAAAAAAATATATAAAAGAGATATCAATGTCCCATCTACGTCAAAGGATTAAGCGAGGAAAAAAAAAACAAGAATGATATGAAATTCTGAACCAATATTAGAAAGGACATAATTAAAAATATCAAAACCAGTTAGAGTGCCAATTAAAACATGGAAATGTTTCACTTAATTTACATTTCACCCTCACTTCGTAATCTCCGGCAAATAAAACAAATTTTGATACTTTTAACTTTCTTTTTTGACAAGGACTCAATTATGTTGGTCATATAGAAATAAACGGGGAAAAAAAGACATGTTTTTACCTTAGTTTCTCCAGTGCCTTGTTTGTCAGCCTTCAAGGCACGGTTGATGGTTTCTGCTGGTACAAACTTATCAGGGAAAACTTCTTGAATGGGTGGAAGAACAACTCCCTTGCAATCATCTCGGTGTAATACAACCACGGACAAAGCAAAAGCAAAGAGACCTTCATTAACAATATCACGGGCTTGCTTAGCAAGATTAATGAAGTCGCTGAAGTCTTTAGCCTCTGCATTAAAATATTTTAAATCAATAACATTGATAATGATAGAGTATTTTAAACAATTTAATTCTCAAAAAGGCAGAATGCTTTCATTGACAAACTTTTTACAATATTTTCTCGAGTTTACTAGTATAAGCAAAGTACACGGAGGAAACAATTCAGGTTAGATTAACGTTCTGTATGGTATAACATTTCTAATCGAAATAGGGAACCGATTATCCGGAACGATTGGGACCATCGCTATTCCGGATAGCTGATTTTTCCGGTTTTCTGAATCGCTACAAAAAGCCGTTTTTTTTGTTGTTAAATCCAACTAAAAAAAAATAAATATTAGGAAATAATCTTAAAAAGAAGAAAAAACGATGAAGTAATACAGTAATGATTATTTCTAAAATGAAGGTATGGTAAACATCTTTCAAAAAAGAAAGAAAAATCCTAAAATCTTATGAGGAAAAAAAATCTTTTTTTTAAAAAATGGCGGGAAAATTTATCGAATTTCGTTCCTGTTTTCTGATTTCCGGATAACGGGTTCTGTACTGTAATAGTACTTATAAAATCGAAAAATAGTATAGTATGAAAATTACCAAAAGTATTAGATAATTTTTCCGATCATGTGGTATGGTTTCCGGAAATTCTGGTTTTCAGAATTATAATTCTTATTAGGAAAGATTTAGTAAAAAATATAAAACTGAAAAATAAATTTTACCGAATGAAGGATTTTATGCCATGCTCTGAGAAATTGAGATAAAATTTCCAAATTTTGCCACATTTAATAAATATTATCACATATTATAACACTATATTTTATGGTTAATTTAATCGAAATCATCCCTACAACACTTCGGTAAAAATTGCCGACCTTTTTGGTATTCCTATAGAACTAGAAACACTGTAAATTTAACCATATTCTGGTAGTTTTGACCATAGTTTTTTTTTCTCTGATGCCTTGAAATTTTATAAATATAAAACTAATCGTAATATTAATCAGAATATTTAAACGATTTTAACCTGAAATATATAGGAAAAGTTTTTTTACTTTATGAAAGAAATTAGGAATATTTTTAAAAAACATTATATTTCTTTTAGCATTAATGCTTCTTTTCTAAAAATTTTATGATACTTTTCAAAACCATTTTGTGTTTCAATATCCAAAATTGAAATGCTTATTTCTAACCTCAAGATGATATAAATAACAAACGTTATTTTTAATCAACATTACTACACTAATTAACATTAATATTATCATTTTTTATTAATTAATAATATGAATTATTGTTATTAATAATATTAATTTAAAATATTAATTTATATATTGGTTATTGGTATATATTGGGTATTAATAATATTGGTTAATAATATTAATTAATGTTATTGTCATTTTAAAATTTAATCTACCAGTAACTTATTTTTATAAATTTTAACGATTAAATCAGTAATCAAACTGAAGGTTTCAAATGCAAGAAATTTCTAAAACGCTAAAATATAAATTAAACAAAATGTTTATGTTTTCATATTATGATATAAATCTAAGAGGTATCTTGAAACTTGAGTTAAAAACGAAGTAATAAAACTTTTTTTCACAGAAAATCTATTATTGTAGCTTTAACCTCCATTTTTAACGTTTTATTATCTCTTATAAAAAAAAAAATAATTTAAGGAAAAAAACATTTATTTATGATACAATATTGTAAAATAAATATATGAAAAAGCACTTATTTTTATGATTTATTATTTTTAAAAATATTGTCTATTAACCGGGATTGAACGCGCGACCCTTGGGTCCATCAGTTCGTTCCTTACTAACATGCGACAGTCACGGCAGTGTTAACAAAGCTTCGCCCCGTCTAGTATGAATTAAATACTTTTCCACGCATTTTCTTGGAACTATAATATGCGCTATTGTATAATAGTTAAACAAAAACTTAAGTAATTATTAAGTTCCGTGATAGTAAGTTTAAATGTTAAATGAGAAACCAAAGCTCGTTCTTTTAATGAAAGATCACTGTAAAATTTAAGGGCTACTATATATTTATGTTTGTATTATTGTTGAATATATTTGAAGAATTTACGATTCACAAAAAGTAATCCGTGCAAAAGTATCTTTGAATAATAAAACTTCACAATGATTGGCAATAATTTTCAGAGCTTTTTTAAAATAATATTTAATTACTTACTAAGTAAGTGAAGAAATGATTTACGATAAAAAAATGATTGACATATATTAAAGACTTGTGAATCATTTAAAGTCTAATTGATTACAAATTGTTTAAGAATGAAAGCTTTAGAACTAGCTAACAATTTAATTCACTGCTTGTTGATGATTAAATATTAACCTTAAGAATAAGTACTAAAATTATCGCAAAATTACTGAAGCCGAAGAATCACTTGAATCGAGTAATAAATCAATTTGTGAAAAAATATTACACCAAATTAAAACCAGATTATTAATTAAATATATCATATCCAAATAATTCATATAATAATATAAGTCATATACCAAGTCATTAATAATATAATAATATAAGTCATTATACAATAATAACTTAGTAATTAGTTTGGATCTTAACATTAAGCAGAAATTGATAATTCGACAGTCAAGTATATAATAGGAAATAATGAAGATTCAAAAACGGATTAATTGATCGACGTCTAAATATTATGAGAGACGTAATTGAAGTTTTAAACTGATTAAAAAGGAGATATTTGAGAGACTCAATAACTGTTTAATAACTAAATTAATCACTTAAACTATATGATTCAATAATTTAGTATTAAATTGACAACTCGACTGGACAATGTATGATAATATTCGACTGTTATTAGAATAAATGAAAAATCTAAACTAATTTATTTGACTAATTTATTTGCATCTAAAAATTAAAATATAATGAAGATTCGAGAATTAAAAATTTAAATAAGTATAAAGTAAGAAAATTAAACGATGTATGGAAAATTAAAGAAATTTTTAAGACTGAATTAATAAATTTTGCTCCAATATTGAAGAATTGAATCGTAAAACTATGATTAAGCTGACAATTAAAAATTGTAATGTAATAATGAAAATTCACAAACTACTTTCGGATTAATTTAATTAAATTTAAATATTTAGATATAGCGAAGAGTGAATATTTGAATACTAAAATTAATAATGAAAAAACTGTACTCGGACGACTCAAAAAATGACTAATGATAAAATCGATAATTTATGAAACAAGATTCAAGAATTGATTACTTATTGAATTATACTGAATATTAGGCTGACAATCAATGAGTTCAAATTGAATTGAATATTATACTGGTAAGTATATATTATGATATAATTAAGACTGAAAAACCTATAAATTGGGTTACAAAATATTAAGATCTAATGAAAATTCAAGATTTGAAGATTAAATTGGTTAATCAAATGAAAAGAAGAAAAAGAATAGATGTAAGGGAGATTCAAATTAAATTAGATTCAAAATTAGATCGAATTAGATTCAAAATTAAGATCAGATTAGATTCTAGAGAAAATCTAAATTTTTCAACTGTATTAGAATTACTTTAAGAAATGCTACTTCAGTAAAAGTTGAAAAAATAGTTCTTACCATAGAGAGCTTCATAAAGGGCCTGTGCCTCCCCTAGGTGATCTTCATGAAAACATGAAAAGAGTCTTCCTCTGGGAAGAACTCCAACCCCTTTTAAGCGAGCATCTCTTTCGGCTTCTGGCAGTGGATCTGGTGATAAAGCTGTTAACCTCTTGAAGAGGGGTAAGATTTGAGCTTGCTTTTCCTTCACGGTCATGATTGAATCACCAAGTTGATGGCCCAAGCGCAAACGGGATGATTCCTCAGGGTTTCCGTGAGATTGTCATAGAAATATTCCCTTATATACTTAACTCAGATTCTTATCTTCGAAGAATTGTTTGCGACTATCATCATGCTCGATCCTTCTTGGAAACTTAGGTGTTCGTTATAGACTGAAATAAGATGTCCATGTTTCTGAAGAGGGTAAAATGTTATTTTCGGACAGAAGTTTCCTTTTGAGGTCCGCACCTAGTTCCGGTTATTTAATCTACAGCTGGGAATCGTTTTAATGATTTCATTAAAGGGATGATTAAGGATCAGTGGATTGTTAAACAAAAACACAATGCAATATTACGATAAATTTTATATTATTAAAAGTTTTCTTTTACTCTTGCAGTTTTCCCTTTAATGTATTCCTTTTCCTGACATTCTAATTGCGAGCTAAAATATATTTTGGTATTTTTTAATCATAAAAAACAGTATGATAGTTACTAAAAAATCTGTTAGATTATTGGAATTATATTTGTACTAAAATATAAAATCCAAAAGAAGGTTGAAAACATTTTTTTCCTTCATATCCATAAATTTATCAATAAATGATTTTGTAAATTAAAGAAATTTCGATGATGAATAATTGTTTCTTTTAGATAAAAAAAAATATCTGCCAATAAGTGCAAATTTTAAATATTATTGGGTGGAAGATTTTAACTCTAACGCCAAACAATACACGGGTGTTTCATGCTATATTTCATTACTATAAATTATGAAATGGTAAACATAATATTTTTAACTCATTTTGACTTATATTAATACAAAATAAGGAAAAATAGGCTTAATAAAAGTTCTGCTTTAAAAGGTTAAAGAAATTGAAAGTATAGAATAGTCATTAATTCCAGTACGATAAATACTTATTGAAATATGAGGTTTATTGCAAAATATAAAAGATTAATAAGCAAAATTTTATATTCTTATATTAAAAAACAGAGTAAAAAGAATTTTTCTACTTCGTAATGTTCTTTATTGTTTTCTAAATAATTTTTTTTTCAATTATGCTGCATTTAAAGTTAATTTGCATTTTCGTGAGATATTTTAGAATAGTATTAATAGATTATTTTAAAGAAAAGGAGAAAAGGAAATAAATTGATACACTCTGAAAGACTTTCGATCTAATGATTTGATTTTTTACGAACAATCTTTATGGTTTAGAGAATAGACTTAAGATACGTCAATTAATTCGTGACAATTGCATTTTAAGGTATGAAATCTGAGACAAAAACGTATTTTCTCTGATTAAATATATGTTTTGCTTTGTTTTCTTTCCATTTTCATTTTTACCAATGATTTTGAACAGACGGTTTCGGTAATTCGGTCTTTAAAATATGAACGGTAATATAGTCCTAACTACTTCTTTAGGTAAGTGATCAAAAGTTTGGAAATCTTAATGCTAATTTCATCATTTTTGAAAATAAAAACAAATCTCACTCAATAAAAAAACTCATTATCAGAAGAAAGTTCCGTGCAAAATATAAGTTTCATATCATTTTCAATTTTATTTTATATTATTGTTTCTTAATAAGAAACAGAAAATTGTCTGAATTGTAAAACACGTAAAATTTTACATTCTCTTAAAGAAAATAATTTTGAATGACGATATACAAAATTTGAGCAATATTGGATGAATGGTTGCCAAGAAATAAAAAATTGAAAAGAAAGTTTTTTGAGATTCTATTGTTCAGGAACTATTCGACCGATTACTTTAGATACGTTTTTTGGATTTCTTTGGAGCATATGTAACTTTAAGAAAATCTTTTGGTTCGTAGAAACAGTTCTCTGTATAAGCGTATTATGAAAAAATTAAAATTAAAATTAAGGATCTTGAACTTTCCATTAGTCTTTTGATTAAGCTATTTAGGGCTATACTTTCCCAAAGCAGCTTCTGAGACGCTGAGGCTCAGGATATAGAGCGTTTGAATCTCAATGAGGTATCCAGGTTCGAATCCTAGCGGTGGCTGGTTGATGCGAATTCTACTCCCGGCTCGCAGAGATTACAGTGCTGACGTAAAATATCCTCAGTGCTAGACGGATCAGTGATTAGAATCTACACACCAGAGAGCTAACCGTGGTAGATTTTCATGGTTTTCCTCTCCATGAAGACAAATGTGAGATAGGTCCACCAAAAAGTACGCGAAGGCTAATTTGTTCCAATGCTTGATCTAGAAATTGATTGCCTTCTGGGTTGGGTACAAAATTACAAGCTTACGGAATTGAACATTAATAATCATAAACTCAAAACTGGATGGATCTTCGATTCGAATTCTGCTCCCGGCTCGCAACGACCACAGTGCTGAAGTAAAATAAGAACCTTAATAATAAATGGATCATGGGTTAGAGTCTCTTGTCATCTGGCTAACTACGGGAGGTTTTCCTGATTCACCTCTCCATGTAACGCAAAAGCGGGTAAGTTACATCAAAAAGTTCTTCGTGAAAATTAATTTGTCCCAATACTAGATCCAAGAGTTCTCTTGTCATCTGGGTTTTGTTCACAATTACAAGTCAATGAAATTTAGTACTGTTAGCAGTTAATTCAAAATGAGTTGGCTGTTCAACACCGGTTATTAAAAAAAAAAAACCGCTGCTACCCTTATACTTTGGGGTTAAAGTTCCAAATCCGTGGAAAAGGAAAGGTCAAGCATATTTTTGTGATTAAAATATATGATTTTTTTTGTTTTGCTTAAAATATTATGTTTATTAATTAATTAACATGTTCATTAATTATTAATTATTAATAAGAATGTTAATTAATTAATTAAAATGTCTTTTTACTTTTAACCTCATGACTCTTAAGATTGACTCATATACGTAAAAATCCAATCATTCGATCAAACGTTATTCAGAGTGTACCGATATTTTTGCGCACTGTATATTCGGCTTTTAACATCTGGTTTGTAAAACTAAAATGTAAACATTTTTCTTAAACAAATAGGATTTCTGTTGTAAGTTTTTTTAATTATAACGTAGATATCATTTACAGAATATTACAGAGTATTAATAAACTCACAAAAATTTTAAAATTAAAAAAAAGTTAAAATGTTACGAGATATAAATATTTGAAGTAATATTTTTATATTGTATGTAAAAAAAAATTTTTTTTCTAAAATCGCACAAGCTTTTAATTACGAACTAAAGATTATTTAAAGAAATATAATAAAATTTACGGAGTTTATGTCCAAAAATTTAAAAAATTTGAAAGAAATTTTCAGCAAGTAATGAGTACTTTAGTTAACAATTTTGCTTTGGCAAGAAATTAAATAATTTTCCTCAAAATTTGATAGTCAGCAGTATGGAAGGTATCTCATGAGGGAAGATTAACTAGAAGTCTGATAACAGCAAATAAAGTACATTTCTAATTTTTGAAAATGTTTCTTAGATGTCATTGTCCATGCTCAATTTGACATTTATTATCACAAAGTAAAATGCAATAACAAAGCGAAAGGCTTGGGGCTTTATGAACCGCGATCGCTCAGTGGTTAGGGTACTAAACTGTCATTGTGAAGAACTGAGGTTCAATCCTCAGTGGTGGCTTGAAGTCCATCCAGATTCAGATCGATGGGAACTAGCTTGCCGGGACCTAAAAAATGGCCTGTACACAGTGTTGACCACATTGCCCCAACCATGCCGTTGGTCACGAAGTTGTGGAGCCTTATCCTCCATGACTCTCCTGGTCAACAACGGGTTGTTGCAAGAATATTTTTCTATATTTGGGGTTTTATAGTGATAAGCCTCATTTTCTCCCTAATGTGGCATTTTTATATAAAATTGTTCCTTAGTATTGCATTCATATAAATCTTTCACAAGCTTCAGAAATCTCAGCTAGGTTAAAGTATGTAAGTTTTGTAATTATTATAATACAAAAGTTTTTATAAAGAACATAATACGTCTCATTAATAATTTGAAAACTGCCGGCCAGGTGGCCGAGTGATCAGCTTGTCTGACTGTGAAGGCAATGGTTGTGGGTTCGAATCCAGCTCAGGGCATGGATGTTTCTCTCTGTGTGTTGTTCTCTATTATGTGATGTGTGAGTATAACCCATCTTATAGACGGGTGTCTGTGGCAGTGTGACGTAGGTAATGTTGTTCGCCTCCATGACGTAGGTTCACAGGTGCCCACTGGGTAACGTTAAATGAGCAACACTTCCGGCATCTTCCGAGGTAAAGAATAAAAGCTCAGTCAGTGCCTGACGTAAAAAAAAAGAAATTTGAAAACGTGTCTCATGATTTTGTTGCAAAAAGTCCTTAACAAATGCACTAATCATTCTTTAGCAGAAGTTCAAAGATTACTGTGAGTAGAATAAGTTATTTGGAATTTATATTGGTCTAAGTTTTTCCTAAGTGACTGAGAAAAATGCAAAAAATTTTTTAAGTAAAATAAACTTAATTTTAAGAATCATTAAATTGACTTAGAAAAATGCAAAAATTATTTTAAATAAAATAAATTTAATTTCAAGATTCAATAAATTAGTTTATAAGAGTAATATTATTTTCAAATATAAAAGTTCGATAAGAAAATACTGAGCAGTTCAGATGCTAGTTTGGAACACACAGCTGGAACTTCATATTCGCCTGTTACTCACATTTTGGAGACATAATTTTTACCAAATTGTGTCCACGGATTTTTTATTGGGAAGGGCTTTAAAAAATGCATGTTTTACCCAGAGGGTTAGAAGAAAATGCTTTTTCTCTTATTGCACATAATTTTAAAAATTTAATAATTTTGGAATTTGAGTTGATAAAAAAGTCTGGTAAAATAACCGTTCTGTATTTTAATGACATTTCTGGTTTAAACAAGCATAATTCTGGTAATAAAACCAAAATATATGGTATTTATAAATAATTCATTTGGCAATTTTACCGTTCGTGTGGTAATGTTTTAACGGAAATTCTGAAACTGGAAGCTATATTTCTTATTACCAAACATTTAGTAAAAAATGCAAAATTGAAAATTAAATTTAAATAAAAGAGTTTTAATGCCATGCTTCTAAAAATTGCGATAAAATTAGCAAATTTACTAGATGTTATTGCATATTATAACACTATTTTTTATAGTTAATTTAACAAATATCATTACCAAAACGCATCAGTAAAAACTACCAAGCTTTTTGGTGTTCCTATAGAACTACAAACATGGTAAATTTGACCATACTTTTTAACTCAGTGTGCAGTGTGTTTCAAAATATTTACGAATTTTTCAAATTTTTCAAAAACATCAAAAAGTTTTTAGTAATGGCTGATTTGATTCCACGACAGTTATATTAATTTATAAACCATTACTGAATTGTGACTCTCATTAATAGATTAATTTCATATTTGAGTAATATTATGTGTTTTGCTTATGGAATTATTTTTAGGTGTATTTCAGTTTTTGTATTTTTTTACATTTTTTAAATTAGTAAATTCACATCCATAACCTCTAAATATATAATTAATAAGCTCAATTTAAAAAAAAATTTACATTCATTATTACCAAGATATTAATAGTCTTGCGTCTTAAAGAACATTTAGCAATAATATAGTTAAATGATCGTGTATTTTAACGAAATTTAATCTATCTCCATCTCAATTGGGATACTTGATAATATTCAGAAAATAATAATTCATTGACGACTATTAAGGAATTTGAATCAATTTTAAAATTAACGAATCATCATATTAAAGAAACATAAAAATCGTTTGCACAGTTTAACATGTTGAATGCCACGCTAATTTTACATGGCTTGCTCGTCAGGCTACACGGTAAATAACTACAAACTAAATTTGCAAATATAGACAGATTTTGCCAGTTTATAAAAGGTTTAGCATGGCATATATGAAAAAAGTGGTGAATTATATATGCCTACGAATTGTTTAAAAATAGTGGTGGATAAAAATCTACTAAATTGAATTTATTAAACCAAGAATCACAATAATTAAGTAAATTTTGAATAAATTTTCTGCAATTCCATAAAAGAGTGTAAATTTTATAGTTCTATATCATGTTATACGCTGTCAGCCAGCTGTTTTTCGCGGCCTATGTGAAAGGTCAGTGTCAGCAAGCGGTGGCAGACGCAGCCTAAATATAATTTCAGTGTCAGCCACCGGTGGTTGACGCAGCCTAAATGTAATTTCAGTGTCAGCCACCGGTGGTTGACCCGGCCTAAATGTACTTTCAGTGTCAGCCACTGATGGTTGACGCGGACAAAATATAATTTCAGTGTCAGCCACCGGTGGTTGACGCGGCCTAAATGGAAAGTCCAGTGTCAGCCACCGATGGCTGACGGGGCGCTTAACGTGTTAAAATGCAAACTAACGTAGCAGAGGAAAGGTTTGTTATGTTTAAGGGGAATTTCGTCGAATAATCCATTGTTCAGGAGTAATTTTAACAATTCCTACTCGTTATAAGGTAACTGAGAATAGTTTTCTTCTTCTTTTTTTTTTAATCTTTATTTTTCCTCCATTTATATGATACTGTCATATGTCGTTGATAATGTCGGTGTTATCTGTTACTTAGGAGTAGAAATGATTTATTTACATTTTATAGTTTTTCGTATGCACAATTTTATTCAAGTGGTGCAAATTGTTGATTATAGCTAGCAGTTAGCGTTATTATTAGCCATTGTTCTGCATGATTATGGTACGATTGCCTTGAAAATTTTATATGTTGGAAAATGCTAAGTCTTGGTTAGATGCAAGAATTATTTTCTTTTTCGTTTTTTAGTAATATTAACAAGTACACTGAGAAAAGAATTTTTACATAATAATTTGCCGTGGGTAAAATTTATCTTTAAGGGAACGACAAAAAGTTATTGTATAATGATTTTAATGATTTCGATAACATAAGTAAGATATGGTTTATAGTCTGTGGTAAAATTTGGTGCCTGTGGTAAATTTATCATGATATCTTAGAGAATTGCGTAAAAACCGTTTATTCGGATAAATTTACTTTTCAGTTTTATATTTTTCTCTCTATGTGTGATAATAAGAACTATAATTTTAAAAACCAGAATTTCCTGTAAATCGTTAGTATATGAACTAAAAAATTGCAAAATAAATGGTTTAAATACCATATAATTTGTTTTTATTAACCAAAATTACGGGGTTTTCTTTTTACCAGAAATTTCATTGCCGTACAATACGGTAATTTTACCAGAAATTTTTTTCTCCATAAAATTCAAAACTTATAAACGATTTTTAAAACATATTAATATTTAGACGATCATGTTTTAGAAGTTCAGTTTTAATGTTTACTGAGCAAAAAAATAAACGTACCACCCTAAATAACTTTTGTTCTAACGATTGGATAGACATGTTCTAGGATTCATTCTTAATGATTTGAGGAGGTGATTTAAAATAAGCTAATTAATTAATGTTGACGATATTTCAAGTTACGAAATAAGACACAAAAACACGTTTTCTCTGAATAAACACATCTTTGTTTCGATAGATTTGGAATTCTAACCTTCAAATATAAGGGAAGCAGTAATCTGGGAAACATAGTCCCAATAATTTGTTTAGGAGAGCGTTTTAAAGTTCGAACCCCTTAATGCTAATTTCGCTTCTTGCGCATTTCGTCATATCTCGAGAGCTTTTTAAGTGATGTGAAAAATTTTTGCACGAAATTATAAATTTCTTTTATGCAAGGAATTGGAGATTAATCGCTCTCTGATACAGGTCAAAATTATGATTTGTGGAAGAATAAATGGATGTGCGAATGGGTCCGCCCTATAAATGGGCTGTGACGTGCGTGTGGCTTAAGTCGTATTCTGAATCATAGATGGCGCTCCTGAAAAACAAGAAACGCACCCTCTGCCCTAAATTCGCATCAAGCAGGCTTGATGCGAATTTAGGGTATTTTGGCATTTGGCAAGTGGCATTAGAAACAACATCATTATTGCCATATTTAAAAGAAATTGTTTCAAAATTTATAATTATACAATTTTTTCGTTCAGTTACCCTTTTTTTATTTTATTTTTTAGAATCTTTAACGGTGATGAAGATAAAATTATTCACAATGGGGATATCAAATTAATATTTAAGCAAGGATAAAACAAAAACGCTGTTTAAATATGACTAATCACAGTTGAGGAAGGTAGGTGAACAAAATATTAGAAAGTCCTACAATCAAACAAATTCTGATATATCGTAAATCCCTTTCCTTAATTGTGATTTTTCAT
Organism: Parasteatoda tepidariorum; assembly: GCF_043381705.1. NCBI lineage: Eukaryota > Metazoa > Arthropoda > Arachnida > Araneae > Theridiidae > Parasteatoda > Parasteatoda tepidariorum. Next base: position 41,461,586 of record NC_092215.1, read on the forward strand.
ATTTCGATAAAGTTTTTGTTTATAGTCGAGGAAATATCAATTATCGACTCCTAATATGAATAATAATGATCTTTATTTTTCATACGGATTCTCTTCAAAGCAGTTAATGGAAATCCACCGAGGAGAAAAAAAAGTGTGGTCAAATCTACCAGAATAGGGTAAAAATTTACCTTGTTTCTGGCTCTATGAGTTTATTCATTTAAAACTTAAGTTGATGAAATTTCTTTTTTCAACTTCAATAACAATTACTGAATCGATGATTTGATCTGTGTGTGAGAGAAAATCAATATTCTTGATTGACTTCCGTTTTAAAAACTTATATCCGTTTCCACAAGTCATCAGGAGAAAAGAAAAGATAACTTTCTAATCAAAATAGAACATATTCGCTATAAGATTTATAAATATGCTAATACAAAGTACTAATATATTCAATTGAATAATATTCAATTCAGTTTCTTCAGAGTCTCAGAAAATGTTTTTATAGAGTAATTGTTAAATTTGTAGAAAATATAAACGGGAAACATCAGATCTTGATTAACTACTACACTGTAAAAAAATCCGGATCAAATTTTGGTATTAAGTATAAGCACTTTGGGTGAATCATCCGCAAAATCAATTTTAACGTAAAATTCATTTTCACCGTAAAATACACTCTACACCGTAAAAGACACACGACGCACCAAGAAGGAGTTGTCTGATTTAAACGAAAATTTGTGGATAGGAAGATAAAGTACAGAATAGTAAATGATTGAAATTTCAGAACAATTGAATAATTTATTGCAGAATTACAGTAACAAGTTCGATAAGGTGTTGACTCGCCTCTAGCCTGGATACAAGCTGCCACACCGCGTGGCATAGACCGATTAAGCTCCCGGATGGTCTTTTGCGGTATTTCCTGCCAAATTCGATCCAATTGTCGGACGGGGTCATCAACATTCCGTGCCAGATGCAATCGCCTTCCCATCATATCCCAGACATGCTCGATGGGAGAGAGATCTGGTGATCTGGCAGGCCAAGGAAGAGTTTGACAAGCTTGCAGACAGTTCATAGCAACACGTGCCGTATGTGGTCTGGCATTGTCCTGCTGAAAAACCA
>NC_092215.1:41463828-41530540 GCF_043381705.1 Parasteatoda tepidariorum
CCATACTTCTTTCCCAAATTGTATCATTATATTATAAAACCATATTTAATTGCTAATTTTACCAAAATCAATACCAAAGCGCTTCATCCCGAGCTTTTTTGGTGCTCCCATAGAGCTAGAAGCATGATAAAATTCACCGCATTGTAGTAGTTCTGACCATACTTCTTTCCTAAATTGTATCATTATATTATAAAACCATATTTAATTGCTAATTTTACCAAAATCAATATCAAAGCGCTTCATCCCGAGCATTTTTGGTGCTCCCATAGAGCTAGAAGCATGATAAAAATCACCGCATTCTAGTAGTTCTGACCATACTTCTTTCCCAAATTTTATCATTATATTATAAAACCATATTTAATTGCTAATTTTACCAAAATCAATATCAAAGCGCTTCATCCCGAGCTTTTTTGGTGCTCCCATAGAGCTAGAAGCATGATAAAATTCACCGCATTCTAGTAGTTTTGACCATACTTTTTCTCTCTCAGTGTGTGTAACCAACAAAATGCTTATTTATTTTTTTCCACACAAAGCTGCTTTTTAACCATATTTGCCACTTTTGAAAATTGTAATGATTTTGATATGGTGTTACGCAGGAAAATCATTTTTGCAGAATTATTTTTCCAGGTAGATACAGTGCGGTGGTTACAAACTTGGAGGGAGTAGGGTACATATAATAAGGGTTAGTAATTGCATAACATCGCATAGCCCGAAATATCGTGTGCTATTAGGGGTGCTTTCCCATCATGAACTGGCTGTTCATGATTATTATATCCGGTATTTTCATCTATTTAACTTATCGTAATCTTTATGCTTCCTAATAATTATTGCCAAAAATAGTATCCAAATCAGCCCAGATAAAGCTTTTTTATAGCATTTGGTTGATTTAGCAGCCAATTTGCAGTTCTCGCCAAAGTGATTGTCAGAGCAATAAATAACAATAAAAAAATGACATTTCTTCGCCAACTTGAATACAATTTTTGATAATAATTATTAGAAAGCATAAATTTAACATAAAAATTGAAATATTTTCGATAAATAAAAGTACTCGCTTAAATGTGCACTTGCAGACAGTCCATAATAGCCAAGCGTCCCTAGCAGCGTAACGTCAGATTTTCGGCCATGGTTAGCAATGCAAGTTTCAAAGTTTATAACCACTTCGCTGAATCACCTTGCATATGTTTGAGGTTTTATAAGGAAAAACTTTTATGTTCATAATTTACAATTTTATTTTGTTTCTCCAAGAATTATGAACTTGTAGATTTATGATAATTTGAAGGCCATGCTAATTTTGTTTGCCCTATCTAATGCCATAAACCTATAGTTTTCCAGTTTCTTACAAATTTGAAGCATTGATTTTAAATGAATAATAAATTATGCAATTATTACAAAATTGCAATTTTTTTTAATTTTTTTTAATGGCGGGCACTTGGGATGTATTGTCCCATTGGCCTCTTAATGCCAGGACCGCTACTCTCTTCTCGTTACCCAGTGGGCACCTGTGATCGCCACAGGTGTCCACTGGGTAACGAGAATAATTAATACTAGCAATTTGTAATAATTAATACTAGCATTTGAATGTGTGTAGACGTTTTGAATATTTTCTAAACTAACAGGGATTAATGAAACAATAAAGCAACAGGGGTTCATGTATGGAAAGGGTCATTTATCTCGAGAAATACGCATCGGATCAAAAATCTAAAGATTCACATTAGAAATATTTCTACAGATGTATATAAATATTTTTATAGGCGTTTCGAATATTTTCTAAACTAACAGGGGTTAATGAAACAATAAAGCAACAGGGGTTCATGTATGGAAAGGGTCATTTATCTCGAGAAATACGCATCGGATCAAAAATCAAAAAATTCGCATTTGAAATATTTTTACCGATGCATTTAATGATACCAAACTCGACCTCTCAATCTCAACCTATATGGATAGAGTAGAAGAAAAATTCAAAATAGAGCATGAGAGCCCACATTTTTTATTTGCACTTTTTATATTCTCCACAAAAAATTTTAATTTGATTTTCGAGTGTTTGCATTTTAGCTAACAGATAACGCTGTAATCGCTAAATAAAAATAGGGTAAAAGTTAATAAAATGAATATCCTTCGATATTCATTTCGAAAGATACAACTAGAAGTATCTTTCATAACCAAAAATACAAATAGTTGTATTGATAGTTGTATTGATATTTGTTTTGATAGTTGCATTGATAGTTGTATTGATGTATCTCTCAAGGCATCATTATTTTTAACAGTTCGCCATCAGGGCTAAAGAGAATAGAAGGGCTGGTTCACTCCTTTGAAGTATCTCTCGCCGCCACGATCCTGCGACGTCACTCTAGTGACGTCACTTTGGCGCAAAGCTCGCACTTTTACTTCAAGAACGGAGCGTTTGGCCTTACTAGCTCTAACTAATATTGGATCATTTCTTTTTGCGAGATATTCTAAGACATTTGNGCATCGAATCGAAAATCTAAAATTTCTCATTTGAAATATTTCTATAGATGTATATAAGTATTTTTATAGACGTTTTGAATATTTTCTAAACTAACAAGGGCTAATGAAACAATAAAGCAACAGGGGTTCATAGATGGAAAGGGTCATTTATCTCGAGAAATACGCATCGAATCGAAAATCCAAAATTTCTCATTTGAAATATTTCTATAGATATATACAAGTATTTTTATAGACGTTTTGAATATTTTCTAAACTAACAAGGGCTAATGAAACAATAAAGCAACAGGGGTTCATAGATGGAAAGGGTCATTTATCTCGAGAAATACGCATCGAATCGAAAATCCAAAATTTCTCATTTGAAATATTTCTATAGATATATATATATAAGTATTTTTATAGACGTTTTGAATATTTTCTAAACTAACAGGGGTTAATGAAACTATAAAGCAAGAGGGGTTCATATATGGAAAGGGTCATTTATCTCGAGAAATACGCATCGGATCAAAAATCTAAAACTTCACATTTGAAATATTTTTACAGATGCATTTAATGATACCAAACTCGACCTCTCAATCTCAAGCTCTATGTCAAGCTTCAAGAGTAGAAGAAAAATTCAAAATAGAGCATGAAAACCCACATTTTTTTGATTGCACATTTTGTATTCTCCACAAAAATTTTTAATTTGACTTCCGAGTCTTTGCATTTTTGTTAACAGATGACGCTATAATCGCTAAATGAAAATAGGGTAAAAATTGTTTAAAATGAATATCTTTCGAGATTCATTTCGAAAGATATAACTATAAATATATTTCATAACCAAAAATACTAATAGTTGTATTGATAGTTGTATTGATATTTGTTTTGATAGTTCTATTGATAGTTGTATTGATGTATCTCTCAAGGCATCACCATTTTTAATAGTTTCTCTCCACTTTCATTTTAAGATCACAGCACCACCTGTTATCTAAAATTTAAATACCTGTAAGTCAAATTTTAACATTTCTACATGGATAATCTAAGTCTGCATTAAAAATTAGAGTTTCCATCTATGATTTTATTTAATTTTAAAACAGATGTTGAATATCGATGTTGATCCTATTTTGAGTTTACAACTGCCAATGTTCAACTCCGTATCCTTGTAGTTTAGAACCTAACCCAGAAGACGAGGGAACTCCTGAATTCAAGCATTGAGTGAAACTAGCCTTTGCGGAGAACTTTTTGATGGAACTAACCAGCATTTGCATTACATGGAGAGGAAAACCACGAAAACATACGGTTAGCCGGGCAGCAAGGAGACTCTAATCCATGACCCGTCTGCCACTAGGGATATTTTATGCCAACACTGTGGTCGGTGCGAGCCGGATGCAGAACTCATATCGACCAGCCATCTCTGGGATCCGAACCTAGGTCCACTCAGCAGCGACTTCTCAGGAGGCGAGTGCTCTATTCCTTTAGTCGCCACGACTCCTATCTATGACTTTAAAGCTTTCACCACAAGACTCCCAGATAGGGAAGTTTTGGCTTGAGTTTAGTATAGTTGAATGCATCTTTTGAAAATAGTTAACATCTGTATTTTTGTATGTTTGATACAATGCATATTTTTTAAAAATAATTTACTGTTTTCATGCTTTTTCAAATAACTTGTAGAAATTGTTTTTTGTAATAAAAGAATTATGTTACTATGTTATGTTACTATGAATTCTATAATATAATATTGCCGGGTAAATCCGTAAAGTTTGATTAAAAAAACAATATTGTTCTTTTGTTTGATATGAATTGTATTTTTGCCTGAAACTATCAAAAACGTTAGAAAACAAGTAACAAATATCTGCTAATATGCATGTTAATAAATTGTCCAATAAGATAGATTTTGTGCTCTGTAATCGCAGTAGTTAATATAAATCTTTACACGTGTTGAAAAAATTGAAGTAAAAATATACATATCAGGAATCGAAAATTTGTAATTACAATAGGAAACAATTAAAGCCTTTCTGAAGCCTACCGAATTACTAACAAGCAAGGCGAGACTAAAAATATCAAATCATGTTTTGAGGAAACTGAGAGGAGGTTCATACCACATTTAAATTTATAATGATTTCCGGAACCCCGGCGTCATTCGATTTTTTATTTTGTGTTTTTCCTCGCTTAAATATTAATTTTTAATCCTTAATATGCACTGTTTTTCATTTTTAATAACGATAAAAATATATATAAAGATTGGTGATTAAGGAACATCTTGTTTATAATAAAGTACACATCTGAAAATTTCTATATTATCTGTAAAGTACTCTTGTATCTGTAAAATATATAATTAAATATTTAATCTTGTATATAATAAAGTATAAATTAAAAAAAAAATTTTTTTTGAATCTGTTTAAAATGTCAAACGGAAAAAAAATACAATTCATTTTGGGAATCGTTTTTTAAAAGGAGGGAATTGCTTTTTATCTGAATCTCTAAGTATTTTAAGAATATTGAATGTCTGATTAAAGGTACAGTTTGGTAGTACAAAAGCAGGAAGTAATTATGAAAACGACATTACTTACTTAAGGTAAGAAAATGTGTAAAGGTACAAAATAAAAGGATGAGGGGTAAATTAGAATCCTAAAATGGAATTTATTGTATGTCGAGTTTATTGATAGAGCTACCGGAAATGATTATACTACGCGACACATAAATAACATTGCATATTGAAGGTAAAGATATCAAACGGTGCTATTTCCGAATTTTGACGAAAAGTTTAAAAGAAAGAGGCGACAAAAATGAATTAAAATTCTCTAGGTTCCTGGGCGCAGTAGATCTTATTGTATTCATTCAAAGTAGATAAATCGTATTGATTTGAGTTTAATGAATAAAAATATGTCTTGAAAAGAATAAATAAAGGACTTTAATTTAAAAAAGTGATAAAAGGTAAGAAAAGATTGGTTTTAATTATTTTGATTCGAAACACCTCATCTTTAAAACATTACAAGAATTTTAGCAGTTAGCTAATTGGTTATAGGAAACATTGTGGTGTATAATTTATTATGCACACATTTAGAAATCCCTTTTAATTTTTTTCTAGATAAGTTTCATATTCAATAATTTTTAGAAACTAAATTTTAGTTTCTCATAGAAAAAATTTTTAGTAAAATTACCGTTCTGTATGGTAATGACTTTTTTTGTAAAAACAAAACCAATAATTCTGGTTTATAAAAGCAAAATATTCGGTATTTCAACCAGTCATTTGATAGTTTTTCTGTTCACAAGGTAATGTGGTTATCAAATATATAGTTCCAATTACCACACATTTAGTAAAATTACGAAATTTAAAAGTAAATTTCATAACAATTAATTATTAATTAATAATTTTGAATTAATAGTTGTTATGTCAAGCTCAAGATGAAATTATCAAATTTCACCACAATTACTAAAGTTTATCACATTATATTATAGAACCATATTTTATTGTTAATTTTGCTAAAATTATTTCCATAGCACTTCAGTATAAATTACCGAGCTTTTGGTGTTCCCATAGAGCTAGAAATACGATAATTTTACCTTTTTTTGGTAGTTTTGACCATACATTTCTTTCTCAACATGCAAAAAGTATTTTAAAGACAAATTGTTTAGATTTTAAAATGAATAATATTATAAACCTTAAATTTTAAGAAAAATACAAGAAAATGCTCAGTTTTTAAATTATGTCAGAATAGTTGTTCAAGTGTTTTACGTGAGATACATTAAAAAGGGAAAATTTACTGTTGTTTAATCGATGCATAATTTGCATTTTAAAAACATGTTAATTAAAAATAAATGTTAGATAAATAAATTAAAAGTAGAATCATTGTATTTAAAGCAAAATACGAAATTATATTTTATTCTAAAATTATACAAGGTCAGTTTCTTAAATGTTTAATGCAGGATACATTAATACAAAACTGAATAGTAAATTTAACCGAATAAATGGTTTTTTATACAATGCACTAAGATATCATGATAAAATTACAAAATTTTAATGCATATCACAAAATAATGTTTAATTGTTAATTTTTCCAAAATCAATACCAAAGTGCTTCGATAAAAATTACAACGCTTTTTGATATTCTCAGAGAGCCAGAAACACGTTAAAATTCACCAAATTCTTATAGTTTTTGGGTTTTGACCATACTTTTTTCTCAGGGTGCTTTTGAAAGTTTCCCGCAAAAGGATTATAATTAGTTTTCGCTTTTTTTATTATAGACAAACGATTTTAGATACGATTTATCAATTATCATAGCTTTAACCTCTATTGTATTTCATCAAAACTTGAAAGTCTGAAAATTAAAAGAGAACACCACTAAAACTATTTAAAATTGATTTTTTAAGGTAATGCTTAATTATAATTTAGGGGCATTTTGCATTGTGTACAATCTTGAAAACAATCGCGCGAAATATTGTAGCCCTTTGTTTACTTTATTATTGTCCTCAATTTCGGCAAATATGTTTCAAATAATAAGGTAAGAATTTAAGTGCATTTTGAAAGCGTGTAAGTTAGAAGAATCAAAGCCCCACAATTTATTTAACCTAAATATACCCGATTTTCAATTATTCAATAAAAATTTGTTTACCATTAAAAATTATCGTCAAATCAACTGTAAATTATTTCTTCATTTGCATCTAAATGCATAATCTATATCAGTGGTTTCCAACTGGCGGCCCTAGGGCCGCATCCGGTCCGTGAAACTTTTTTTTGTGGCCCACGAACTAAAATATATTAGTTGTCATTTTTTTGCGGACAATTTTCGTAAAAAATCTATATGGGTTTACAATATTTTTCTTGTTAATAAAAACCTAGTTTCTGAGAAATTTATCATACCAACGGTGCAAAAAAAAATTATTTCTCAGGCTTTGCATCCAAGAAAATATTTAGTCATACATAAAAATAATCGTGTATGCTGCTCTTTTTTATTTCATTTTTTTGTATTTTGTGAATATAATTTAGCATGCGTGTATCAAAAATTTTCTCGAAGAAATTCTCCGATTTAACTTTTTGAAACCACTCATTTTGGACGAAAATATTTACACACACATTTGTAAATTTTAAATTTAAAATGTAAATATCTATTCTCTGGTGGTTGCAGCAGACAAACCTCAATTTTGTCATTGAACATTTTGCGTGCTATTATGTAAGTTTTAATTTTTTAAATTTGCTTTTAAAATTTTATATCTTAAGAATTAGATATCTGTTGCACATTAATTGTTTAATACATGGGTGCACATTAAAGTTATTGTAGCCCCCGAATTTTTTTTATGTGCAATTAAAATTTTTTAAAAATCTACATCTTATTTTAATTTGCAATTCAATACTTTTGTTTTGTACAACTTGGTAAAAATCTGACATTAATATTTAATGTTCCTTCAAGCATAAAAGAGTCCTACTTAAAATTTTGATAAAGTTGGGGCCCGCCATTTGATTTGTGTTTTTAATTGTGGCCGGCCTCATGTAAGATGGAAACCCCTGATCTATATGGTATAAAAAAGTTCTAAAAAATCATAATTATAATACACTTACATATAACTATTTCATGACTTTTAATAAAATATTAATATGATACTAAAGATAAATAAATTATATAAATTTTTAGAGTTAGGGATTTTAATTCCCTTATAAAATGCGTGATACATATTTATCCATCGAGTAAGTAAAATTGCTGATCATAATAATTTAACTTAAAATTTATTTTTTGCCTGTGTTTAATAAACGATCTTATTGTCAATAAATTTCAGATTTCTATTATTAAGCAAATGTAAGTTTGCTTTTGTAATAAAGTTACTTTTGGTAAATAGTGAAACTTAATAAATAGAAATTTTGTCTAGAAATTAAAGATACTGTAATAGACAACAGATGCATTAATTAATAGCAATTAATTTATATCCTAATGGAATTTGATATAAAAAAAGCTGTTTTTCTTTAATGTTTACTTGCAAGAAATTACTACAATTTGAAAGAAAAATGGATAAATTCGCTTTCAGTTTTTTTACAACTTAGAAAATATTGCTATTAGATTATTATTTACTTAAACTGCAACTTAACAATGTCTTCTTTTTCTATAAATTGAAAAAAAAACAACTCTCTTTAAAGAGAAGATTTTTATGCTACAAACTGAGGTTATATATAGCCTATTCTCAGAGAAAAAATTTTGGATTGCAAGATTCGTTAGCTTTTGAGTGCTCTATAATAGTGGACTACTAATTGTAATTGCGTTTCTATTTAAAGATAATTTCATTTGAGTGAAAATACTTACTCTCTTGAGTAAGCAATTTGAGTAGCTTAGCAAATTTGTAATTGAAGCGTGTAGGAATAGCTTATAAATTTTTCTTTTAATTTATGTTTGAGTTATGTAATACAACACAAACAGAATTATTTGGATTTTTTTTGCCTTATTTTGGATTTATTCGTAATTATTCAATCATGATCGTAAATTATTGCTGCTTGTAATGAAGATAATAATTGTATCTCAAATTATTGATATTTTCAATAGTAAATTATGATTATTCTCGATCACAATAATAATCGCAAACTATGATTATTGCAATCAGGATTACAAGTAGTCATGATTGCACTAATCATAAATAATGCATCATAAATTAAGCATTAATGATTACACAATTACAATGATAATCGCAAATTATGATTATGGCAATCACAATTATGATTACAAGTTACTAATTGTAAGTAATCAATTCATCTTGTCAAACACTGCAACAGCTTTGACTATTCTTCTTGTTAGAATTCATTCAAAACATTCAGAAACACATTTGAAGCATATTTCCAGCAATAAATAATGAAAGAAAAGTAAATCAGAATCTTATCTTCATATCTACAATCCATTTTCAATCTTATTTCCTGAACAAATCAAACAATCGTAGAACCAATCCCAGTTTTATTAATAGCTCATCCAAAGACGTTTTCGGCGAAGATACAAGAGTTGCTTTCTAACAAGTAGACGAAAGCAAACATTTCTTAGAAAATGCTCGTTCTGGTCTCGTATAAAATGTGGCCATACAAATCGATGGTGCTAGATTCGTGCTAGACCCCGGTTGTGCTTAGCTGCAAAAAACCGAATTATCAACGAGATGTCGCTCCTCCACGAAAAACAAGTCCGTGTTCTGAAGCTGTTTGAACGACTTAATGTTGCAGCTACAGGTGAAAATATCCCAACTGATCAAATTGATCCTCGTCTTGTAGGCAAAGTAGGACAATTGGCTAGCAATGCTTTCTTCTCCTGTTTCTTGCCTGAACATTTGGAAGAAGCACGAAGGCTCGTTGAAATTTTCTACAGTAAGTCTTTTTTTTAATTACAAATAATTAAGACACATATAAAAGTAATTTTGATATTTTGGCTTAAGATCATCCTTATTAATTTGTTCCAAAATTTCATTATAATAAATTATTTTACCATTATTAATTATTATCTCTATAAAAATTATATCTTATATTAATTGTATATTATATAAGAGGTCTATATAATTACCATATCTCTATATAAATTATTTAATGAATTATTTTGCTTTTAATAAACTATTTTACCTTTAAACAACAAAATAAGAAAGAATAAGTCTTTTAAACAAAATTTAAATTTGCTTAGTTTACTTTTTGAAATTTTGTTAAATTATTGCACTTATAATTAATTTTATTAAAATATCTCTTCTAAAAATTTTAATCATATAAGCATATTTATAATAAGATTAGATTTTACTTTTCGAAGCTATTTTTTAAAAAATTTTTCAATTAAAAATTTCTATGCGTCATTACAATTGTAAAGGATAATTAAATTTAAATTACTTTAGCAATAAAAAAAGGTTTTTCGAATCTAAAATTATTTTATTAAAATGCAATTCAATAATAATTATTTATAAACGAAAACTTCTACTAATATTTACAAGAAAAGTGGATTATTAAACTTTAAATAATTGCACTAAAAGATTTTTAATGAAAGCTATTATTTATAAAACTGTCTTAAACTGTAATAATATATCTTTAAAAAAATTTAAATCTTGTAAGTTATTTTTTTAAACAATTTTTCAATCAAAAATTTTTAGGCATCTTTACAATAATAAAGAATAACTCACTTTGCAATAAAAATATTTTTCTGATCTAAAATTATTATATTAAAGTATAATTTAATAAAAATTGTTTATAATCAAAAATTTCTACACATATTAATAAGAATAATAAATTATTACATTTAAAATAATTTTACATAAAAAAGTTTTTTAATAGAAAGTTATTATTTTTAAAGTAATTTTAAAAAATAAAATTAATTGAAAGTACCTAAGTATACTGATCACAAAAATTTTGGATTTTTTTTTAGGTTCATGATTGTTTTTATTAATAATTATTTCATCTAAAGCTTATGATTAAATTTTCAGCAGAAATTTTTTAAACAAAATGTTCTAAGCACTCTTGCAAAATCGTTCTGTTATTATAATTAAAATGTTTTATAGAAAAATCTTTTTTTTATATTGAAAATGTCCAAGTATATTTTATCAGTGTAAAACTATTATCTAAAACTCATTCTTTTTGTTTTGTAAATCGTTTTCCTAGTAATGAATAAAATAAAAAAATATATCGTTTATAATTACGGCTTATTGCAAGTTTTAGAGTTCACTGTATTCTAAAAATGAAATTTAAACTTCAAGTTTATGAATTTAGCCAGAGGAAAGTCAATGACTTTTGAAAGTATAAACTTATTAAGTACTAATTTTAAAAATATTAATTGTAATAACAGATTTCTTTCTCTAGTTTTAACTTTTATTTGATAGTTATAGCAGAAAACTAAAAGTGACTTTGCCCTTTGTGTCACAAATTGTTAAAGTTAATTTGAATTAACTAACTCTCAATTTATAATATTTATTTATTATAAATTGAGTACATATGAATGTTATAGATAAATAATGTATATAAAATATTTTTTAAAAAATACACTAAAACTGTCCGAAATCTTATTCCATCAAAACTGTCAAAAAATCAAAACCTTTCCAGTTAGACTTAAATTATTTCACAATTCAAAATTATTCAAATATTTTGAATTAAATAAATATGATGATTCTGAAATTCCTTCTAAATTCTAAAGTGAAAAATAGTTTATTTAATTCAAAAACGGTTAAGAAGTTCAAAAATATTGTTGTTGTTTTTTTTTTCGTTTGTATAAAGTTTTTGCTTTCACACCTGTGTTATAATCTTATTGTTCTTTGAAAAAGTGGAAAAAATAAACTTTTCAAACTTTAATACAATATGGACAGCTTTTTTATTGCGTGGTGATATTTTGCAATAACCTGAAAGTAATAAACCAACAAATAAACCGTAATACATTAAAATAATAAATAGTTTTGACCACAATAAACCATATTAACCATAATAAAGTGTATTAACCATCAATAATCATATTAACAATATTAAACATATTAAAATGAAACAAAATTTCATTAACTTGAAGTACATGTAATCAAAATAAGTTCTTTTCGATATTCGATATAGTTCACCCCTTTTATATGAATTTTAAGGTAAAATGGATTTTACAGATTATGCGCCCAAAGTGCCAGTACTTTAAATCGTAATTTGATCCATAATTTGTTACAGTGTTAGCTAAAAAGAAAACGGCAAAACATCCTTCATTTATCCCGATGGCAATGGGATTGACTCTTGATTCAATTTGCCACTGACAAATATTTATATCAAAATTTTGGTCTGTATAGGCTGAGAGCAGGTTGTTACTCTGAAATAACTGAATTCAGACCCGAATCACCAGTCTCAGAAGCTTTCCATATATCCCTTAAGCTATCCCTATTAAATTTTAATTGTTATTAATAATTTTAATTAACCATGTTTTATTTTCAGGTGCAAAAGACTTTGATGATTTCGTTCTGTTGGCTGAACAAGCCCGTACATTTGTAAACTCAACTTTGTTTGCATATGCTGCTGAGGTAGCCATCTTGCACCGACTTGATAGTAGAGGAGTCATTGTTCCACCCATTCAGGAAGTATTCGCCGATAGGTTTGTACCAGCTGATACTCTCCTCAGAGCATTCTCCATTGCTACAACCAAGCCAGTTGGAGATGAGGTACGATATCAAAACAATATTTTGCTTCATGGTTTTTAAGATAGTAGTTTTACGGCTCAATACTTATGTTATGTTATATCACTTAAGTTTTCAAATTGAAACTTAAAAATTCTTAGATTTATATACAAAAATTATAAATATTAAGGATCACTCATACCATTGGAGTCTAAAAAGTAGGCTAATTTTACTATTTTTTCTATACAAAAGAAAGATTAAGGGTTGCTCGAACCATTGGAATCTGAAAAGTAGACTATTTTTACAATTTTTATTTACTCAGAAGTTAGGGCGTTAACATTTATTTAAAAAAAAATTAGAAATGCGGACTAAAGAANTATTTTGCTCCGAAAGTATAGAGTAAAAAATGCATACATATGATTCTTTAAAAAGAAGTTGAAATCATGGATAAATTAGGAATTTTTTACAATATAATCATATTTAAAAAAATACATCAAATTAAGATAATGTGCCTAATATATTTAAATCTTTTAGAAAGAAGGCTAAAAATTTAATTTTTAGCATACTGATGTTTTCAAAACTTGATTTCTCTTAATTCTTAAACCAATTTATGTATTAAAAAATAAAAAAGAGTGGGATAAATTCAAATTGCATATCAAAAATTATTTGATCTTTAATGTATACTACAATATAATAGATCGAAATCTGAAAAACAATTCGGAGGAAATATGTTATCTGTAGGCAATCATTGCTGTATAGAAGCTTAAACGTCTTTAAAACTTTATCTTACAATTAAAGAGTTCGATGGAATATTTCAGTGATTTTTGAAAATCCGATTTAGGATGTATAGAAGCATCAAGAAACTATTAACCGGAAGCATACGTTTTCATTTGAAACCAAACTACTTCAAAACTTATTAGAATAAATTCATCTTCTGCATTTATTGCCAGCAATATTAAAGGTGGTGATTACATGACACCCTAAACATTCACTGCTTTTTAAATAGAATGTTTGTTTGTTTTTTTGACTAAAATTGACGCTGCATTTTAAAATATGTTTTTCTCGAAAATATCAATCTAGAATAACGTCATCGTTGATGTTCATGCAATCCTTAACGTTTTGGATCCAGAATACAAGATTGCATATCACAGAGTAGATATTGGAGCCAATGCTCACCATTGACATTGACACGTTGTTCCCTGTTTTTAAATGGAACACGTTGACAGGAATAGCACGCTGTTCCCTGTTTTAAACATTCCCTATTCTCTTAAATGTAATGTTTTTTGTTTAAAAATACATTCTGTATTTTAAAATATGTTTTCCTTAAAAATATCAATTTAGAGTGACGTCATCGTTGATGTTCATGCAACCGGTAACGTTTTGGATCCAGAATACAAGCTTGCATATTACAGAGAAGATATTGGAGTCAATGCTCACCATTGGCATTGGCACGTTGTTTATCCATCCGTCTATGATGTCAAATTCTTTGGAAAACCAAAAGACAGAAAAGGAGAACTTTTCTACTACATGCATCAACAAATGTGTGCCAGGTATGAAACAACTAGACAAAATTTATCAACATAATTTTTTTCCCTTAAAAATTCAACAAGTGAGACGTTTGGTTCCAAAACCAGTCAAACTCAATTTTTTGAATCAAAAACGCTTAACTTCGCAACTAAGAAAAAAAAACTGAAAACTTTTAAATTGATTCAGAAAATTTTTGAAAAAAATTTTTTCTTTTTGATTTTCGAAAGAAATAAAGCCATTTTTTTGAAATTTAAATCAATTTGAAAAACTAATAATTTTTATATAGGATTTATTCTTTTACCCTTTTATTTTAACCAACTTTATATAAATTATTTTTACTTACTTAAAAATTAGCTTTAGATCTATTTTTATATAAATTAACCAAGGCTATTTTAAATTAATTCAATAAAATCAAAACATTTTTATTTTAACCATTTTATCCTTTTATATAATATAAAAGCACGTAAATAAATAAATGCTGAAAAATTAAAAATTTCAAAATTATTAATTTTGTCTTTTATTACTAGATGAACACCACCTAATTTGTTTCAAAAGTAGTTCACTATTTAATTATTATAAAAACTGATATCTTTCATGAAGATATCTAAGAATACTTATAAATGCTTTTCTATTCATAAACACCTATCAAAGTTTAAAAGTATTTATCACTGATAATTTTTGTTCCCTTATAAAATTTCAGAAAATGAACTGAGAGAGGCTTTCAAATAAAACATCTGAGATAAAAATGTTACAGGACTACAAAACAAAAAAATTATGCTTCAAAAGTGAATCTAATTACCATCAATATGTTACATATAAATATTAAATAATATTCATAACACCTACTAAAGTATAAAAGCAATGGTGATTGATAATTTTTGTCTACCTTATAAAATTTCTGAAAATTAACTGAGAAGGTTTTCAAACAAAACTTCTGAGATGAAAATGTTACAGGACTACGAAACAAAAAATTTATGCTTCAAAATTGAATCCAATTATATCAATATGTTACATACAATAATATAATAATTATTATAATATAATGAAAATGTTACAGGACTACAAAACAAAAAATTTATGATTCAAAATTGAATCAAATTATATCAATATGCTACATACAATAATATAATAATTATAATAATTATTATAATATAATAATTACTATAATATATTAATTATCATTTTTAGGTACGATTGCGAACGTTTCTCTAACGGTCTGAACCGAATGGTACCCTTCCATAACTTTGAAGAACCCCTCGAAGGTTATGCTGCCCATCTTACCCATATTGCCAGTGGACGTCACTATGCTCCACGTCCAAGTGGTTTGGCCATGCACGACATGAGACAAGTAGATGTCCAGGACATGCAGAGATGGACCGAACGTATTTTGGAAGCCATCCATCTTGGAAAGGTAATTGATGCTGAGGGAAATGATATCGCTCTTGATGAGGAACATGGTGCAGACATCATTGGCTCTTTAATTGAGTCTAGCTACGACTCCAAGAACAGGCACTTCTATGGCAACTTGCACAACTGGGGACACGTCATGATGGCTTACATCCATGATCCTGATGGTCGATTCAGGGTAAGATTTTCGAAATCAGTCTTAAATAAGCATTAAAAAGTGAGCACTTGATATATAACTAAGAAACCTTGCTTTAAATTAAATGTCATGAAATATTTTTCTTAGGAAACACCAGGTGTCATGAATGACACAGCTACCAGCTTGAGAGATCCTATTTTCTACCGATTCCACAGATTCATTGACAATGTCTTCCAAGAATACAAGAAAACTTTGCCTGTTTATGACAAGGATAACGTAAGTTATGTATTTATGATAAATCTTTGAATTACATAATTTTCCGGATCTGTTGTAAAAGTATCCAAGAAAATTTTATTTAAATCAGAAGTACTTACTTAAGACATGAAAAGAGTCTTAAGACTTAACTAACCGTACTTACAATAATGAGAAATGTCTTAACTAGCGCCAATGTTCAATTACTATCGCCAAGCTATAAGCTCTATCGCCAAAGAAAGTTTAAAAAAAAACATAATTTAAGTGCCTTACACTTGAAACAATGCGAGGAATTTAAACTATATACATATAATCTTACCCAGACGAATTATCTGAGCTTTAGAACAGACAAATAACTTAAATATTTTAGAAGTTATTAAACTTTTTTAAAAATCGCCAATTTGGTGATATTTTTCCACCTAACTTCCCTGCTATCCAGGAAAGAAACTGGCTCACAAGTGTTGAAAATAAAAAGCAGTAGTAGAGTGGCAGAAAATAAAAGCAGTGGAGTAGAATTTAAAAGAAGGCACTGGCTCACTCTGGGCTGTCTAGCCAAATAGGATGATATATATATATATATATTTAAATTTTTAGTGAGTAAATTTACAAGTCACTTAAAATATGATAGCGTTTTCTTATAAGTTTACGGATTATCTAAGATTCTAGTCAAAACAATTTTCTACCTAAATAAAAGTCAGAGTTTGGCTGCGGAGAATATTTTTGTGTGAATCAACTTGCTTTTAAATCAAATATTAATCAGATTTTTTAGAGTATATTAATTTTTTTATAGTTTTATAATGGTGATTTTACTTGCCTTTTAATCAAATATTAGTTTATACATTCAAAAAAATGTCTTAAATTATTTTGCAGACATTAGAAATAGTTTAAATACCATTATTAAAAGAATAGATCTTAAAATTTGTCTTCTATAACACTAGCTACAATTCTTTGACATAAACAATTTGACAAAGGTTTTCTATTTCATATTTACTCAACATTTTGACAGCTTAAAAGTTTAGCTGTGCTATATTAAATAATAAAATGAAATTTTGACTTCAATCAATCTAGCTGAACTTCCCAGACGTCTCCGTCACTGATGTCACTGTTAATGCTAAGATCCAGAATGTTATCCACACTTTCATGAGAGAAGATGAGTTGGAACTTTCTCACTGCTTCCAATTTGGAACACCAGCTTCAGTCAGAGTAAGTATCATGCGAATGTTTAATCCAAATAATCGATCTCGAAATATTTATATCGATCTTGAATATTCTATATCGATCTTAAAAGTTCTATATTTATACAAGCAACTACTCTCATGGAAAAATTTAAACTATAATATCGCTTCCAATTTGAAACACAGTACTTGGAACTTTAATATCATACAAATTTCTACAATTTAATTAAAGGGTATAATGAATCATGTTTCAGTTTTGATAAACCATTTATAAAAACGAAAGACGTATTAATCTGCATAATAATATGGTTCATTTTACTAAAGTTGCATAAAGTTTGCTCTAATATTTTTGATAATGTAATTTATACTTTTTGACTGAAATAATTTAATATGTGAAGGCAATTGAAAAAAACACTAAGGTACAACGCTTTCTTTCTGGTGCAAAGTATTTTAGTTAAGTCTAGAAGTCTAAGTCTATTATTATATATAAGTCTAAGTCTTGAAGCGTTTGACTACTCAAACAATAATTGTTAAAATATTTATCTAATTTCTTTATTAATATTTTCCTATACGATATCTTCTTGATTTCAAAGTAATAGTTACTAATTTGCTATTATTTTTCCCATTTATTTAATAATAACGTAAAGAAAAAGTATTTACGTTTATATTAATTACAAAAACAACTAATACTGTTATTTTTATTTATACAATTTATTAAATATTTAAAACATTTAACAGAAACAATTAAAAACAACTAGAAAAATAGAACAACTAATAGAAACAATGGTAACTACAAATATAAGCCATCTTTGGCCTTGCTGCAACTTCATTATTTTTTATTTTCCTCGTTTGTGTCGACTAATTTTCACTTCCTATATTTCTTTTTGTTTTGAAAGCTATTAATGCTATAGTGCTCTGAAATAGTCCGACTGAGTTTAATTTTTATTTCATTTTATAACCGTCGTTGAACAGCCGACCCAATTTTTTTGGGTTTAGGACTACTAATGTTCACCTACGTATCCTTGTAATTAAAAACCCAATCCAGAAGACAAGGGAACTCAAGGGATCAAGTATTAGGAGAAATATGTCTTCGTGGTGGACTTTTTGATGGAATTAACATGCATTTGCTTTACATGGAGAGAAAAACCTCGAAAACCTCCCACGATTAGCCTAGCGAAAAGGGGACTCTAATCCATGATCCGTCAACCACTGAGGATCTTTTACGTCAGCACTGTGGTCGGAGCAAGCCGGATGTGGAATTCGTATAGACCAGTCATCGCTGGGATTCGAAGTTTAATTTTCGATTTTTTTTAAAAATAACTTTAAACAATATTTGGTTTTGAATTTAGCATGCATTGTTAATGGAAATAAATCGCTTTAATTCTCCCACAAACCGTATAATTAATTCCACAAAATGTTTTTTATGCTACAGCAAATAACAACATTTTCGTTTAAACTAGGCAAGGTACCACCATCTTGACCACGAATCTTTCTCTTACATTATCTCTGCTAACAATGCCAGCAATGCTGAAAAATCTGCAACTGTAAGGATTTTCCTTGCTCCAGAATACGATGAACTTGGCAACGTCATCCCATTGGACGATCAAAGGAGATTGTTCATCGAAATGGACAAATTCCACACTGAATGTAAGCATAAATTTCAATATTTTAATTATATAAATTATAATTTTCATAAAATAAAAGCAGTAATTAAATGCCAACTTCATGTCAAAATAAAAAAAATATATTTTCTGCTCCATTTTAATTAATCTGTTACAGTTTTAGTTCAAGATTCGCAATTTACAGTGGACATAATTTGATTGTTGGTAATTAACGATTATTGAAAATATAAAGAGTTTGTGTTAAGACAGGGTGTATCGAAATCCCCACCTTTAGTATCTATTTCTAAAACCACCGTCAAAAATAAAATGAAAAATAAATACGCATTGGAAGTTGAATATCACCCTTATTGACTATGATTTGTCCGTTTTAAATAACATTTTTTCACCGCTTATACATTCATTTGTGATCCCTAATGTATATACCTTTTTACTTCAGTTTTGACAATATTGTAAAGAAAGTGATTACAGAAAGGCCTGTATAATTTTGAAGTAGTATAAGAATTCTTATCTAATGAGGATTTTTGAATTTTTAAAAATATTAGAAGAAAAAGGATATTTGATGTATATTTAATAAAACGCATTGCAACATCAAAACGACACGATATTCTGGCAAAAAAAGACGGTTGCCTTGCTTTAAAGAGATCATCGATACAACGGGAAAATTTTGAAAAAACGGTTAATTTAATACTTAAAAGTTGATTTATCGCTTGAAAGTTTATATAAAACCTTATTATTATGAGCATAATCAGATTTAACGAAGAAATTTTCCTAAACTTCTTTAAAATTGCAGGTCCATAAACAATGTAAGTTAAAGAAACAATTAAACTACCACCATCTTCATCCGAAAACTCAGTGATAGACGAGATATTGCAAATTTTTCTAGAACCAATAAGTATTAGTGATAATGTATATTGTACCATGCATGTATATTACGTCGAACAATTGCCGAGGCTTGATCACAAAACGATACCAACGATATTCGACAACAAACAGTGTAAATAATAATAAAAAATACAAAAAATAAGCCATTTTTTTAACAATATATCTTTTATTTTTGATGATGTCGGCTGACTAGGGTCCTGTTTGAATTAGTGCATCATCACTGACCCTACGTTCTACTATTTTTCTTTAATGAATATATTTTTACTTGCAGTGCGACCAGGAAAGAACACAATTGTAAGGAGCTCAACCGACTCTAGCGTGACTATCTCATCAACCTACACCTTCAAAGAGCTTTTGCACGGAGAAGATTTGCAAGAAAATCGTACTGAATTCTGCAGCTGTGGATGGCCCCAACATTTGTTGGTACCCAAGGGTAACGACAAGGGCATGGTTTTCGATCTCTTTGTTATGATTTCTGATGGAGAAAAGGATAAGGTAAAAAAATATTTTTTATATATTTTGAAACTTTTATTGCCTCAATAATTTGAAGTAGTTAAAATAAAAAAGAAAATGGCTAAAAGATAATTTTAGCTTTATAGCAAAAAATATTTTTCTTAAAAGATGTTAAACCGACAATATAGAGGTCTGGTAACAGTTGTTATGAGCCTTTTCCGAGAATTCTATATATTTTGAAGCTGATTTTCGCTCCAAAATCATTAAAAAAAACGCTTTATATGTTTTAACAGAATGACTTACTGCAAGAATAAATGGAAAACTAATTTATTAAGTCAACTCTTTCAATCAGACTGTAAAAATGTTGTAAACCTTTTTTTGGAGATTCTATGCATAAGAAAACTGGTTTTCTC
This sequence comes from Parasteatoda tepidariorum, assembly GCF_043381705.1. Classification (NCBI taxonomy): domain Eukaryota; kingdom Metazoa; phylum Arthropoda; class Arachnida; order Araneae; family Theridiidae; genus Parasteatoda; species Parasteatoda tepidariorum. The sequence continues at coordinate 41,484,203 of NC_092215.1, forward strand.
ATCAAATTCCCTTACATGCCGCTCAACAAGTTTCAACAATATATTATGATCCACACTGCAAGAATAGAAGATTTATTTATTGAGTTAAATCTTTCAATAACACTGATTAAAATAAAATTTTGTAAAAATCTTACTAAAAAATGTATACATTCAATAAGTGATTCTTCCACTAAGTACACTAAAATGTAAATTAGCATATTTTTTATTCATCTCTTTAATTATTCATTAATTAAACATAATATTAATATTTTTATGTATTTTACGCATTGGACTAACAATTAATCTATAAGGCAATGATAAGAAAATGAGAAATCGCAATTTACGAATTGTAACGTCATCAAGTTTAACATGATGATGTTAATGCCGATTTTCTCCCTTGCGTGACACTTAATAAACTTCAAAAATAAAGTTACGATTGACTGCAAGAATAGAAGAATAATTTATTCAGTTAACTTTTTCAATACCATTGTTTAAGAGAAAATGTTGTAAACATCTTTCTAAAGATTCGATACATTTTACAGATGACTTCCCCACCAAGCTCATTAAAAAGTAGCTTTGCATATTTTTTACTCATCTATTTAACTATTCATTAATTAAACATAATAATGTTCATGTTTTTATGTATTTTATGCATTGAAATTGCAATTTTACCAGTAAGGCAATGAAAAGAAAACGAGAAATTATAGTTTACGAATGTAACATCATGTTTAACATGATGATGTTAATTCCGATTTGCCCTTGCTATCTAACATGCTTCAATAATATAATTATAATCGATTGCAAGAATAGAAGATTAATTTATTCAGTTAACTCTTTCAATAACACTGTTTTAACAAACGAAAATGTTATTTCTAAAGATTGTATACATTCTACAGATGATTTCTTCACCAAGTTCACAGAAATTCAGTTTAGCATCTTTGTTACTCACCTCTTCAATTATTGATTAATTAAAAGTTAATTCCTGATTTAAAAAATTCACTTTATGTATTTTTGCTTTCAGGTCGCTGCAACCAGCACTGAAAAACTCTGCAATGATGCCCTGAGTTATTGCGGTGTTATGGATGAGAAATATCCAGACAAACGAGCAATGGGATATCCATTCGACAGAACCATCACTGCTGAAACCCATGCTGAATTCCTTCAACCTAACATGAAACTCACTCACATCACAGTTCGATTCCAGGATTAAACATACAATAAAAACTGTCTTCTCCTGCATAATTTAAGCAATATTTTAAGCATTGGACTTGTAATTTAACCAATAAGGCGATGAAAAGAAAATGAGAAATTGTAATTTACGAATTGTAACTAATTATCTTGAAAACATTAAAGTTCGAAACCCATAAAAAAGTTGTGTTGCGTTTTTTTTTAACTTACCATTTGAAATTTAAGCTATTAACTGCATTTTAAAAAACATGAAAGCTAGTTTCAACTTGGAAAATGTTAAGTTAATTTACTCTTTACATTTGAGAACAACGGTCAAGAGTTGGCAATATCTTGTAACCAAAACTACATGTTAGCAATTACTTCTGATTCAAGATTACATGTAATCAATTCGCAAGAGTAATCAGTTACTTGTAATCAAAGCTAAGTATAACCAACTATGATTAAATTATAACATAAAATTGCAAAATACTGGGCTGTAGTGCTGCTGAAGAAGAATGTGCCTATGTTTATTTTTAAATTTATTTAAAAAAAATTTAAAATATACAATATTCAGAACTGTGAAACACCTTATAATAAAATAGCAAAACTTTTGGAAAACGAAAAAAAAAAAATTATGAATCAAACATTTATTTTTCATAACAATTGTTGTACAAAGATAAAATTTGCAACAATTTTAGAGAAGTAATTTTCAAACAGGAAATTTTTCTTCTGTTTTTATAATATTAACATTAGATATGTTGGTAGAATTACAGATAAATAATTCAAATAAGCATATAAGAGAAAAGCAAATATTTAAAATGACTTTTAAGATAGTGTTACTATTTTTTTAACTTTTAAACATCAATTATTAAATTTATCACAGTATAACTTGGAGGGTATAATCAGTTTAAAAAAAAATATATGTATATAAGAGAGCAGTGATATAAATTACACAAGATTTAAAGGGTTTGCTAGCAATGAAATTTATACAACCAAGTTATGCATTCAATAATTTTTACTCTTAGATGTATACTACTTAAAGAACAAACACAACATTAGGGAGGAACTATTATTATTTTTATGTTGAAGTTACAGAAACAATTTAATTTTTTTGTATCAAAAGATACAAGGCTGGTGAAACACTTTTTCAAAAAATACAATCCAAAATAACATGAAAATGGGGCATAATGTTAACAGAAAAAAAATCTATGCACACATTAAATAGAAAAGTCTTGTGATAAACATATAAAAATCTATTTGTTCGTAATATTTTGCTGTTATTTAAGCATTTGAAAAAGTAAAAGAAATAATTAAAGTTTATAAACATAGTATGCTACACAACAAAGAAAACTGAAGTTAATGCTGAAAAATTAAACAGTTTCCTACTTTTCATATAGAAAAATATTGGTTAAAGCTATATGCTGATATTATTTTAGATCATTTGTTTTAAAGATGACTTTACTTTAACTTTAGGAAAAACTTTAGGAAAAAGGAGAAGTGCATTTGTGTAAGTATAATGGTTCTGAAAAAATTAAGATAGATTACTTTAAAATAATGATTAGTAACATAACCTTAAACGATAATTATTTTACGATGAATTCATTTTAGTTATGACAAAAAAATTTTAAAAAAAGGAAGTATTTTGGTTTTAGTTTGCTTAAAGCCGTCAGCTGCCATACTACTTGGGAAAATCAGTAAAAAGTTTTTCCATTGAATAATTTGTGGGGAATGGCCCTGGTTTTCCACACATGAAAGCAACCAGGTTAGACCCCAAAACGAGTTTGAATTACGCATTTAATAAGAACAAATTATAACTCGTTAAATGATTCAATAAAAATCTAATTTTTTAAACAGAATATGATTTTTTTTTAAAAGTACAACTTTATACGCAGACAATTTAAAATCGTTTACCCATTAATGCATAGCAACTAATTTTAAGGAAAATTTTAAAATATGCATCATAAGTATATTTGCTTGGTAACTTTAATCTGCAAATAAAAAAAAAATTATTTGCATTCAACAAATATTTTGGTTAAAAACAATTCTACTTTTTTCTTTTAATCTTACATAATTTTAAGTTTTGATAATTATTTTGGTATTTTACATTGTGTAGCTAAGTTTTATAAATTATACATCATTTTCAAAAAATGAAAAAAAAAGCTATCAAATAGTTATTTTTAATATTCCAGTTGATTTTACAACATCTGATTTTAATATACTGAATATTATTTAAAAATTATGACATGAGCAGAAACAAAATAATCTTTTTTTTTTTTACATTATGTTTACATTTTCAGATTTCTTTTAAAATGAACGAAAAAAGATATTAAAACAAAAGCAAACTAAACTGAAATATATATATTGAATAGGCTTTGAAATATTATACTGCTAAACATAAACTATAACTCAAAAGGAATTATTTTCAGTGTAAAATATTTTTAACTTTATTGACTCAAACTATAGAAAATTATTTTAATAATATAACTTGTTAAACACTTATATAGTTGTTTCAGCAGTTATATACTTAAGATATCATTTTATTTGAATCAGAATTACTTCATATGAACTTAAAGCTGTAGTTTTAGGGTCTAATATTTTATAATTGTAAAACAATGCATTAAATTTTAAAGCAAAATTTATAAAATGAATAGTCTCTTTAATTACTTCAAAAGACAACCAAACAAGAGTTTAAAGCATAAAGCTTTTCTATATAATGTCACGTGAAGTCAAAATAGAAAACTATTTTGTTATCAGAACAAATGATGTGTTGTATAATTTGCCAGGTTAAAGAAAGAATTTACAATAAAATTTTCACAGACTTAAACTTACTCTAGTTATTATTTCTTACAACAACTTCTTGCTACATAAAACACATTTGTGAAGAATTTAAGTCATACAAATAAAAAAAAACTAATCTATACAAATTAATAAAATATTTTCTTTTATTTCTCATACACATGGAAAAAGCATAACCTAATTACTCATTTTAAATTATATATCTCAATAACACACAGACTATCCAGAATAACTTATTTCTTGGCTTTATTCTGGTTAGCTTTGATTTTTAATATTTAAATAATATACTGAAAAAGCATAGCCAAATTATTCATTTTAATAACTTGGATTACAATAACACAAGAATTGTTAGGAATAACTTATTTTCTGGTTTTATTCTGGTTAACTTTGATTTTAATATATAAATAACACACTATCACAATGTTTAAACTTAAATCAAATTCTTATACACAATTTTTTCCTAAAAACTAGTACTAATTAAAATAAAACTACTCTATGGCTAGATTCTGAAAAATTCACATTCTAAATAGTATATAAACAGAACAGAGATTTACTTTAATAAATCAAAATTATTTTACACCAAATTAATGTGAACAAATATCTTAAGTAATCCCATAATTAAGTTAGGATAGAATTTCGTATGGATAGTATTAAGATTTGTATTAGGATAGAATGTTCTATTCTAATAATTTAAGTGAACAATTTCTTCCATGGTTTCAAGAGATCATTTAAAAAATATAATGTTCTGCTCAAAAATTTTCATTAATGTTACAGCTTTAGACTAGGGATATGATAAAATAGTTTTAACATAGTAGGCCTTATTTCTTTTTTCTTAGATGAATGAGCTCTTTTTAAAAAAATATTGTGTTTACTATGATGCCTAATTTCTGTACATTGAATGATTTTTGAATTTTCCATTTACTACATGATGATTATGATTAATTTATTAAATTAATTCCATATCTTTTAAAATTAGATATTTTTAAAGAAATTATTTTGATGAAATAAAGATGAAAAAAAAAATTATAACATTTTGTACATTTCAGAAACACAATTTTAACAAGTTTAACTGTTAGTGAAACACCAAACTAGTAATTTAAAGCTTTTAGCTGATTTACTCGATAGCAACTGCAAAAGTCCAACATGTGATTATGTATATTTATCTTCTAAAAGATACTAATGTAAACGTTTGACCCTCAAAACATAAATTGTTCTTTTTTATGGAAAATGAGAGAACATATTATAAATATTAGTTATTCTCAGTTAATTTAACAAAAAATTAAACTAAAATCAATCTGAAGTCACACCCTGTAAATCTTATCCGGATTAGTGATAGGTTGCAATAATAACTAATTCAGACAAGATTGTTGATAAATTAAATTCTTATTTTTAGATCTGAATTTAATATTGCTAATAATGTGATTATTCATCATACTTTAGAGTCTCAACTTTAATTGCCATTTAACAAAAAATGGTACTTAACCCAACTATTCTAAACCTGACTATCTTTTTCACAAAAAGTCTGATTTAAATCAAAAAATTAATTGTTTAAAAAAAAAAGAATTGTTAAAAGTTAATAAATTTCTGTGAAGTAAGCTTACCAACAATTGAATTTCTTTAAAGTGAAATATTATTATCAAGACCTTCGTTGTGCTTTAATTTTCTTAAATTTTGTTTAATTCATTGAAGTAACCAAATAAAATTATCTAATAAAATTACTAATTTTAAAGTTCTTTAAGGAAAGAAAGCAAGGGTACACACTAAGCAGTTGCATTATAATTATAATATTAAACCAGTTTGGGCAAAAGTTTTAAAGAAAACAAAACTGCATAAAAAATATCCATGAATAGTTAAAAACCCTTTAACATTAATGCACTTCGGAATATTTTGAATTAGGTTTTGACAGAAAAAAATTATAATAAGTACTTGGAATAGGGTTGAGTCACACCAAAGCCATTCCTAAGTTGCCTATGATGTTGCAATTACAAAAATGTGTAAAATAAAAGCCAAAATTGCTATTTAAAAAACAAAATTAGAAAACTACAATTTTTTAAATATTTAATTCATAATTGTAAGTTTATCAGTGCAATCAATCTCAATGCTCAGATTGAAAGAGTCAACAGTAAATAAGTAAATGAACTAGTAAGTAAAAATTATTTTGAATCCTTAGCAAAAGTTCATTAGTCTAGAGGGAGTGAATCGTACCATTTAAAAAATTTTTCATTAGTTGTTCAGTAATACTTCACTCTGTAGAAAAGTGTAATCTATATAAATACGTAAATAAAACTAAAAATTGCAAAACTGACGGATTCATAATATATTGAAAATGCTCTTGCTCATAAAAATATTTATAAAATAGAGAAATCAAATGAAAAAGTTTAGTAAATAAAATAACAGATGTTAAATATAGAGAGAAACTTGCTTCTGTATCAAAAACTACAGTAAGAATATACTTTGAAATGTTTGTCAATTGTTTTTAGACATTGTTTTTGGTATTTAAGAGTAAGTTACTAATGAAAGAGACATAGCAGTTAAGCACAATCCCAATATTTAAAAAAAATGTGTTTTAATACTTAAAAAAGACAGGTTATAATTCTCATTTTTATAAACAACTAGAAAAAAACGAGTTTTCTGAATAACTCAAGTAAAATATCATTTTGAACTTCTGTAACCAAATCTTAAAGTCATGAAATTGTTTAAGAATGAAATTTAAGACTTTTCAAATGTGTTAATGTATTAGTCACAATTTAAAACACAGCGTAACTTTCACATATACCATAAAACGACTGTTTGATGATAAATACATACTTTGTAAATTGCAAGATAATGTGCATCCTATGCATTAATTAAACATAAATGAACTTTATTTCTGACTGCTCTTTTAATGAAACACATTTATGCTATACTATAAATAATCATTTAAGCTAAAATGAGGCTTACAATTCTTAAAATTAAAAATAAGAGAAATTTTATTACATTTATTGGCACTTTTCATTGCACTTAAAGTGATGATTGGCACTAAAATTTTTGAAGGATTATACAATACCGATAATAATAATAAAAATATAACAATATTTATATAATTTACTTCTGAAGTATTATGTTTTTTAACATTATTGACAGCTTTTTATTCAGAATTTAATTAATCATTACTCAATTAAAAATGCTGTTAAATGCTTAATAATTACATCAGATTTTCTAATAGCTATAAAAAGAATATTGCTTAGCAGTAACAAAAAAAGGAGAAAGAATGAAAAATGGTCATGATTATGTTCAAAGCATGCAAAATAAGCTTTTATAAAAAACTTGCATGTAATTTTCAGAGAACTTGCATAAAAATCATAAAATATACTTATCTGTTTAGATATTGAGTGGCATAACTACTTTAATAGATTTAAAATAGTAATAAGAAGAATTAAAACCAAATTATAATTAATTTTTTAAATATTCTTCAGAGTTAAAATCAACTTAATTACTACATTTGTAGAACCACATTTGTATGAAACACATTTGCAGAATTTAAAAGTAACATCTGTTCTTTATAGCTAAATTATCATTACAAATGGCAAAAAATTACCTTTTAGAACAATATTATTCATATTTACTTCAATTGCAGACTACATACAATTGTATAGGCTTTGGAATGCAAAACTTCTCATTTAAAAATTGTTACAATGAAAAAGCTCAAAGAAGTTTTTTTTTACACCAAATTATTTTATAATTTAGTTTTTAGCACAATTCAGGCATCTTTTTTTAATTATATCTATTTTCAGAATAATTATAAGAAATCTAGGATCCAGTAACCACTTGATATCAAATGTAACTGTAATTTTCAACATATCTAACAACTAAATATGAAACATTTAAGTGAAATTTAACGATCAAAGGTAGGGAAAGAGATATAAATACATTTATTTTAAATTCAATATTTGATTGACAATACATTCAATCAAGTCAACCAGAGGATATCCAATGAGGTGCAATTTCTGTTTAAAATATGATTTAAGAAAATATTATCCTCTGAAATGTGTAATACAAGCTCTAATCAATGAAGGAAAAATAGATCATATAAATGACATGAGCATTTTCTTCCCTTAAAAATGGCAAAAAAACATAAAAACAAAAATGTAAAGCTCATTTAGACAAGTAACACATAATTAAAAATCACCATACGTTATTTATATTTTGTCAAACAAAATGATGGAGAACCAAATATATATATATATATGTATATATATATATATAGTAGAGCGCCTATTATCTGAACTGCCCGGGACCGAACATGGTTCGGATAATGAAAAGTTCGGATAATTGGAAAGTTGTTTAAAATCTAGNAAATTTATATATATATATAAATATATACGTATAAATATATATGTATATATATATATACATATATATATAATACACACACACATATATACATACATATACAAGGCCCACGCTAAGGATTTCAAGCTACTAGCCAGTAAATTAGGCAAATATCAAAGCCAATTTTTGAGTCTTCACCAAATGCAAATCTTACTAATTTTTTCCCATAGATAACTATCTTATGGTAGTTTGTTTCAGGCTCATATTATTTGGACCCGATTCTAATTGGTTATGCAGTGCATCTATCAAAAACTACTGCAATCAAATAAAAACTACTGATTTGTTTAGAAAAATTAATTTTGACGTAATTTTAAGGATTGAGTTAAATATATATTTTTCTTCCCAGTTGAAAAAAAAATTATCTAATAATTTTGCCAAAATACAATAGTATTGTCCATATTTACAATTGTATCCCATTCAGCAAGGTCGTGAATGCTTAGCGCAGGTCCTGATAGATATATAAATATTAAAGAGTATGAAATTTCAGTTCAAAAGGTACTAACCTGACTAATATTTTTGACTGCCACCATTTTCAAAAAATTTAAATAGATTTCAAAATGTTAACAACTGTAGCATGAAGAACTATTTGGTAACCAAAACCATAAAAGAATGTAGAAAGTTTAAAGCACATTTATTTCAAAAAAAATAATTTTAGTAATTAATTAAAATAAGGTTGCCGAGAGGTTTCAATGATTCAAATATCATCCACATATCATTAAAAAATGAAAAATATCCAAAATGTTTCTATATTTTTGAATGTTTGCATACTTCTTGGCATAAAAATACCATTTGTCAGGGTAAAAATATGTAGAGAATGGTGAAATCCAGAGTCGATCATTCTAGTGAATATCGAGTAGTAAGGACCTATAGTTGCGCCCTAGTTGTATTCTGATATTTTCTCCAGACATAGCACATAAACGCTAACTCTGGGAAGAATTAGAATGGTAGTTTGATCTGAAACAAAACTTTCTACAAGACAAAACTTACTCAGCAGGCTTTAAGTATTTGGCTGTTAGTGGTGAGGGGAAATTTCACACGATGATATACATATATATATACATATATATATATATACATACATATATATACATACACATATATACATACACACACACATATATATATATATATAATTTTTAATCAAAAGAATTACTAAATAAAAACATTTCAGCTTTTATTTTTTTCCTGGCAGTGTTATAAAAAAAGCACCAAACTGGACAGAAAAAAGTAAAATACAATATAAAAAACTGCAATTCTTAAGAAAGAAATAATGAAAAAGAAATATTTGAATATAATAATTTTAATAAAACATTATATGACATGCTTTATACTTCAAAAATTGATTGAATGCACCAGCTATGATTAGTCATTGTAGACTATTTACAGAAAATATGTATTCTAAAAGCAATATGATTAAAATGTGTAGAATGATAATCAATATAATCATGAAAAACATCACATTAAAAAAGTAAATGATTTGTAACAATGCACTTTTACATTTTCGGCAACAAGACATTATTTACATGCAAGTTCAGATATTTTAAACATAGAATTTGAAAAAAATGAGATTTTATGACTAATTTGCCTCCTAAAATTCAGACCATAGTACAGCTTTCTTATTTTTATCACAACTTAGCAGGTAAGTTCCACACCAACTCCATGCACAAGAAATAACAGTAGAACTAAAATGAAAAAAAGTATGTAAATATAATTATATCTACCGTAAATAATAATTTTTTATGTTTTTACATGGTGGAATGAAAAAAAGAAACTCATAAGTGCAACAAATTTAAATTAGCAACGGGCAATAGTACAACTGAATTCATAAAACTTAATTTTATTTGATAGAAAAACAAATAAGTATTTTATATAGCGCATTTATTTTCAAATCAGCAACATGAAGATAATTTAATTGCAGCTTTAATTACCACTATAATATTCAGCCTAATTTGTCAATTACTAATAGCAGCAAATAAACAAATTGCTGATTTCAATAAAAATAATAATGAAAAACAAAGCTTTCAATACTGAACAAAGGGTTTAGTAGATTACAGATTGGAAGATTCATTGACATGCTTTGTATTCATGAAATGGATAACTGGAGTGAAACATAGACCATTCAAAATTTACAAACTGTGTTACAAAAGGAAAAAAATGCCTTATTTATTTTGAAAACTACAGAAAATATCTTTAACATGAAGACATAAAATTTATATTTTTTTCTCTTTTATGTACTCATTAAATAACAACAAGTTTTAATCAATCAAAAGGTTTCTAATCTAAATCATCAGGTTTAATATAAGTAATAAAATTTATCATCAATTATGGTTGGAACTCATAGAGGTGAAATAGAGGGGTAGAAAGAGTAGGATAACCTCTGGGCTTTCCCAAAATTTGATACTGCAACCTGGAACAGTTTCCTACTGAGGATAAATAACTATGATAAAAGTGTTGCAAATCTATTAGTTGCAATATCAAAGCTTTCATCTTCTAAATATTAAAACTGAACATTTCTTTTTTCCATAGTGAATTTCAAAATGTTGAACTTCATGAGCTTGATATGTCCATCTTTTTCTTTAATTTCTCAAGGAATATTTCTCAAGTAAACACGAAAAGATATAAAAGATTTTATTTTGAGAGGGCACAGGGTAAAAAAAAATTTTTTTTTGGAAATTATAATTTGTTTTAGCTTTCTGTGACAAAATTATTTGAGGAAAAAACCATCAATTGAAAAATTGTTTTTCTAGAATAATTTAAAGCTTTTAAAATTAACTTTAAGTTGCTAGACATTAAAAATAATACTTTAAAAAACATTTTGAAAATTGTTTTGGAATATAATAATAAATATTGGTGGGGTAAAATGTCATTTTGAATTTTTATAAAACATAAAAGATGAAGAAATTTTTAAAATGATGAATACATTTATTAGATTATTCATCTGGGAAAAACAAGGAAAGCATTAATTTTAATATAAAAGTAGTATTTAAATTACAAATTATTTATTAAAAAAAATTCTGTACACTTTTGAAACAAAAAACTTAATAATCCTAAAAAAAAATGCAATTAAAAATATAAATGTATATTTCCATCTTATTTCAAGAAGCTATGGTCAGATATGATTGACTGATTGCGTATTGCAATATTGAAGTAAAGCTAGTTAAAAAAATTTGTGCATCAACACTCCTACGGCAAATATTAGATACTTTTCATCATGTGATATCAGCCTTTAACTCAACTGCAGCATGTTTTTCTGGAGGGAATAAAGCATAGTTGATTTCTCTACATACTATCTCACCACTATGTTAGAATATAGTTCCCGGAACTCCAAATATTATTGTTTGTTATGGTGCTATAAGCTTAGTCCTTAGAAGAACATACAACGTTCATGTAATTATATCCAAATAATTAAATTTTTCTGTAACTCTGTTTTAAATAATCCATAATTAATATTTCTTTGTAGCCACATTTGCTCTCATTTACCAATTTCTTTTGATTGTAAACAAAGAATAAGAAAAGGTTAATTTTATTTAATATTTAGTTAATTAGATACTTTTTCACAATTTTGTTAGGTTAGTTTTACCTCACAGATATACTTCATTAATTAAATATTTTCTTTTCACTGTTGTGCAGCTTCACCCACTTGAGTTTGAAAGAATGGAAAACAATAGAAAACTTAGTTTTGAGTATTGCTTATTATTGCAAAATTATTAATTTATAAAAGGCAATAAAACCATACTAAATTAAGTCATATTTGCAATAATATAAACTCTGAAAATAAATTAAAATAACAACTTACGTGTGTTCTCTTAGCACTTTTTCTATGGTTCCAGTTGATATTTTCCATATATAAATGCACCCATCTTGAGAGCCACATATACAGAACTGACCATCTGGACTAAATTTTGCTCTTGTCCAATCACATCCAATTAGAAAGGAATCAGCACTGTGAAGAAAAATAAAGTACTATATAAGTATGTACTACATAAGTATGCAACATTTCTAAGCTCATATGATAAAACTGTTTTTAACAATTTTAAATGTCACGGAATTTATTTTAACAGTACTGATCAAGGAAATTTTTAACAATTCCTCAATTACATATATGCCTTTAATTGGAATCAAAAAATAAAACTTAAGATAAAGTTTAAAAAGTCAAGATTGGCTTAGATAAGTTTGCAAATTTAAAATGCATAGTATTTTAATGCTAGGCATTTTTTGACAAATCTTCTTGGCTAATTACTAAAATATAAGAAAATATTTTCCCAAAAAAGGAATAATGGCCATAAATATAATGAAATGTGAACTCATTTAAGTTGCATTAAATCCACAATAAATATTTATAATTTTTTTTGAGAATAATAAATTAAATACTATAAAACATATTTAATGTATCAATGACTAATAAATTTTATCTCAACATAATTTCTTTATTATATATACATATATGGTAGGAAGAAAAAAAAAAAATTTAAAACTTAAAAAATTTCGCATTTTTGGTGATTCTTGTCACCATTTTACTATGTATATAAAAGATGTTACAAAGGAACTAAATTACTGAACCTAATTACTCATTACAAATCAACTTCTTTTGCTTAAAAATACATTATATTTTGAAAAATTTGATTTGAGTGAAAAATTATATCCTGGCAAGATAGAGATAGGAAGAAACTTTAAAATTTAATAAGAATGGGTAATCCTGACATCTGAAAACTGACTGAAAAGAACTGATACAATTTTATGTATGAAAAAAAAATTCTAAAAGATAATGAAGAGGCTAAAGAAGATCAAGATATCAAAGACATCTCATGTACTCAGAAAAAGATAAGTATAGAATGACATGCTTAGCATGGAATAATGATCATTGGAATTCTAAACAATTAACAAAAGAAACTTCCCAACTTTCCACACAACTTCCCACACTTTACCCTGATGGCTTTTAGTTACATCAAAACAACTCACACTTCAGGGCAAACCACAAAATGACTTGACAATATTGAAATAAATATTTTAAAGTGGCTTGCTTCATTCCTTCATGTCAGTTCTACAGAGACATAGTGCGGAAATCTGGACGAAACAACTTTCTACACTCTCAAGTTTTTAATAGAATCTGAGCTAAGAAGGCTTCAAATGGCTATTAATGCTAATGGAGAAAGAATTTACCAATGAGTTATCAATATAATGTTTTTTAAAGATAAAATATCTTGAAACGTATTATAAGTTTTGATTTCAATCCTTATTTACTGAAATAAAATATTTTTCGAAAATATTTTTTTTGCACCATACTGAAACCATTTGCACCATAATGAAATCTCATTTCTAACTTGCGTAACCTTAACTTTTACTTTTAAACTAGGACAGTCTTAGGAACAATTATTCTGTCATTTTCTGCTACACACTACTATCTTATTGAATAACATAAGAACGAGACAAACGTTAATACATATATTTTTAAATGCAAAATTTTAATCACTGTATAAAACAAACATTAATATGTATATTTTTAAATACAAAATTTTAATCAATGTATAAACAATTTCATACCAAAAATAAATTTTCTTAAAACAGTATTGCTGCAGTTACAAATCAATACAGCAGTTTACTCAAGCAAGAAACAAGAATTCAATTGGAAGTGCTGTTTAATTTGGAAGTGCATATAAAAATATAAGCGCTTCCAAAGATAAATAATGGTACACGGACATAAACTGTCGAAATTAACATATTTCATACTGTATATTTTTTTTAAAGTTAAATCTCACAAAACTTTCAATTGGATTTTAAATAGTGTGTTAAATAAGTAAGTTTCAAGTAGAGTTTGCAACCCAAAAGTAATAAGATAATCACCTAAATGTATTTGTTACAGTATTCATTCTAAAATCAATAAGCTTGAGAGAATCATCTCTGACACAGGCAAGAAGAGAATATCCATCTAAAGGAAATGTAAAATTACACATGTATGGCAACAGTTTTAACATGTACATAACAGTTTTAAAATTACCATAAAATTTTTAATGTAGGTGAAGTAATTGGATAAAAACCTACTTTACATAATTGGAAGTTCAGTATTATTGACTTTCATCATTCTAATTTTCCCCTTTTATCACTAAAATCAAGCTTTTATTTTTTTTAAAAAGTATATAACTATCCACCAAATTTTAAGATTATTATGATCAATTCACAAAAGTTTTCCAATCAAATACACATAAGCAACCTATTGTTTATCACTTTAATTAGTTCCAACATTTTTCCAATTTATCCCATTTCAGTTTCTATATTAAAAAAATATCCTTTTTTTAAGTATCCATAAAAAATTTTAACTTTGAAATAAATATCTTTGCACTTGAAGTAAATTATTATGGCTTTGCAAATATAAGCATGTAGAGATACTTTAATTTAAAACTTACTCAGTGGTTTGAAAATAAGCACAAAATAATTGATTTTCAAAGTAGTCAGCAATTTTCAGAACAAGTAATATACAAAAGTGTTTCCGTTAAGGAATGTTCCAGATATGCATGAGTGACATCCTTATTTATCTCTACTAAAACCTATCATACAGCTGTAGAGTTTTCTATCTGATGGAGTAGTCTATCTGTAGATTCTTTATTATCAAGTGGAATGCAATGCTTATGAATTTATTGACAATGGGCTTCTTTGCTCTTACATCGCTATCAAAAAAGTGATACTAAAGGATTTAGTTAGAATACTTAACACAAATGGTAGACAAGGCTCTAGTTCGGGATACTGAGATGCAATGATAATATAATTCAAAAAAATTGGATAAAATCCTCAAAAAAAATTCCAAATGATAATCAGATTTGTAATATTTAAACAATTTTTTTAAAAATATGCTTCAACTACTTTGAGGGACAGCGAAATGATAAAAAGTGTAACTATGTCCACAGTGTCCATCTTTTCTAGATTAAATGAAAGCAAGCTTTAGCAGAAAATTATTTTATAAATTCTTTTTATTCCCATGAAAATGTCATTGAAAATAAGTATTAAATTTTTTTTTCACTTTTAAAACAAAATGCTTAGTAAATTTCTCTCCAAAGAAAAAAATAAATTTATTAAATATACTTTTATAATTTGAACATTTTATTCATTCTTTTTGTTTTATATTCTCTTGGGGAGGTTTATTTTTGAGTCAAAAGATGTGGACTAAACAGTTATCTGGAGGTACGCTATTGGCCAAAAGTGGTTGCCTATTACTTTTAATGTATTTTTTAAATTTATTACAGTATTTTAAATGCTTTTTTATAGCATAAAAAAGTTGAGTTAAAACTGATTTGTTAGCTTCCTAATTCTTATGAAAATAGTATAACATGCTTTTGTTGATATTAGTCTGGTATTTTTAATTTATGAGTAAACATTTAGGGTAATTTTGTGCACTCTGGACATAACAATATGAAGTTATATCTGTTTTGATAATAAAGAATATTATATTAAACATTGCTTGCATTTTATATACTAATAATTAATGTTGTAAAATTATCTGAAAAATTTCAGCCATAATTTTTAATGTTTTTCAACTCTTATACATAAAATAATCTAAATATAATCGTAAGCAACTAAACAAACCAAATTCATGTCAAATAAAATAAAAGGAGCTTTAAAAATACATAGCTAAGAAACTAATATTAATTTTCTATAACCACAGAACAAAGGTTAATTAAGATATAAAAAGGTTAATAGTGCAGTCATATAGCATAAGTCTTTATTTTATACAAACACAATAGCAGTATAGAAGGAAATACTAATTTTCCTTACCAACAGATAAATCGAGGCCCGTTATTCTTCCAGGCATCAGAATCTCATTTCTGCTTGATTCAGATCTGGTATCCCAAAATCTTATTTTCCGATCTACGTGTCCACTTATAATGTTGGATTCACTTGTAACAATATCATTTACACTTGAAGCTGCTAAAATAGTTCGAATACCTAATTTAAAAAAATAAAAACATGAAATTCAATTGAAAGTTCTTGAAGAAATACTTAAAACAAAAGGGAAGAAAAGAAATCGATATTTGCCATCAAAAATACTAAAACATACGAATTTTACAAAGTGAATTTTGAAAAAAAAAAAAGAAACACTCTAGCATTTCAACAAAATCTTGTTCTCGATTACCTGGAAGCAGTTGCTGTAGTTAATATATTGCTTGCATTTTTATATGCAAATAGAATGAATAAAAAATATAACAGTAAACTTGAAAAAGTAAAGATCTATGATAAAAATGAAGACAAACTCAATATATGTGCAGATTAAAATATAAAAATTTTACACCAAAAACTAACTAAAACAAATAAGTTAAAAATAATTTAATGTGATGCTTGATAAATCAAAGAATAAAAAAATGCAAGCACAAAATTTGAAAAATAGATGAAATCTGGACCTTAAATTTATATTATACCATAAACATAGTTTTTATAAATTTATTTAATCAAATTTAATTTTTCATGGTTGTTATAAGAGTCTTCAATTTTCTACCCTGACCAATTATTCTGCACTAAATGTCAAAATAAATTATGTAATACTATTTAACTTAAAATTTAGATTAAAGTTACATACTAAAAATGGTAGAAATGATTGAAAATTACATAAATCATATAATTAAAGAATAAGGATGAAAAATAAATAGTGTTTGACATACTGAACATTAGGCATACACTTTTTCAAAAAAATTGTTTAATAAATGCGAAATTAAGATTGACAGATTTTGTTGAAATTTTGAACTATGTTGTTCTTTTGTATAAATTTAAACTATGTTGTTCTATTTACAACATGAACATTGTAATATAGACCTATTCAAATTATCGCCTGTTTTTTAAAACGTTGCATGCATAGAGATTATTTTTTCTAAGGAGAATGGAAACTAGTTCAAATTCCAACATAATTTGTCATGTATTTTATGGTATGAATATATTTTTTGACTGAAGAATTTAATTTAATTAAGATTTTTAAATAAATTTTAGACTAAATAGTTGCAAGTAATTTGATTCAAAGATAATGTCTAGGAAACTAGTTATTAAGTTTTTAATTGGTACACAAAAATTGTATAATTTAATCTAATTGTTTTATTAGAATCTTAACAATTAGAAATTTTTTTAGATTTTATAATTCTTAAATAAAAGTTAAGAAACTTGCTGCTATTGATTAATTGTAAAACATATTAAGTAAGGGAGTAAATGAATTAAACAAATATCTATAATATTCAACATTAAACTAAGCAAAAAATCAATAGTTAAATGAATTTAAAGTCAACAAACATACCAATATTCATAAGTATTGCAATATAAAATATAATATAAGTAAAAAAAAGCTTACAAGCTCTTTTGCGTAAGTCCCATACTTTCAAAGTTCTATCATGACTTCCAGAAACAACTTTCGTTGCATCTCCTAAGAATTTAGCTGACATAACTTTATTAGTGTGACCAGTAAGTGTGTGCTAAAAATTAATAAAACAATAACAATTTGCAAAAAACAAAAAACAATTTGTTATTTTTACTAGCATTATAAATTATACATTTACTATTACAGTACAATGAGTAGCTACAAGAGTAAGAGCCCAAATTTTATTAAGTTTCTACTAAATTATTAACAAAAATTTAAATGTACTCTAAATGATATGGATTTTAAATAATAGTATGTACAGTACAGAACCTGTTATCCGGAAATCAGAAAACCGGAAAACCAAAAAACCGGAACGAAATTCGGTAAATTTTCCCGCCATTTAAAAAAAGTTTTTTTTTTTTTCCTCATAAGATTTTAGGATTTTTCTTTCATGTTTGAAAGATGTTTACCATACCATCTTTTCAGAAATAATCATTACTGTATTACTTTATCGTTTTTTCTTCCTCTTTAGATTATTTCCTAATATTTTTTTTTTAGTTGAGTTTAAAAATAAAAAAACGGCTTTTTGTAGCGATTCAGAAAACCGGAAAAATCAGTTATCCGGAATAGCGATGGTCCCGATCGTTCCGGATGATAATTGGGTCCCTACTGTACTTAATTTTTAAAATAGAATGCTACTAATTACTAGTAAAACATATTAAATTATTTATATATTCAATAAAACAAATACATGTTCGCATATTAAATAAAGCTTAAAAAAAACGAAAAATTACATTTACAAAAACATAAAGCAATTAAACTTTTGGGATAAATAATTAATACATACATTAATTTAATAATTTACTAACAAATTTTGATACGTTAATGCATTTAAACTAAATACTATACCTTTATCTTCATGTCATGCACACTCCATATTCGACTAGCAGAATCGCAAGAGGCAGCAAGAACCAACGATTCCTTAAAATAAGATTTGAAGCAAACATTTTAAAACCGATAAAATATTATTTATTTCAGATATAAAATTTATTCTAATGAATGTTATGCTAAAGAAATAGAGAGATTAGAGCATAATACAAATAAAACAAATAAGGGCACAAGGAGAATTGTCATTAAGGAAAAAAAATGAAATTAGAGATAAAGTTGGAATATTATGAGATAGCAATATTTTAAGTTCTTGTTATTTTATTCAGTTATATTTAATCACAGCACTGCAGTAAAAACTAATCAAACACTAGCAATTTAGAAGGAATACAAGAGCAAAAATGCTTTTACCTCTGGGTCAAAATCAACAGAATATATAGACGAAGTACTATCATGAGCTATTGCTTTCACACATGCTTTTCCTATGCACATAAAATTAAAAATGAGGAAATTAAAAACCATCAGTTAAGTTACAAAAATAAAATTTGAAACATTAAAATAACAACCATACATTAGAATGATAGAAAAAACTCCCTAGAAAGGATTAGAATTAAACAGCAGCATCAGAATAAAACAACTCTTTGAATTTTTGCTTCTTTGATATTTTATCAGAAAAAAAACATTTATAATATGAAAATCTAAAATTTATTTTTCCACAGCTATTCTTTCCGAAATAACAATTAACTTAAGAAATTGCAGCAGTCAGAACATAGCTTCAATTTTTTTATTTACTATTTCAGCTAGCCAGACACTAGGCAAACCTATTCCTTTATCCCATGCCTTAACTTTTCATCAACTATTTCGGTTACTCAAAATACATAAACATTTAAAATAATAAAACTTAAGACACATCATTAATAATTACAGATATAAAAATTGCAGAAAATTATTGAATCCAGCCAAGATGATGTGTAAGAAAACATTTCACAGCTCATGACACTCAGTGCTTTCATTGCTCAAAGAAAAGCAATTGGCTAAATAAGTAACCATAATTAAAATTTGAATAATTCACCAACAGTAGCTAAACATATTAAGATTATAAAAAAAGTGGCGAATTAGTGTTCTTATGGATATTTTTCTTTAAAAAAATTTTCTTAACTTTTTAGATAAAAGTTCTTTTTAAAAAAATTTATAAATTATTTCCTAACATTTAATCAATAAAATAATGTAGCAAATTAATGAGTTATTAAATATATTTAATCCTTGGGAATGAAAATATTTAATTTCTAAATTAAAAAAAAGACATAAAAAGTGTCATTACCAGTTACAATATCCCATATTTTAACTTTATGATCACCACCTGCAGTAGCAAATTTAAAATCTGTATGAGTCCAAGCTACAGCATTGACTTCCCCATCATGAGCATCCTAAAAAATATTAGTAAACTAATAACGCAGAAATATAAAATCAAAAAGATTACAATAAGAATTAAAGCAATGAGAATGAAATATCTAATAAATGTTATGGAAGTTTCTCCTGCCTATTCAAAAAAGTTTTGTGATTAAATTAAACCCAGTAATTTAAGAAATTTCATTAACTTAAAACCATATTTTTAAAATAATAATGGTACAGACTTATGTAAAAATCACTCAATAGACAATTACTAAATCAGACAAATATTCCTCTTTCATTCATTCTGCACCATAACATTCTATAGTAGTAGATGCTTTATGAAATTTTACTTATAAATATTTTTCACTTTCTTACAAATAAAATAAAAAAATTAAAATTAATTTTAAAATTCTTTTTCTAAAAAACCAAAATTTTATCACATACCCATTTTAGTACATACCACTATTTTATTAATGTCCCATTTCATACAGATTCTAAAATTTAATGCTTAGTAAGAATTTATAATATCTCTTTGAAAGAATAACTTAAACTTCAAACTTAGAACTAAAGCTTAACTTAAGATAACTGTCAATTTTTTTAAAGTACATTATAGAACTACAATGACCAAAAATAAAGGAGCTACTACACCTTTATTGCTTGCTCTGGAAAAACTAGGAAAATACCTTCTTTTAACAGGCTAAACACTCTTACATACTTTTAATGTGTTCTTTATATTAGTGTTTCAAAAATTGTAAGTAAGTGAATAATAAGATCACAAACCAATGAAAAAATATTTTTTTCATAATAAGAGAATCTTTTTAGCAAAATTTCTTGGTAACAGAGATAAATTATAATTCATAGTTTATTCTGGAATACTATAAATTAAAATTCCACTTTTCCAGTAACAATTTAATAAAAACAAACACCCAATGCATATAAATGTATCAAAGAAAACAAAGATAAAAGAAGTATCAGGTGAAAAATGCCAATTCTTTAAAATTTTTTAAATTGGGTTAAAAATCAGATTCCTTTTACAAGTAAAAATAAAAATTCTATTGTCAAGAATATTTCATTAACATAAGTTTTATCTTTTACTGTCAGATGCTGCATTAATTTGTCCTGGAAAATTTCCATTTTAACAAATACATTCATCATCATTTGAAAAACACCATTAGCAAACAAAAATAACTAAGTTTTTAAAGGATACCTCAGTTATAAAGTAACGTATTTATAAAAACTGTCTGCAGATTAGTTAAATGAATTGTTTAAAAAAATTTAATAATAGTCCAAGAAATATTTTATTTACAATTTCAACAAAGAAAAAAAAAGATATATATATATATATACATATAATTTATAATGATTATAAATAATGAGATGAAAAATAAATAATAGATCTTCAAATTATTAATTTTAAGTAACTAGATAGATAAACTTGCATTTAGCATTATCCAATTAATGCTTTAGTCAAAAATCTGCTTGAGGAAGGTTTATTAAAAATATTTTCTTAATAAGCTCAAGAATTTCAGAATTATTTTTTAAAAAAATAAGTTGGCTCTAAAAATATGTGGTACTTATTATACACAACTGCAATAAAAGGTATTGAAAGTAAATTTCAAACAAAATATTCCATGATCAAATAAGGGTCCTTATTTAATTAAATCACATTTAAAAAGCAATCTTAAAGTTACTTACAAACTTTATATGAACTTTTCTTGGCACAATTGCATCTAAGCAAATTTGACTTCTCCTGCAAAACAAAATATTAAGATTAGTTACATAATGTAAACTGAAACAAAACCTACTCTTAAACTTCTAATACAATAATGGGTAGAACAATGGTATGAAAATAAAAGAAAAGGCATAGAATTGCAGATAGAACTCTATACAATGAACTGAAATTGAAGAATGAAATAATTCAGAGCAGCTACACAGCTTTAAATGAACACACCGTAAAGTTACAAAAAATAATAAAGGCAAAGATAATATCAAAAAGATGTAGTCAAATTTAATAGCCTAATGATAATCAGAAATATATTTTAATAAAAGGGGAACTAATATGCCTCTAAAATTTTATTGCTGGAACAAGCTAATTTTCAAATTAAAAAAATGAACAATTTATGTAACCAATCAAATTTTATAATTCAGGTAATAATAATATTGAGATTATTAGAATAGAATAGAAAAAAGTATTAAAAACTTGTAAAAAGTTTATAGCATCAGAAATAATTTATATTAAACAATAAATATATTATATCTTTCTTTAAAAATTGAATAAAAACATGTTCAGTTTTCAGAAATATTTCTTACACATAAATGTAAAAGTGATTACTGTATATATTTTACATTATATTCCTTATTGATACTGCTTATATCTTTCAAACTAGCAAATAGTTTTAAATTTATTAGCTGATAAGCACAACAGAAATGTTAATAAATGGACAAAATAGTTAATTATATATTGTTAACAGATGGAAAATATGATGATTTAATATATTGTCTAACAGTTATATTTTATATATTGTTAACAGTTAAACTTACTGCATGTGCCAAGTTGACATGTTTGTGTTTATATGTAAGACATTTATTAACTTTAAGCTTAATCTTAAATATGTAACACACCAGAATTGCCCTTATTCTATTCTACGAACAACAAATACTGTTATAATTACATGTTTGACAATGGGTGTAAAAGTCTGCTATTTTAATAAGTTTGAAAAGGATATAACTTAAAAATTAAATAGGTATTGATTGGTGCAGAAACTAATACAACCTATTGGAATCAATCACAACTGGCTCTTTTGCAGCTTCTTCTAATTCCTTTTGTAATTTTGCTTGCTTTTTCCTGTAATAAAATCGGAAATACCATTTAAAGGTCAATAAAATGATAATAGATTAAAAATTAAAATAAAAACAACTATATAATAAAGCTCAATCTAGAATGAAATCTAAAAACATATATACAAGTGTTAGTATTCTATAATTCAATTTTGAACAACTGTATCTAAGTCGATGACAATATAGTAATGGGTCCACTATTTATTTTTATACAATAACTCAAAAATTATAGTTTCAGAATATATAGTGATGGAACCAGACATTAGAAAACTGGTTTAATTTATCATAATGCTTTATAAAAATGTAAAATTCTTTTACATATCCATTAGTTAATGTGACTTAAAATAAACATCTTATTAAGAATGTGCATGGCTTTGATAATGTGCCTGGAAAAGCTCATCATATGAGACCCACATGGAAAAAAATGTTAATCCATACTTTTTGCTAATTTTAGAATTAATGCATTATGAAAGATTATTGCAAATTCCCCCAATAAAACTGAATTCGGCACAATGGATGGTGATTTCTACAGAAGAGAGCATTGTACTTCAGCAAAATTTTTGGGCTATTGTATCAGATCTACTCTCTTGCCATGAGGCTAGTGTCTTTTTTTGTTCACTGCTGTCAATTTGTTTATTGTTTGAGCTAGCAAAAGTTTTACTTCAACATTCTTTTACTAAAACAAGACAAAAATTATGTAGCTAAGCTATGTACACAATAATACAACAAACCAGAAATGAAACTTAGCCCAATTAGCGATTTCTTTAAAAATTATGTTATCATGTTCCTCCTTTTGAAAATCAAAATTATTCTAAACAATATTGTCTTAATATTTAAGAGGAGTAAATTATAGAATAGATGTCTTATGAATCATTAATAAATTCAGTTGATACTCTTATTAACTTTCATGTTTCAATGAAAAACCAAATCGAGTGTTTGAAAATATTGCCTAATAGGATAAGTAACAATAAGCTAGTATTGACTTTCTAACCCGAAATTTTTTTTATCAGTCTCCAGGCAATTGTTTATGCCTATTTCTTCAATAAAATCACCATCCTTATGAAATTTTTTCAAAACTGCTAAGATAGAAGAAGACAAAATTGTCACTTTTTAAAACCTAAATATTTATAAAATAAAAAAAGCTTGACAGATTTTATGACTTTGCATCACAGTGAAACCTTCAGGGAAGACCACCTCTGTGTAGCAACCTCCTCTATTTACAGCCACTTTTGGGAAACACTGAATTTTTTTTCCATAGATTTTATGTTAAAGAGAACCTTTGGGAGAGTCCATCAAAAATTCTCCCATAGATCAAGCAAACGTCCACACCAAATGCGGAAAAGGTCAAATGAGGAAATACGAAAAAATATTGAAAAAAAATATTAACATATTAAGAAGTAGATTTAAATGTCTTAAATTATTAATGAGTGGCTCTTATTTAGAGAATTCTTACTGGCGATCTCTAAAAGAGATTGGAAAACCTCTTGTTGCAGTCAGAGTGCACTAAAGACGATGCTATCAAAGATTTAATTTCAAAGATTTAATTTCAAAGTTGAAAGTTAAATTAGAAAAAAACTTAATTTTAGGATAAATTAAGCATCTCAAACAAATAAACATCTTCTGATTTTTTAAATCAAACTACTTTTTATAATACACAATTAAATACAAATTTAAACAAAAGCATAATTGTTCATTCATTTAAAATAGCTCTATTAATCATAATTGGTACATTTCCTTTTATTATTTTGTTTTTATTATTATATCAGTAGGGGTAATTTTTATCGACGCAAAATTTTATTCCTTGACGCCAAAACAAGTGATTTATCCACAGCAAGGAAATGACAAAGTGTAAAATTAAAATCATCAGCCAAAAATCATTTACCTTTGATAACATTTTTAAATCAATGAAGATAACCCCTAAGAATGACCAAACTCCATTAATGACCATTTTACAATGGAACAGAGAGTGGTCACTCTCGAGAGCTTTCACTGTATATATGATATTAACAGATATAGTCCTAAAAATAAATAATCATAACAATAATTAGAATCTTCTCAATTTTGTAACGAACGGGCAATTTTGTTTCCTCAAGCTTTCTAGTGTTAATGCTTGATTCATGTGTTGTTTAATTTATGTGATATTACTTTTCACAAAAAGTGAATTTTTTTTGTAGGACCTAATTAGTATCCAATTACAAAGATTATTATATCTTTGTACGATTTTTCATTTATTCAAGCATATAATACAATAATAAACTAGTTTAATATGTGACGTTATTCATAAAATGAGTTTTGCGGCAAACAATTATATTTTTATTTAATTATCAATAAATAACATAACAACTTATATTTTTATTTTTCATTTACAATTAAGCTCTTTAATTTAAAAATGTTTCATGTTTATATTTTAAGATTCTCTATTTGTTTCTATTAAATTATACTTCAGGTGGTAAACTTTATTTCCTGTGTTATGAAATTTGAAAGCATCTGGAGTAGAAATTCTCAGTTTAATAGATATAATCAGTGCATAGAGGGTAAATTAGTACCGGTAAGAAAAATATATTTTCTCGATGGACCACTAAAAAAGAAAATAATAAAAACAGAACTGATTTTATTACAAAAAGTAGGATTCAAACAAAGGTACTTTGTAACGTATTTGACAAGTAGATTGAGGCATTTACATATTTGTAAACAAACTTTCCTATGCACTTTGTCAAATGATGTTGCTAGCAATAACATAAAATGGGCCTGAAAATTGTTTAAAAGCTTCTGTGCGTTGACCAGGAAGCTTTTCCATTCAGACTAATGTGCAATTGTTCTACTTCATCATTAATGTCAGTTAATTTATCTGCCACTGACGAGAAATATGTCTAGACACTATTTTCAAGGTCAAAATTATTAGACCAATAAACTTGAAAACCATACTTAGATTCATCTGACATTACTGGAAAATGGAAGAATCAACAGCCACAACAAACGTCATTTGATTGAAAGCCAAGACATTACACCAAAACAACTACGTTCATCTTGCAAAACTTATGCTATTGTTTTCGAGAGAAGGATGAGAAATTTTGTTTACAGATCTAATTGCACTTGATTTTCACAACAATTAGTGGAAAAATAAACGTTCTTTTATTTTTCTAGAAATTTCACTCTGCCAATTACTCTTTATTTTTGTCAATGAGAGAAAAAAACAATGATTTAAATTCAAGATGTGATATCTAAAAAATCCAAGAATCTGCTCTAATTTTATATTAATTCTCTCAAATTAAAAATAAAAAAGATCTAGGAGTTAAAACTAATGAAAACAAGATACTAATAATCTGTCTCCAATGTTTAAAAAATTGTTATTAATAGGTTTTATTGGGAATTAGTTTTCTAGTAATGAGGACTTCATAACTTCACATTGCTTTATGATCATCTTGTATTTTTTTAAGTTCAATACAAAGGCCAAATTATTTAGATTCTTGAAATAAATATGCTGCATATTTTAAATGAATGGGAATTTTGCAGCTTCATTGTAAATAAATTAATATAAAAACTTATTATATTGAATCAGACATGCATAAAATACAGAAATGTAAGAATTCTGTCTATAGAGTCATTCACTTTAACAGAATTTTTTTAGCAGTAGTTATTAAAGAAATCAATTTAAATTAATTTCTTTCCAAATAAAAAGTTTAAAAAAAAACGTAAGTCAATATTAAAAAAAAACAGCTAAATTTCAGGACAATTTATTAATATGCCTAATTATCAATTTAAAATTTTATAAAATTTAAAAAAAAAAGCACTAACTATTGACATTTGAGCAAATTTTGTTGAAGATTAAGATTACTTTTAGAGCAATTTGTTGGAGTAGAAATTGCTCTAAAATTCAACAAATTATTTTTAGTAAATTTTTACACTGAGATTTTGAGTTCAAGTTTGTTTTATAAAAACATATATTTTTAAATATGGATAAGTTTGTTTAATCTAGAACAAAAAGTAAAATAAATATTTGTTTTCTAATTTTTAATAACAGAATTAATAACAGAAGCTGAACCAGTTAGCATTTAAAATTGCAAAAAAATTAATTTAAAAATAAGAACATTTTACAAAAAATACTGCTTATAATTTAGTTTAACAAAATAACTTCACAAATAAAAAACTGATATACATCACAATTGTTTTGATGCTCTAGAGAAACAATTTATGTAAATATAATATAGATAAAAAAAGTGAAGAGATAATTAAAATCAATTCAACTAAAGGAAAAATCTAACTGATACAAGGTTTAAACTAAATGACAAATGAAATTTAAAAAAAGCACGACTGAAAAAAAATGCACTTTTCTGTTAGTCCTCTTGTCTAAAAATAGTTAGCCAAATTCCAGTTAATCTTTTCAAACCAGCACCAAATAAATTTTAATATTAGATATCTTCTAACAGAAATTTTTAATGCAAAAATCCTAATGTGATAGATTTGTTTAGCACAATCTCAATATTTTCAATTGAACAAATATGGTTTAAACCTCTATTAAAAATAAAAAATTTAAGAGACAAGATAACCATTATAATTGTATGAAACTCCTGAGGTTAAACCTGACTGTCAAAGATAAGGTAACTCAAAATGAATAATGGCCATTTCAATACATTTTGGAATTAAGATGAAATAGGTGATAATTTTAAGCGACAGAATTTTAATCTAGAAAATCAGAATAAAGTAGGGTACTAAATAATACACAAAAAAAGTGCTCACAAAGTGTCTTTATTGAGAAATTAATTAGTTACAGTAACATTTTATAATCTTTTAAATAACAATAGTCTGGCAAAAATGGCATAATAAACCATACATACTACATATTTATAGCTATAATGAAAAGAGCTTTTTTGGCAAGATTATTGTTATTTGTATTTTTCTATTAATGTCAAGGTATATTTTTCAATTAATTTTGAAATAGCTGAAAAGAATAGTTTATCAAAGATTAATTTTAGACATAATTTGAAAATGCTTTTATGAGGGTGACTCAAATAATATAAAAAGACTTTGGGAAAAATCTTTAGAGAAATTTTAGTATGTACAGAGAAAATTTTAATAAAACAATTTCTTATGCAACTTCCCTTTAAGATCCATTAGTTCCCTTAAGATAAGCTAAATGTGTATGAGGCAAGTTACATACATATTATCACTAAATTCAAATAGGTTTTAAAATTTTAATTCACTATGATACAGAAAAAAATGGTTTCTTGGGGTGTATTAAATCTGTCAAAAAAATGTGTGCACATTTATTCTTCTGAAAAAAAGTCAACTGGAATGAAATACTGAACAATATGAATAGCCCAGTGCAGAATGAAGAATTATTTAAATATTGGATTAGAAGTTTGCTAAAGAGTTTCTAGAATTCATTCAATTTTAAGAAAAATCTATTGTTACTAGGTAACATTCATTTTCTGAGGATTGAGCAACAGTTTTCGTAAGACTAAAATGTGAAGTTTAAAAAAAAAAATTTAAAAATAAGTATTAATTGTATTTAAAAAAAAAAAAAACTAAGGTGGGTCTTAAAATCAGATGTGGTAAGGGGACTGGAAAGTTATTTAAAAAGTTTAGCACAGTTTCAGTAACGTGGGAAGGGTGTCCATTAACATACAGTGTAACATCCCTTTTCCGGAAGGGTCGATTTCCCGGACACTTTTTAACAATCCAAATAAACAAAAATTTCTTCATCTTCCCCTCTCCTTAAAAAAAAAAAAAACGAAGTCTTTTGACAGGTTTTTCCCCTTTTCAGCTTCTAGAGATCTATGCGTTAAACCCATAAATCAACAGAAAAGAGAACAGAAGATCTACTAAGACCATGATGGTCCTCCTCAGGAATGCAGGAGGGGGGGGGGGGAGATTTGTTTTCAAAAGAGCACAACTGAGTTCCCTTCCTCCCCCTTCTTTCTTATGCAGCTGGCTAGTAAAAGAGGCATTTCCTGGAACCTTTTTATTTAAGTGTCAGGGGAAGAAAAAATATTGTGAAAAAGGGTAATTACAGCAAATGTTTAAGTGGAGGGGGAATCCCCTTTAGTCACACAAGAAAAAAATTAAGAGAACCCAATCAGCATGCCACGCCTTTATGCTTGATTGATAGCCAATGATGGGAGAGAAAATAAGAATTTGTTGCTACCCCGCCCTCAACTTGAATGACAAGTAAAGAGGAAATGAATTTTTCTTCTCCATCTACCCACCTTAATGAATGACGGGAATTTCCCCTTCTTGCTTGAATCGTTCTAGTTCAAAATGGCGGAGAGAGCAATTAATATTTTCATAACTGTGAATTTTTTTTCGTTTTCTATATTTATTTTTAAAATAGCAATAATTATTTTTTTTTCTAATATTTTGTTTATAATTGATTAGATATCATTCTAATACTAAAACATTATTGCCCGAAAAATAATGTTTATTTATTTTCTGCTGCTTAGATTCAGCTTTGTTTAACTTGGACGTCAATTATACGGAAAAATCAAATATACGGACTTCGGGAAGTCCCGCCGATTCCGGATACGCGACTTTCCACTGTATATACTTTTTGTGCTTTCATTAATAGAAAAATTTCAGAAAATTGCAAAAAAAAGTAGGAGATAATGTGATGAATGAGGAAAATATTGCAAAATATTATTCTTAAGAACAGTAACAGGGTGATAATTGTTTATTTAAAGTAATATCCTTGAGATTTTCAGAGAACAAAATTTACAAGATAAACCGATTTTCATGATCAGTTTTTTTTTTTGGACAAATTTCACAACAATTTTAAATATGTTCTGTCATAATTAGTTTAAAAGAAATAGATGTGATCATTAGTTTAAAAGAAATAAATGTGATTATTAGTTTAAAAGAAATAAATGTGATTATTAGTTTAAAAGAAGCATATGTTATTATTAGTTTAAAGGAAAACCTTTTTCATTTCTTAAAAGTAATATTATCATTCTATTATAATATTATGTCTAAAAAATTATCCAAGATTTCTACATCATTTTCCGCCTCTTCAATTTTACATAATCCAATGTTCAATTAAGTAGAAAATGGAATGAAAGATAAAAATAAAACTTATAAGTCTATATTAAGAGATGCATATATTTAAATAAAGACATGTTAAAAGCACAAGATAAAGATATATTAAATTTTGCAAAACAAGTTCAGAGATCATTACATCTCTATTATACTAAACATTTGAATGCAACAGTTTGACTTATATTACTTTGTATTAAACAACATGTTGATTTGAAGCAAAGCACGGTTACTCACAAATAATCATGATTCTGGCATAATGGGAAAACATAATTGTGATAGACTAAGACTATAAATAAGACTGCTTATGTAGTTTAAATGTAAGCTATATCTAAACTTAGTCTCATTTTTTAATCTCATTTACAAAGTCTTTCTAAAGGTTCTGATCTTTGCATTCATCACCAGCATATATATTCTTTTAAAAAAATTTACAGGAATGGTCAAAATCAACACTGTGATAGTAAAATTATTTGTGAAGGTATACTTTATATTTTCATAAAATGTAATGTAACATTTTCGAAATACATACAATATTAAAAATATATATAAAAAAACTCAACTATATAACCTTTTTAATAGTTAAGTTCTTAAGTAAGCTAAAAAATAATTATCAATAAAACCCTAGTAACAAATACAATTTATTAAAATTTGTCACTAAAATAATTAATAATACACATCAAGGAATTAAAGTCAAATTAAAATTATAGCTGATTCTTGCAATAGAATGGATTCACATGCAGAAATAAATACATAAAAAGTCAAATGGAATATTTCATTCTTAAAAATTGTTGTACTGAATTAACGTCTGAAATCCTAACTTCTAACTTTTCCAAACCTTTGAAAAGACTCTGTCTCAGCATTCAGTTTGTCAGCATCTAACGCCTTCAGTTGAATGAAGCGAGCAATCAGTTCCTGATTTTCCTTCTCCAACTTAGTCTTTTTTTCTTCTACAGTTGTGTATGTTATAAGTAGAGCATCATATTCATCTTTCACAAACTAAATTAAAGGAGAAAAAGTTCATTGTAATACTAAATTTTCCATGCCTCTTTCAAAAAGTAATATTACATGTAAATAAAATATTGAACTTAAACTAAATCAAACTTAACGGACTTAAATTATATAACACTATATATTAAAAGGATCTTAGAAATTCTCCAATGTAAATTACAGTAAAATTTTAAAAATAAATAAATAAAAGTAAGAAAATAACTATTTAAAGTGTGGTGATTAATTTTAAAAAAAAATAGGGAATTAAAAAAGGGGAAACATAAATTGATATTTTTACAATTTCATGTTTGTCAGGACTCTAGATTCCACTCCCACACATCTGAACGACCCCTGACCTGAGGGTCAGTGGGCAAAGAACATGGGATGCATTGTTGCCCTATAGTGGGGGAGGAAAGGAGTTAAAAAGAGAAGGACTCGCTTGTGAGAAAGGATATTATGGACATGATGCTGATAGAGTATAGATGAGGGAGAAGGGAGCAACATAGCTGCAGAAGTAGAACACTGGACTTTTTTTTTATTTATAAATATGTATAATTACAAATAATATATGTAATAATAACGAGAACCTAAAATAAATACAGATATATGATATAAGTCCTACCATCTTTCCGAATATATCAAAACAAACCAAGAAAGGAAAAACTATTTCACAATGTTTGTCATTGTTACTTGTTAGAAATTTGTTTTGTGAAATTATTTGAAATTTATGGGTATATCCTGCCTTAACTAATTTTATTTTTCAAGTTTACTAAGGCATACATGGCAGCTTGTGAAATACTTTTTTTTAAAGCTTTTTCAAGAAAATTGTTAAAAGTTTTAAGGTCTGGAGGCTTGGTAATATGTATGGTAGCCAATTTGAAGTTTGTATAAAAATTAAAAATTATTTCTTAACCATGCTTGTGCTGCTTTTGCTTCATGTAAAAGAACTGCAGTTCAATTTTGAACTTCAAGGAAAAATTCTGACTTTTACTTTCATAAGCTTTTTAAAATCAGTGTTTGTGTTTAGAATCAGTTCATGTTTTTTGCATAAATTTGAAATCCCAAGAAACAAATCTAAAATTTTGTTTTGATTTATAAATAGTTATCCAAACTAAAAAAAATACAGTGTTTTTATAAAGTTATATACATATATATATTTAAATTAACTGAGGAACATGATTGAGCTCATGTTTTGTAATGTTGTACTTTATAGCTATTATTATACTGAGAAGATAGAATCAGGTCAATATGTTTTTCTTTTGATTTCATTCATTAAATGACAGGCCTTGAATCTTTAATTAAAGCAATTTTGCTGACACTAATCTTTCCGCCGAGAAAGTTTCTATTTTGATGTTGAGCTAAAAATGTCAAAAAAAGCATATGAATTTAATGTTTTTGTAAATACTCCATGTATATCCAAATGAAGATAGAGTATACTTTGTTCTACATATGAATAAAGCAAAAATAATGGCACAACATAATAGTATTTTTTGATCAAAAATTTTTATTCTCTAAAGTTCTTATTAATAGAGCCCTTGCTTGTTTAAAGGATATAACAAAAATTTAATTTCAGCAGTGTTGAAATTACAAACTATTACATCTTCCCCACACTTGTTAATAACAATTCATTTTCATATTTAATGATAAAATTTATTGTAAGATTCATGGCTTAGCTATAAATAATTCACTCACTCTCTTCATAAGTGTCCTGCATACTGCCATGGAAGAAAATCAGTGTAAGCCACAAAAATTCAAAATAGAGATTTTTATATATTTGTATCATAAGCTACAAATTACATAAGATTTTTCCAAAATTAAATTTTGTTTTATCAGTATTTTAAAATTCTATTTTAGTGTTGATAGCATTAGCAATTGAAACAAAACAGTTGCCAAAGCCACTTTTCTAAAAATCTACTGTGAGACACTTAAGCTGTTTTTCCATTTGTACGGCAGTATATGCACTACTTTGAAGTGAAACTCTTCGATTTATTAAAGTTTAGATGACATTTGATAACTGTTTCATGCAAATGGACGATGTTGACATTATGTTTTTAATAATATGAATTGTATATATCCTTGCAATCAATCCATGTTTGAACAAAAAAATAATATGGATTAATTTTTCTTAAAACAGCTCTTAATACTTTGAATTGAGATGAGTTTCTTTCCTATTCAACAGATAGATACTGTTTGGATTCTTATATACCATTACAAAAAAAATTTGTTCTAATAGTAGTCTCTTCAATGTAGGCTTTTCTTACCTTAAAGTTATCACTATTGCCTATGGGTTTCATTCCAAAATTGTTGATTTCATTAATAGAAAATTAATCAAACAATCAACAACAAAAAAGAAACACTCTATTTCCAATTTTAAAAAATTCATTGTTTCATAAATTCATTAAAATTCATAATCTCAGAATCAGTCTCTCAATTGCTAAGATTTTGAATAAATTCGAGTTTGACTAAATTTCACAAATTTGAGTTTAACTAAATTTCACAAATTTTAGTTTAACTAAATTTCACCAAACTAAAGACCATACAGCTAATTTATCACATTTTTTATCAGAGTGATCTTACCTATATTGGACAAACTAAGTGTATCCTTAAACAGGATCAAGAAAGATGTATTAAAATCAAAATATTAAATGACAATCCATCATCCTATATAGTTGGAATTCAAAATATGGGTTTAGTTTTCTACTGCTAAAATCATTCAACATTGCGTTTTAGCTGCTAACCATATCTGGGAATTATTCATATTTTAAAAAATTCTTATCATTTAGTTAATGATCTTTCAGCTAACCCATTATTTCCTAATGACTGGAAATACATTTTAATTTAATATCTACATCTTGCACACCTAGATTCTCATCCCCCCACACACCTGCATCTTATACCCCTTCTTTCACTGTTGTTCCTCTTCCCTTATTAAGTAAACAAGTTTCTTCTTAATTGCAAGGTGTTTGTTTCATGTTTTTCTGTCTGTCATTTTGTTTAGGTTTATTCACTCTATGTATACTTAAATATTCATCTTAATTTAAAAATCAGAATATACTAAAAATAAATATAACATTAAATGCAAAATATATCCTAAGTACAACATAGATCACACATTAAATATTTAAAATTTACTTGTAAATTATGGTCAGTTTCCTTTAACTTTTGCTGAACTTGCTGCAATAGCTGCTCCGTTGTTCTTAATTGAGTTTCCAATTCTTGAATTCTAAAATGAAAAGAAATAAGTATAATCTGACTGTTTTTACAATAAAAGATAAATAAATGTAAAACAAGTAATAAATATAATACCTTTTTAATGGTTTTTATTCAACTGTTTAAATTATATATATATATGCATATTTAGAACACATTTGTTGAGTGTGAAACCAATACCTGCATTAGTATAGTAAAATTCAATGTGGCGTATTCGACGGTGTAGCATATCCAATAAAAATATTTTAGTCAATTTTTGCAGGCACAGCGTACATACCTACGTGGCGCATCTCCCCGAAATTACAGTAATCGATGCAGAGAGTTTATCATAATATTTCAAGTCAAAAACCTATAACTTACCTTTTATAAGCTTATCTGCAATTATAAGTTAAGATATTAGATAGATAAGAGCATTTTAGATTTTCATTAAACCGCCAAATACAATAAAAGTGATATCTTTATTAAGCTTAATAAATAATTACACACATTGAAATTTATCAATAAATATATTAAACATTGATTTCTTAAGCATTTATTACTACAGCTCCATTATTGTACTGGATCCCATAAAAACAATTAAGTAAAACCAGCAAAATTTCTATATAATAAGCATTTTTTTAAATGAATGTTAAGAAATGAGATAAAATGAACCAATATTTTTTAGGTTTCAAATATTTATCTTAATTATGAAATATCTACCAGATTTATGTGAAAGATACTCCTTTTGTTTTCATTAAAACAAGATATTACAGAGAAATAAATGGTGCTCAAATAATTCACATTCAGTACCATTAAATAAATATATCATTTTGATTTTATACCGTGTGACATTTACCTAAATAATTTGGCTTTTTCTAAAAAAATGAAAGCAGTGCAGGTTTTCCTATCTGCTAAAACTGCTGCCATTAAAAAATATTTGAAAAGTTAAATTGCTTTTAACTAACAGATATCTTCTTCCATTTTATTAAAACTCTATTAATGAATAAACATGAATTATAATAAAAAACATTATGTAGCAATGTGCAGACACATTTATTAAAATAAAGTTCATACAAATCTTGCATTCTACTTTCACTCTGAGCCTAGTCCATGCATGTTACACTAATTAGACTCTCAACCACATTTTTTTTAGAAGTTCAAATTTCGGAAATAGATGAATTAAAAATCTCTTTGTGAATTGCTTTATTAGACTTTTATAGTTCCTTTCCCAGGACTGTTTTAAATGTTGTGTCAAAATTGCAATCAAATAAAGCATTATGAAATTATTATAAAACTACAAACAGGGTTATTCAAAAAGTTGATTGTTGAGTATACAAATACAACATTAAAGTTAAAGTGATTCAGAGAGTCTTTAATATTTAGAGAAAATCCAAAAATTAAGTGCTTTTAATAACATAAATGATTATTATATTTCACTTACTCTAGGGTTTTGGCAGCTATTTCTTTCTCTTTCTCATCATTAGAACTTCGTAAAACAATGACTTGCTGAGCATACTAAAAAAAAATTTAAATAAACTTTACATTAGTTTTAAATTTTTTTCAGAGACCACTCAAGTATATATAGTACACTGCAATGTTGAAGAAACTTGAAGAAAAAATGAAACTATTTGAATTATTGTTGAAGAAAAAATGAAACTATTGGAATTTTCCAATAAAAATGCATAATATATAGTGAGCATAATAAGAAAAAAATATCACCCAGAATATCTTTTGTTCGAACAATTGGATTTTTTGAACTCTTGACTACTTTCATGACCAAACTATTGAAACATTATTTTCCAGATTGAGAGTATCTTCAATATTTTAACATTTAAGAATCAAAATCCATAAAAAAAGATATGTTTAGCCAGAGAAAGCATCTTTTTGTGCCTGAATCTATAACTTAATTAATAGTTAGCACTTAGTGTGTGAAAATATATTCATTAGAATAAAAATTATTACGGGTATTATCATTATTATTTTTTTGCTTCACTTCACATTATTTAAGGTTACAATCAACAGTTATACAGAAATTTAGAAATAAAACTTTTTAAAGCTTTGTGGCAAAGAAACTATAGTTCAATTTTGTCAAGTTTAAAATTATATAATTCAAAATGATGAATGAATTTATATATCTTACATGCATTAATTATTATTAAATTATAATGCATAAAAATTTCATACAAAAAATTAATTTTACATGGAGTCATCTTAAAATAGAGGTGTTTTATAATTAAGTTCAAAACTTTATTGATTTATTTAAATAGTTCATGAGATAAACAAATACACTTTAACAAGGGCATCAAACTTATGACTGCCCCCTTGACTAAACTATTAGGACCTTTTTGTCCAGATTGAGGGCAAAGAAACCAGAATTTCTCAAGAAAAAGGTATGCTATTCAGAGAAAGAACGTTTTTTGCCAATCACATCTTGTAGCTTGAAATGTCTGCCTGAATTAATTAACCAGTTTAATGAAGGTATTCTTCTAGAACCATTAAGATTGCATTTAGTAAATAAAAACCTGATAGTTACATCGAAAGTTATTAAGAGTGTCTCTTTTTCGTGCGAAATACACACTAGTTAATTAGTCTAAAAAAGTCATTTTTGGATTACTTTTTTTGTTTATTTATCTTATTTATTATTTTTATGTATCTTATTTATTATTTTATTATATTTTATTTATTATTCTCTCGGGGGAGCCTTTTACCCATAGAGAGCGCGTCCCCAGGTGGCGGATAGGGGAATGCCTCCACTGGTTCTCCAGTGGGTGGTAGAAGGGAAATGCAATACCTTCCGCTGACCAACAGGTAGAAGTCCAACCTTTCGAGGCTCTGGTAACCCTCCTTTTCCATGGACAGTGCAATTTTGATCTCTAGTCATCAAGCTACTGCGTCCGGGGCAGCCAACGCGATACAACCTGCAGTCCGGGGTTGCTTTGAGAAATATGCTACGTGGACAGTGAACTTTCTTCAACTAAAAACAGATGTATTGGAGCTTGCGGATGCAGTTTTGAAGGCTAATGAGGCCATTTAATTGTCCATGGACACGGTAAAAAAAATTTTTTATTAATTTACCTTTTTAAATCTAAACAAATTGTAAAGTTTGAGCTTTTCTGAAAGTTTTAAGTTTAATAATTGTTGCATGCAATAGTAATCTAGGATTTGCATGGCAGCAGTATATGCTTCAGACACATAGTTTGAAAGAGACACTAATAAAGAAGATTTTAAAGAATATGAGAACAAAAAAAAGGAATCAAAATTTTTAAAAATATTAAAAGAATTGCTTTTTTAACTTCCTTTTTTTCTATTTTTTCCTTACTCTGTACTAAATACATAAATAATCAAAGTATATCCTAGAAGGCACTATAGCATTTGGAGAAAAAAAGAAAGGGAAAAAAATTACAACAAAGTTAACAAAATCTACAGCACATTTATTCAGAGTTTACTTTAGAGCCTATTTCTACATTTTATTTAATTATGGATGTGAATAAAAAACAGAAGAATTATAGAAAATTAAAAAAAAAAATTTTTTCTTAATATGATTCATAGATTATGAATATTGTGTGTGCACATATAGAATTTACAACAGTATAATGACAGAAAGTTGAGGCTAATGCCTGTCAAAAACCAAATCTACAAAATCCATTTAAACCAACTTAATGTAACCTAAGCCTCAAAGCAAAACAAATATATTGGTAATAACCAATAAACAAAGTAAAAGGTCAAATTATAATAATTGCAAATACTTGTAAAGAATTATAATAAAATACAAACACTGGTAAAAATTTACATCAATTTCTCAGATATGTAACCTGACATAAGACCAAAAACTTAAAAAATACTTTACAATATCAGCCCATCAGTATACTCCCACAAATCTAAAATTGCATAGAATGCTTACAATACAAATTAACTTCTCAAATAATAATAATAATAATGATAGCCCAACAGATTTCTAATACTCCCATACATCTAAAATCAAAATCTATGAATGGTTTTCACATATTTTGATAACAAAAAAAATAAAAAACCTGTTTGACTTACTTAGGTCCATCAACTGCACCAAAAGTACAGCTCAATTAAACATAACAAAGTTAGATGAATACTATCGATATAAATAAATTCCACAATTAGTTATTTAATAAAGCTCATTTAGCATCTTTGCTCAATGATAACAGAGAATATGTAAAGCATAAACACTTACCTCTGCTTTTTGCTTGAGTAGTTCTGTGAGCTCATCTTGTAAGAGGAGAAAGTTTTTTCCAGAATAGGTCCTTTCAACCGGTCTTGGCACACTAAAATAAAATGAAAAAAAAAAAAAGAAGTTAAATGCACTAAATATGAGTACAGTTAAAATAAATTAATAGTTAATTAAAGCATTTTAAACAAAAAATTTAGTTTTATAACTTTAGCATTCTTGGCAACAGATTTAAAAAAATATATGCAATAATGTTTCGTGATGGTCAAATAAAATGAAGTGTCCTAGAATAGCAAATACCAGGTATCTTGTAAAGATACAAATTTCTAACTTATTACACCAACTTTCGGCAAGGAATCTGTAGTAGAATAATTTTCTTTCCAATAGATAGATCTAGTAGATTAAATTCAATGGCTGTATACAGAAGGACATACAGTGGAAAGTCGCGTATCCGGAATCGGCGGGACTTTCCGAAGTCCGGATAATCGATTTTTCCGTATAATAGACCCCCAAGGTAAACAGAGATTAAAATGATCTAAATCTAAAAAGCAGAAATTAAATAACATTATTTTTCGGGCAATAATGTTTTAGTATTAGAATGATATCTAATCAATCAAAAACAAAATATTTAAAAAAAAATAATTATTGCTATTATAAAAATAAATATAGGAAACTAAAAAAATTTACAGTTATGAAAATATTAATTGCTCTCTCCGCCATTTTGAACTAGAACGTTTCAAGCAAGAAGGGGAAATTCCCGTCATTCATTCATTAAGGTGGGTAGGTGAAGAAGCAAAATTCATTTCCTTCTTACTTGTCATTCAAGTTGAAGGGGGGGAAGTGACAAGTTCTTATTTTCTCTCCTGTCATTGGCTATCAATCAAGCATAAAGGCGTGGCATGCTGATTGGGTTCTCTTTATTTTTTCTTGTGTGACTAAAGGGGATTCCCCCTCCACTTTAACGTTTGCTGTGTTTACCCTNAAAAAAAAGAAGAAGTTAAATGCACTAAATATGAGTACAGTTGAAATAAATTAATAGTTAATTAAAGCATTTTAAACAAAAAATTTAGTTTTATAACTTTAGCATTCTTGGCAACAGATTTAAAAATATATATGCAATAATGTTTTGTGATGGTCAAATAAAATGAAGTGTCCTAGAATAACAAATACCAGGTATCTTGTAAAGATACAAATTTCTAACTTATTACACCAACTTTCGGCAAGGAATCTGTAGTAGAATAATTTTCTTTCCAATAGATAGATCTAGTAGATTAAATTCAATAGCTGTATACAGAAGGACATATTTTGTAACTGTATAAACTGAAGCTTGACAATCAATGAGGAGGACAAATTTCTTTTCAGGCCTCTCCAAAATACAGTATATGGGATGAATTACTAATCTACTGACATTAATTTTTGAGAATTATTCCATATTTTGAAAAATTCTAATAATTTAGTTCTCTCTCTAATCTCTATCCTAATTAAATTTCTTCGTCTTACACCCTGGGATTTTCACCCAAACCTCCTGTTTATCTCATTACCTTGCCCAAGTTTGTTCCTCTTCCCCTACAGTTTAAACCACTTCGCACATGATGTCTAATACTTTTTCTACTGTTATTTTGTGTTTCGATACAAAGGAAGGTTCTTGTTAATAGAACTGAAACTATAGTATGTCCATTTTGTGCTTTATCCAGGTTGCTTTGCTTTACCGATTAAATTTGAATTGTAGAATCAAAAAATTTTCATTAAATAGTTTGCTCATCAAAACTTTTAAAATCAAGCCCTAAAATCAAGATTACATTTATGTTTTGGAAAACGTAATAATCAATGAGCTTTCAACTAGTTACAACCGTCCAATCATTCTTAGAAAAGCAGTACCAAGGCATTAATCAATTTCTCCATTACAGATTTTTAAAACAATATCATCAAATCTTTTTTTTTCCCTTTATATTTTCTATTTTTGTTAAAATACTTAAATAAAATTTGAACGCAACAAAAAGAAAGAAAACTATTCAAGTCTTTCATCCTACTCTGCATAGTATGCTTCACTTTAAATTATAGGTTAAAGGAATGGAATGGAATGCTTACATAAAATGATAATGTTATCGTATTACACAGAAAAATAACAAACTCTGAATGTCTCAGAGTGAGGAAAAAAGCTGAAAAATTGGAGAAATTGGCAAGAAGGAAACAGAAAGAAAACTTGAATGGTCTTAACTCCTACTCTATAACTAGAATCCTGGCTATTTAAGATTCATTCTCCACATTACTGTTTAAACTTTCTGTAATGTATCAGTTATTGTACAGAAAGAAGTTTAATTAAAAGAAAATTTAAATTGGAACAAATCAAAATGTAATATGCAAACTTAAAATTTTCTCCTGTTTTGCTTTTTTTCTTCTGGCTATTTTTTTCTCACTTTTTAAGGAGAGGGCAAATTTTTTCCATTCACTTGCAATCTTACATTGATACAACTGCCCTTTAGGCAAAGATTGAACTTGTTCTTATTGCTTATACAGTGATGACATTTTTAGTGCTAATTGCTTGTGTATTGATAAAAACGTAAGTTATAATTATATATTTATATTTGAGCTGAATTAAATACTGGTTAATTAAACTCAGAGTGATTGCTCAGTACTTTACAGTAACTAATGAAGAGCAAAATATTGAGCATATTTACTACTAAAAAACAATTTTTATAGCGAAAGAATCTACTCTAAAATTAGCTGTGAGAAAGTTTATGATTTTCAAAATCTCCAGTTATTTACCTTTTTTGAAAAAGAAAAGATTTAAAAAGATTTTCTAATAAGGTTTGCTAAAAGTTCTCACAACAAGAATTCCAGAAA
Organism: Parasteatoda tepidariorum; assembly: GCF_043381705.1. Lineage (NCBI taxonomy): Eukaryota > Metazoa > Arthropoda > Arachnida > Araneae > Theridiidae > Parasteatoda > Parasteatoda tepidariorum. The sequence goes on from NC_092215.1 coordinate 41,525,200, forward strand.
GTCAAGCTTTATTTAATATAAATTTTTCAAATGTAACTAATCTTCTGAAAAGAAAAAAAAAATTGTTTTTTTTTTAGGAGCTTCAGAAAATTTTGGAAAATTGAGTTGAGTCCGGTCAGTGGAACTCCAGATGGTTGGGCTTTTACTATAATTAAAATTTCGAATGATGTTTATTATAAATTTAGCATAAATGAGAAAACAAATTCGAAAAAAAAAAATCATGATCAATAAATTTTAAAAAAAAATAAAAAATCCTTTATATACTTACTGCTATTACCAAAATTATACATAGTTTAATATTAATTATTTTTAAACTAAATTCAATAGGTATGTATAATAGACAAACCTGGCATCAGGATTTCTTTGAAGATCAATTACATCTTGCTCAAGATGTGCTTTACTAACACGTAATCGAACATTTTCTTTTAGGTGATAGTCCAATAACTCATAAAGATTGTTTGCTATAAAGAAAAAATAAAGTGTTTACACCAGTGACTAGTTCAGAAGTCACAGATAAATAAATTATATGTATTTTAAAATAGATCAGAGTTAACAAAGCAAGAAACAAATTGAAAATCACTAAAAGTGCTCAAAATTTTAATTTATAAACATGCTATTTCCACGCTAAATTATTGCAATCCAAAAGCTCAGAAGAAAGGATAAATTGAAATAAAATTTGAATGTCATTAATATTTAAAATTTTATGTTTATTTATAAAACAAAAGTGTGTTTATGTTGTAACATTCTGTCAATTGACAACATTAATTTGGTCAACCAATCGATATTACTAGCCTAATTCCAATGTTTTGCTTAGAATTTGGGTTTAAATTTTCTCCTGTTTAAGTGATCAAGTGGTCTGCAACAAGAAAGAGGAGTTATTAAATGCAACGTCATATCGGATCTTTTTACTTCAAGGTTTGAAATTTGCATATATTTTTAAATCTGGTGCAATTATAATATTTTACTTTTTCTGAAGATGTGTCAGCATCAATATTATATATACGTAAGAGTTTAAACAGAGCTATCCCTTTTACTTAAGGACTAATGCTAGCGCAAAATATTTATTTCTAATTGTTGATTTGTGTTATCATCTTATGCACATTTTGAGGCTACATTAATGTGCTACCCTTTTGATGTTCATCATGTCATTTTTCTACTATGTGGCATTTAACATTAAAATCAAATTTGAATCAGCTTGTCCGGAGTCTTGATTTAGATACAATTATGCTGGTCCCCAGCATGAACGGTACATTTTCTTCACAGTTAGCATGTTTCTCTGGTTACGCTTTTGAAAAAAGCATGTGGCGAACCAGAAACTTATTTTAAAATAGCTGCATTGCAGTGTGTGCTTGAAAAGGATAGTTTTTTAACTACCAACAAGTAAACTTCAACACATAAGTAAATCTAATTTTTTTTAATTTTTATTAAGGGTGGATACTGAACTCCTCTTCTTTGCATTGGAAGATGCCGGAAGAGTTGCTCATTTAACGTTACCCGATAGGCACATGTGAACCTAAGTCACAGACCCTGTAGCAAAATTTTTTTGAGCTATCTGCAACAAAGCTCTCGAGCACTAATATATTTCAGCAAGATACTTTTAATACTAAAAAAACGCATATTACTAATTTAAAATAACAAAAGTTCAGTGTATAACATGTAATAATTTCTTATTCTAATATTATAGGTGATATTCTTGCATTTGTTGGGTGGGAGGGAATGCACAAATTATTTCTTTCTTTTCATTTTGTAAATAATCATCACAATAAAAGAATATAAAAATCATGAAATCCACGTAGTAATTGCCGAAAAAAGATCAACAACAAAATCACGCGAATTGGGCTCCTCAAATGCGTGTTTCATTTTGAGATTGGGTTGCTGTAATAAATAATATTACATAAAAAATATCGGATTTAAAAACTATGGAGAAATTAATACCAATAGCTGCCAAAAATTCAAAAGAATTATTGTCTTAAAAAGTAAATACTAAAATGCATGATTTAAATTTTCCATATTGTTTGAAATATATCGAGATACTTAAAAACCATGTAAATCAAGTATAGACTTTGTTATTGCTTAGTACTGTTTCAATTTCATTTGTCTAATTACTAATAAAAAAGAGCAGGCCTAAGACCCTCTTTAATTTTGAGGGTCTTTTTAGATTTAAAAATATTGTATTTGGAATATTTATGAACTATTCTGAAGATATCATACAGCAAAATAAATAAAAAAGAGTAAGACCTGTCGAGAAACTGGTAAAGTGAACAATTAAAAATGACAGAACACACACACAGAAATAGATAACCAAATAAATATTTCAGGAAAAATGCTGAACATATTTAAAAAAATTTCTTATGCCCCCTTATTACAAAATGAAAATAAAGAATAGCAGTTGTATTCATCATCTAATATTGCTTCTTAAGTAGAGTAAATAAATATTTATATGTCTCATACCAGTTCTGTATTCTTCAGTAAATGTAATTTTCTATAAAATTTTTTCAATATAATCATGTAAATAAACCAAATATACATCAAAAATTTAAATAAATGTTAGCTTAATTGATCTTTAAATATCTTAATTCTCTTACATTTTTGATTATATATTATCACTTAGAAGCATTTTGACACAAACAAGTGATTCAATATTGCAATCATCGAAGCCTCTGATTGGTGTGCCTACAGCCTTTGGATCTCTAAATCAGGCTTTATTTACTTCTCTGCAACTTAAAAATAAATTAAGAGAAATTAAGAATTAAAAAGAAACAAATTACACTAATATTACGTAGTTATAGAATTTATTTCTCCATTTGGAAATGTAATAAGACAATAAAAAGGATTAACTTAAAAATATACAGATCCTTTATAAGCCATTGTTTACATTCTACTAATCTGAAAACATAATTCTTCTTGTAATACTTTAAATGATTTCACTTTCCCTTTTAGAATAAAAGCACAAGAAATTTAAATAAAATTTTAAAGGAAATACATAGTTATTAAATTCTAAGAGACAAGGCACTGTAACTAAAACGTACGTATGATTTTTAATTTGATAATCAGTAATGACTTAGCGAAAATGAAACAGAAGCCACATCTAAGTTATAGATAATATTTTAAAATTCCGATGTACATGAAGAAATAAACTTACTTAAATTGACGATAGATTCATATCTTTTTCTTTCGTTTTCATTCCTGTGCCTGAGTTTTGATAAAACTTCTAATTTATATCCAGAATATTTTTCCTGACTTCCCATTGCAGCACATGATGGTTTATTTACAAATATTGGAGTCGATAACAATACTATAATGGGCACGTTCCAATATTCGCACCGGTGTAACCGGTTGCACTGGTTTGCCGCACCGACCGTTCCAATATTAAAACCAGTTACACCAGTGCACTGCACCGATCGTTCCAATATTCAAACCAGTGTCACCAGTTACGCACGAAGTGCACCAGGTTTCTGGTCGGTTTGGTCAGTTCGNGAACGCAGATAATGAATCGATTGTTAGTTAGTAAAATTCCTTGTGAAATTATTATAATTTAGTAATTTAAGTACTAAAATAACATTGTTTCTGATTTATCCGGCAAATTTTTACACTAAAAATATTTTAAAAATTAGATCTGGTCACTAAAAAGCCTGATGAATAAACCCGAACAGAAATTTTTTGTTTAAAATCTAGCTGCTCTACAACTCAGCTTAATAAATCAATCGGTTGTCGTTCGTTAAATGAAATATTTTCAATTTTATGATAACAACAAACTGATTCAGATTAAAAAGTAACTTAATAATAATGAAAAGGAATCTCACACGAACGAAAGTAAACTCAAAACTTGAAACAATTAATAAATTTGAGTAAACATAGTCAATGTCGGTGTTTTTATTGTGAAAATAATGAAATTTTTAGAAAGTAGAAGAAAAATGACTTACTTTGATGAGTAGCTGTACATTTGAAAGTTTCGTTAATTTCCTGAGATTAAATTTTTTCTTAATATTTCATTGAAGTATCAACTTTAGCCAGTTATAATGTCCTCTAGAGTGTAGGCATATCCTATTTTTGCAATTATATTCATGACTGCAATTTTAAGAAGTGTATAACAAATATTACGCCAGATTATTATTTAGATAAAAGCAGTAAAATTTCATGAAAAATTCAGGGAACTTATTTTTTTTCTTCCGGAAATGCTGAAAGAGCTATTTAGTTTTGTGAAGTTATCTTAAGTAAAAATTTTAGTGTAATATTACTGGTATCTCTTCTGTTGTGTTAATTTTCTTTTCTTTACAATTTACTTCATGTAATAAGTAAATACTCTGTTAAAATTAGAGTGATACAATTTGTTTATATAAGCTGCCAATTGCAGTCATCATTTAATATCTTTGCAGTTAATCCTGATTATTTTTCTTTTGAAGCAGCTTTGAATATTGTTACCTTTTGTATTTACTTTCGAAACTTTTATTTTTGTATACATTATTTATTCAATGTCAGACATGTATTTGTACAGACATTTTCATAGTCCAATACTTTGTTCTCTAATGATTAGAGCTTATAATGTTAAGAAAAGAAGGCATGAAATGCTTGTTTAGTTGTTAAATGTTGTGTTGAACATTAAAAGGGCAATATATTTGTCCAATTTCTTAAACACTATTTTTGAGCTGTGTTCATTTTCATAAAAACACACATCAAGAATTAAAAGCTCTCCGTCAAGATTCTGATTGATTAATCCTTCTGATTATAAAGAAATATTATTTGCCCTTTTGACAATAAAGTTTACCAAAGAATGGCTATTGTCATATGTATGGGGAAATTTCCGTATCCTGATCTGTGGCAGAATAATCGCCAAGTCTCAATTTCTAGGAATCGGCCTGAGAGAAACTTAAAAATAAAAATCCCACAAATGCATTCTTTTAATATTATTTTATCCTAAGCATTGAATTTTATCACATTCATATATATATATATTATATATTATATATATATATACTTCTGTTTTTGAAGTACCGATTATTTTTTGGCTCTTGGTATTGATAGGGATATCTACCCATTGAATTTTATTACAAAGGATATAATTTCTTGATATTTTCAAATTAAATAATCGAAGTTTTAAATAAATATTCAACGCTTAATATTTTTAAATTTAATGTTTTCGATGTAAAGTTTTACTTTTTTTATCATGCAATTTTAGCTTCGTCTGCTGGATTTACAAGCTGATCTACCAGAAAGGAATAATTTAATTTTGAGATGTGCTGCTGGAATCTGATAGAAACTGGATGTAAAATTTTATATTTAAATTAAATCAATATGTTCGCCTTTATAAGATTAACTCATTGATTTAATTTAAATATAATTC